>NC_048438.1:14310861-14646856 GCF_004353265.1 Vitis riparia
GTTGTGAAACATGCTAAAAATAACTTATATACCATAATAGTAATTTTGAACTTGAAGTCTATAACAAAGACATGTTTGCTCCCCTGATTGGGAGGACTCGGAATGACCTGCTGTTTTAGTATGCTAGTGAACTCGAGGACGATAGGATGCTTGTGCATTGACATGAATGATTGGAGACAATATATTGCCACCATTTATGTGAGAATTCATTCTTTGTCCCTCTCCTCCTTTGTTCTCCTTTTTTCTTCCTTGCAAGTTATCTGTTGGAAATGGATAGATGTGTGGGATTGACACCCATGTTTCCTTCTTCCTCCCTTTACCTGTTTGTCATCCATTTTATTTAAAAAATTTTCTTTATTTGCCCCCTTTCCCTGTTTGGCTTTCTGTCATCTATTTTAACATTCCAATGAAACTTTTTCCAAGTCCTGCTTTCTACTTACAATCTCAGCAAATTTGCATTATAGCTGAGTTGCATCAATTGGATTCTCTTATCCTGTGTACACTGCAAAATAGGTTTAATCATGCATGCATCTCTCTGTACAATAGTCCATAGCCATGCTGGAAGTTCTCCACCCACAAAAATTTGTTCATTTTTTCTTTTTCTCTCTAATTTGCCTCTCCAAAAATAAGATTGCGACCCAAAGTCCTGGCTTTTCAACTATTGGCGAGGTACGAGTTATTTTGATGTTGCATATTTCTTAGTTGATGCATTTTTTTTCTTTTTACATAAAAAAATGTCACATTTGTTTCCAAATTGAATTTGAGAATAAAACATTGGAAGAAAAGGGGCAAAGAACTGGTAGGGGATGGACAGGTACCACTTACAGATATTTATCAGGAAGCAGAGTAGTGTCTGTTAAAATAATTACCTCAATTCGAGTAAGGACTAATAGCCTTGGCTAAGTGGGTAAGTGCCTTCCAAAAATAGGGGTGCTTGGGAATTGTCCATTGGCAAGAATGTTCCTCTATTTTTAGCAAGTTTTTCTGGGCTTGTGGGAGAGTAGTGAGGGGGTAGGGTCTGTGGCTATTTATTTATTTATTTTTTGGGGGGTCTTTGTTTTGATTGCAGGTGACTGCACATGCTCTAAGCCTTTGTCTTGGAATGTTATGATTTCAAATATGGAATTAATGCCTTTAATTATAAAAGGATGTAGAATTAATACATTTCAATCAATTGGTGCTTTTGGCAGGGATTTAGTTCTTTAATTAGATTAATTAACATTAGATTTTTTAATATGTTTTGGTCATTGTCACTTAAAATCTTACTGGTTTGGGCATTTTCAGTGTTGGGTAAAACATCAGGTCACATCAGGTCCTAATCTTTCTGCTAATAATTTCTTAGGAGAGCTTTGTATCAGTTATTTGAGTTTGCCTGCTTCTGCTTGTAACTGAATTTTATTATTATTATTTTTTTTAAAGGCTTTAGATTTTAGATGAGATTGGCTACATGAATCCTGAACTACTTCTAAGTTACATTCTTATTAATAGGCAGTAGTAGAAATAAGAAGGCACCCGACTAAAGGGGGTGCAACTCTAGTGCACAAAAAGGTGCACCAAGGCAAAGAAAGAAAGAACCAAGAAACACCCTACTACTATATCTCACCTTAACTATCTAGGAAATCAAGCAAGGAAAAGTTCATTCCCATCCCATATCAGCTTGACCAAGAAAGCAAAGATGTTAAAGAAGTCTCTTTAATTGCCAACAGAGCGTGCTTAGTGCCTTCAAAGATGTTCTATTTCTATCTTTATAAATAGTCCAAAGCAAGCATAAAGGGCCATTTTCCATACAATTCCTTTATGGTCCTCAAAGTTTCCATAAAACCCAATGAGAACATAGGGGTGCAACTTGAATGGGTTGACCTAACACATAATTTGAACAGGCTTGGGTAGTTATTTTCAATATTCAGGTTGAGCTTAGGTTAGGTTTTTTCAACCCGACCTCAATTTGGGTTGGGCTTGGGTTAAGGTTTGGACAACCCAAGCCTAACTCGAACTTGATTTAATATTTTTATGATATTTATAATGCATATTATCTTATATAAAAATATTCATTTTCTTTTTCTATTTTTAAGGAAAAATATCTAACTATATTATATCATATGTTTTTTATTTTTTATTAGAAAAATATATAAATTTATGCTTATTATTTTGTTGCTATCTTGATTTTTTATATTTTTTTAATTTTTTTTATTTATTTTTATACATAAATTTTTGTCCCCATTGGGACTTCAACTTGGAACCTCCCACAAATGGTCTCCATCCTTTCACCACTTGAGCTAAGCCTCAAGGGCAATTGCTATCTTGAAATTTTATCATATGTACTATTTAAATTTTCATATAAATACATTAAAAAAGGTTTTTTAAAAATATTATAGGTGGATTTTGAATTATATAACCTGACCAACTCGAACTCAACCCAAATCTAACCCGACGAACCTGAATCTAACTTGAACAATCTAAACTCAACCCGAATTAGAAAAATGAGGTTGGATTGGGTTTGAGTTGAGTACCTGGGTTAGAGTTCAGGTTGGATTGAGCTTGAGTTAGAGTTCGGATTGGGTTGAGCTTAGGTTGATTGTTTCTTAATTCAAGTTGGGTTCAGGTTAGTCATGAACCCAACCAATTTGCCCAAGTTGCAGTCCTATGAGAACATAATGAACCTTCTTAGGAAGCACTCATTCCACTCCAAAGAAACCCAAAAAAAAAAAAGAAAGAAAAATCAGAGATCAAAGGTAATATGACTCACAGTGCTTAAGAATATGGTTGGCTAACTCTTTGTGATTCTTGCATAAGCAACTATGGATGCTACATTTTAGTTATATTATTTTAATTCCATTAATACTAATTTACTCAATGGTATTATTACAAGTACTGTTAATACTAAGTTAAATTTTTTAAATTCAATGATTTACCATGTTTTTCATGACTGAGGTTTGGTACAAGGCTGAAGGACACAGAAATGTTACTATTATATCTTTTCTCTCAGGTGTGTGAAGTGCTCAAGTTGCTTAATGCGCTTCTCCCTACTTCAGCTAGGGATCAAGATGTTCAAATGGTGTTGGATAAGGAATCTTTTCTAGCAAATCAGCCAGATCTTTTGCAGAAGTTTGGGAATGACATACTTCCCATTTTGATGCAGGTAGCTTTTATGAAATGTAGCATTTAAGTATTTTCCTTTTCTTTTTCATTGCATTGTTAATATTTTCTTCATCCCTCAAACAGGTGGTTAGTTCTGGTGCAAATTTGTATGTTTGCTATGGCTGCCTATCTATTATCAACAAGTTAGTTTATTTCAGCAAATCTGACAATCTTCTTGAATTGCTTAACAATACCAATATATCAAGGTGAAATAGGTTTCTAGTCTCAGTTATATTATATCTTGAATATATTCTAACTAAAGCTAATAATATGATTTTGATCATGTGGCAGTTTTTTGGCTGGAGTTTTTACTCGGAAGGAACACCATGTGCTGATAATAGCCCTGCAGATTGTGGAGACACTCCTACAAAAACTTTCTGACACTTTCTCAAATTCTTTCATAAAGGAAGGTGTCTTTTTTGCTGTGGACGCGCTTCTTACCCCAGAAAAATGTTCACAATTGAAGTTTCCAGTGTTAAGTGGCACCCATTTTTCAATTGATTCAAATCAAAGGCATGCTGCTAAGGAGGTTTTCAGATGCTTATGTTATGCTTTTGATAACGATCAATTCTCCTCAGCTTCAGAAATGGAAAATTGCAAGCTTAAAAAGGATTCTGTTCACAACCTTGCAAAGCACATAAGGACAAAGTATTTGACCACTGAACTACTTAACTCTGAGAAAGGTTTGACTGATATTCTTCAGAAGCTCAGAACTTTCTCAGCTGCATTAACGGATCTGGTAGACATGTCCCTCCATGATGATACTTCTGCTCAGCATGAAGAGAAGTACTATTGTATGTTACATCAAATCATCACAATTCTCAATGGAAAAGAACCCATTTCAACTTTTGAGTTTATTGAAAGTGGAATTGTGAAATCCTTGGTGAATTACTTATCCAATGGTCTGTACATGAGAGAAAAAGTCAGTTCTCAGGGTGTATCAAGTCATTATGACAATGTAGAAAAAAGATTTGAGGTTTTTGGAGGACTATTATTATCTTTGTCAGAACCCCTCTCAGAGGACTTGCCTCTATCAGTATTAATACAGAAATTGCAACATGCATTGTCTTCTGTGGAAAATTTCCCTGTTATTTTAAGCCATGCATCCAAGCAAAGAAACTCATTTGCTACTGTTCCAAATGGACGTTGTGTGTCGCATCCCTGTCTAAAAGTTCGTTTCACAAAGGAAGAGGTGGAGACATCCCTATATGATTATTCAGAAGATGTTCTGACTGTTGACCCCTTTTCTTCTTTGGATGCCATTGAGGGATTTCTGTGGCGCAAAGTTAGCATCAAAAGAACTGAACCCACAAACTCAGTGTTTCAAGCTTCACATGATATGAAAGGTCCAATATTTCAAGGACCATTAGATGCAGGTTCTCAAGGCAAAAGTCCAGATCTGATGGAGTCTGAAAGCATGTCCTCTGAGTTTCCTGAGATGCAGGTTATTTCTTTAACTTTAAAGAATACAATTTCTCTTCAGAAGCAAGAAACTCAGATTTTTTCCCCCTATTGTTTCTTGTAGGCTTGAATTTAGTATCTTCTGGGCATTATTTGATCCCTTTTTCTGATTTTATGCAGGAAGACAAAGATTCATCACGGTCTACACCTGAATCTGCAAGCAATTTAAGAGAGATGACTCCTGGTGAAGCAACGTCTTCTGGAGAAACTCAAACAGTAAGTGTATTTCTGTTTATCATTTTTACAATCCTCCTAATCTCAACTGAAAAAGTATCCTGAGATTGAAGTCACACTGAAAGGGTTCATGGTTTTATCTGTACTAAATATATGGCATACCCTGTGTGATTGTGTATGTGGTTTAGGGCTGCTGGGCAAATGGGTGGGTATTTTGTGTTTGATAGGGGAAAAGCAATTAATTTTTATTGTAGCTGTGGAATATCCATGATTGTAAAAGGAGATGCAAAGAAGAAGGGGATGATATTAGTAAATCTTTCCTTACTAGAGCAGAGAGATGAGACATAGATTTAGGTGGTGTATGTTTTTTTGGCTTTTTGCTGAAAGCAATTTGTTTTCAGAATTTAGGTTGTTTGTTTTTCTACTTTTTTATAACTTATTATAAACTTTTTACTAAATAGAAAAAGCCAAAATATGTAGTTTTTTCTAAATAGAAAAAATAACATATTGGTTTTTCTTTACTTTTTAATACTTAATAGAAATAAAATATTATAAAAACAAACATCCTAATATTTAACACTATTAAGCATTAAGGTTCTATTTAGAATTAAGTAAAAAAACAAACACCACCTTAGTGATGTTCTCCATATTGGAAAGAAGGGCAGATGTGAAATTGGTAAAATTTGGATTAAGTTAATTTCTCAAAGATGGATTCCAATAAGAGAGATTATGGATTGTGACTTTCATTGGTAGTCACTGTATATAAATTTAACAACCATGAGGACAGAAGATGCATTTCACAAAGGTGCATATTAAGGAGAAAGAAAACAAAATTTATTGGTGGGCTTAGTATTATAGGTTTTACTATTTTGTCCTTAGTATGCATTCTCACCTTTTTGAGAACATGGGGGAGGATCAAAACACAAAAGGAGATACAAAATGTGATATTGGTGAGTCAACAGTAAGGATAACTGCATAACTAAATTAATTACTTGTTATATTGTATTGATGGCCTTCAGTATTATTGGTTTTACTATTTTGTCCTTAATAAGCATCATCACCTCTTTGAGAACATGGGGAAGGATGAAAACGCCAAAGGGATACAAAATATGATATTGGTGTAGTCAACAGTATAGATGACTGCATAACTAAATTAATTACTTGTTATAGTTGTATTTTTCTCAGGTCCTGCTTGTTTCTTATCGTGTAAGGTGCTTCTGCCTTTAGTACTACTAAGTGTGTCATGTTTCAGGTATCTGCTGAACAAGAACAACATGTTTCTTCAGAGGCTGGTGTTAAAATGAAAACTCAGTGTCCTGAATCCTGTAGCGGTGAAGATGCTTCAGTAAAATTGTTATTCTATCTAGAAGGGCAACAGCTAAACCGGGAACTAACGATGTATCAAGCAATTATCCAGCAGCAAATTGAGGCAGAACATGAAATTATTCCCAGTGGAAAATTGTGGGGTCAAGTGCACACCCTGACATACAGGGCAGCTGTGGAACCTAAACAAACTCATCCTCAAGAATGTCTTCAAAATTCTCCTGTATCTGCTAAAGTTGGGACACATCTTCAGCATGCTTCATTTTTT
The DNA here is from genome assembly GCF_004353265.1 of Vitis riparia. Taxonomy (NCBI): domain Eukaryota; kingdom Viridiplantae; phylum Streptophyta; class Magnoliopsida; order Vitales; family Vitaceae; genus Vitis; species Vitis riparia. The sequence goes on from NC_048438.1 coordinate 14,317,226, forward strand.
TCCAATATCTTTGTTCCTGAACTAGTTGCTGAGTTGGATAAGTCAGGCCCTACATATGATATATTATTTCTACTTAAAAGTTTGGAAGGCATGAACAAGTTCAAATTCCATCTTATGTCCCGTGAAAGAACAAAAGCTTTTGCTGAAGGGAGAATTGATAACTTGGATAATTTGAAGGTGGCAGTTCCTGTAATACCAGAGAATGAGTTTGTGAACAGTAAATTGACTGAAAAACTGGAGCAGCAGATGCGGGACCCTCTTGCTGTGTCTATTGGTGGCATGCCTTTGTGGTGTAACCAGTTGATGGCTTTGTATCCATTTTTATTTGGTTTTGAAGCAAGATGTAAGTACTTTCGATTGGCTGCATTTGGCCCACTTCAAGCTCAACCTCATTCATCATTTCATAATACATCAGGTGCCCCAAGTGACAGGCGACATAATGCTGGTAGTTTGCCTCGGAAAAAATTTTTAGTTTGCCGGGATCATATTCTGGATTCTGCTGCCCAAATGATGAACCTGCATGCTTGTCAAAAAGTTGTTCTTGAAGTGGAGTATAATGAAGAAGTTGGTACTGGCCTTGGTCCAACATTAGAATTCTATACTTTGGTTTGTCATGAATTCCAGAAGACTGGCCTGGGCATGTGGAGAGAAGACTATACTTCATCTAGGTCATGTAAAAGCTTACAGGCAGGGTCAGGAATGGTGGTGTCCCCTTCAGGACTCTTCCCTCACCCTTGGTCGTCTACATTAAGTACATCTAATGGAATAGAATTTTCTGACGTGACAAAACAATTTGTTCTTCTAGGCCAGGTCGTGGCAAAGGCTCTCCAGGATGGAAGGGTCCTGGATCTTCCCTTCTCCAAAGCTTTCTACAAACTTGCTATTCTTGGGCAGGTATCCTTGATATTTTAATTTAGTATTTATTTTGATGAATTTCCAATTAACTGTTTAATTTAATGTTATTTAATTATTTATTTTATTCTTTAATTTAATACTTTGTCTGGAGGGCAAAAATGTTAATTGAGTTTTTTTTGCAGGAACTTAGTGTGTATGACATCCAGTCATTTGATCCTGAGCTTGGCAGGGTTCTGCTAGAGTTTCAGGCTCTCATTGATAGAAAAAGATACTTGGAGACTGTTTGTGGTGAAAAATCTACATTTGATATTGATATGTGCTTCCGGAATACAAAAATTGAGGATCTTTACCTTGATTTTACACTTCCGGGGTATCCCGAATATGTTCTTACTTCTGGTTCTGATCATAAAATGGTAGGCCTTTTCCATGGTGATTATCTTTATTTTTCTGAGACATTAATTGGAATACAGTTTATAACATATTTCATTGTTGTTATCTTAATTTAGGTAACTATGACTAACTTGGAGGAATATGTTTCACTTCTTGTGGATGCTACTATAAATGCTGGAATTTCCAGACAAGTGGAAGCATTCAGGTCTGGGTTTAACCAGGTTTGTATCATTCACTCAGGCTTTCACTGGAATGGACAGGACTTTATCCTTTAATGATCATCCCAACAGAACATGATCCTTTAATTTTTCCAAGTTCTACCAACTAGAGTACTCAAAATACAAAATTACTCGATGCAATGAAGATGTGCTTGTGTCTAATTTCTGTCCTGTGGTAAGATTCTATGTGTTATAACGTGAAGAAAGAAGTGAAAAAAGTTTCTATACCCTTTTCTTTAAAAAATTTATACTTTATGGTTTAAAGGGATTGTTCGATAACTCAATTGATTCTAAGACAGTTGGGAAGAAAAAGAGAAAAGCAAACCAGAAATCGATATATATGTGCAAAACCTTTTTGATAGGCATATAAAATTTTATTACAAAAGCTGCTAACAAAGTGTAGAGGAAGTCTACTGAGTGCACCTTGGCTAGGAAAAGAAAGAAACACAAGCTAACATACTGAGTACTAATATCTGTGTGCGTGTTTAAAACTACAGTATGTTGGTTGTGATCCTGAATTATGCAAACTTGTGCACTTTTCTATTTCAATTGAATTGGAAACTGAAAACTGAAGTGTTTTACATATCATTTCTTACAACTGCATCAGTGAAGGGTAAAATGTAGAAAATGGCTGCCATCACTTCCTAAATGGTGATGATGAAATATAAAAATCAGCATCATTTAATGAACCCTTAAAACATCAGTCTTGGCTCTCTCTCTCACTCCCTTGAAGCCCCTCGTCATAGCAGATGGAATTGCATGTTCAAATTCTGAGTTGGTATAGTGGAGCCATGAAGTACTGGAGTTGGTTCAATTTCAATTGACACGGTTGCAAGCATATAGTTCATATTCATTGATGTAAGCCTAAATACAGCCATTCAAATAACGAAAATGAACTCTAGGAGTCTTGAACCAGAATTTGTTAAGTGATAAGACATGGTTTGACATGGGTGCAGGGTTAACATATAGAGGATGTGATAGGGATTTTGAGCTTTAGGAAACAGAGTGTAAAGCTTGAGTTTTAGGAAGACTTGAAACATTCTCTACAATGTATCCTGATGTTTCAGTGTCATCGTTTGGGTGTATCTGATCTATGATCTGATTTTGTGTTCCAGTTTTAGGAAATTGATGTAGATTGTCATGGTAAAATGGTTTAGTTTTTTATAGTTTGAATAAATATTATCCTCCTCTTGGATAGGGTCTTGTGATTAGTTCTTTCTTCTTTTCACTATGGATGATGATGCGACGAATTTCTCAATTCTACAGGTTTTCCCCATCAAACATCTTCAGATTTTCACTGAAGAAGAACTGGAGAAATTAATATGTGGAGAGCGTGATTCTTGGGCTGTATGTATATTCCATCTAAGCTATCTCAATTGGGGAATATTTTATTATCCTCACTAAGATGATATATTGTTGCCTTTTCAACAGTGCAATGGGCTCTTAGATCATATCAAATTTGATCATGGATACACTGCTAGCAGTCCTCCCATTATTAATGTTAGTATTGTTCTGTCTTTTTGCAATTTTTTTTCCTGGTTAATACTGAAAAGATTGCTAAGTTGCTGTTTTGAACTTCAGTTACTGGAAATTGTGCAAGAGTTCGACCATGAACAGCGACGAGCATTTCTGCAGTTTGTGACAGGGGCGCCAAGGCTTCCTCCTGGTGGTTTGGCATCTCTCAACCCGAAGCTCACAATTGTCCGGAAGGTCCAACTTGAAACACATCTCATAATCCCAATCTTAATTTTAATTTCTTTCATCTTTTTAAGTCGGCTACTGATTTTATGTGGACTACAACAGCATTGCAGCAAATGGGCAGATGCAGATCTGCCAAGTGTGATGACTTGTGCCAATTATCTGAAGTTGCCGCCCTACTCATCAAAAGTGCAATTCTTTCCTCAATGACATCTTTTGTTCATTTATTTATTTTGAAAAAAGGACTTCGATGCTTTTGTTTATGCATTGATTGTTATAGGCTAAACTCTTATAACACATCTATTTTATTTTGTTACAGGAAAGGATGAAAGAGAAGCTGTTATATGCTATAACTGAAGGACAAGGATCATTCCACCTCTCCTAGCTAGCTTCTAATTCCTCCATCCAACTGATACAGAAACTGTGAATTTGTAATTATTAGATTAGATGGTGGTGTAGATAAGAAAGAAATGAAGTGGGTGGCAACGGGGCAATGATAATGCCGGAAGAGGAGCTGATTGGCTTGAACAAGAGGATGCTCCTTCCTTCATGGACTGTAGATAAAACAAGTTCGTATAGGCTGTTGGTTTAGTTTTTGGAGATGGGGGAAGAGAGCTGTACAGGGAAATATGGGGGTTTATGGATTAGCTCTCCTTTCCAAGCTTCATGTACAAAGCTCTGTACAGAAGATCTTTATGGCATGTGTATTTTGACACCTTTGGTCTGGTAGCAATTCCAAGGGTCTAGCATGTGAACAAACTATATTATATCAGTATACTTTGGTTTCCGAACGACTTAATTACAAAATGATGGTAATTTCATGTTTATGTTCTATATATCATTTTGATCTGGAGTTAGAAAATACCATCACATGTCTTTGCAAGGACAACTGTTGGAAACCATTTCGTCATGTACTGGAATTGAACCGTTCTCCATAGGGATATGATTGTCATTGATTTCATTCACATCATTCCTGTTGACGTTTATCGCTGTCACTTATTTTTGAAGAAATCAGGTTGATGAAAATTATCTGTTCACCCATTTTTCATGGATATTGGGGGATGATAATTTTGCTTCTCGATGGTACTAGCAGAAGTTTTAGGATATGTTTGGGTCGTAAAAATATTTGTGGGAAAAAGATGAGAGAAACGAATGAAAGAAAAAAAAGGAGGAAAAGTAGAAGGCGAAAAAACAAATAAAAGGTACGAGCACCTTTTAAAGCCCTTCCAATCACATTGATTCAAACCATCTAGGGTTGTATTTTCCCTCAAATCTTTTAATTAAATATTATTGTAAAACAATGACAAATACAATGTAAATCAAAGTAATAGAAATGAAATATATTTTACTTTGATATATAATAGAGAAGAATAAATTAGAGAAGAGAGTTGAGAAAGTTGAGAGAATGAAAAACAGAGAGAATGAGAGAAAGTAAGAAATTTCTTTCTTGCTTAGGGATACATATTACAGGGGATGGGAAACCCTTTTATGACTTCTATTAATATTCTCATTAATGGTTTCCATTAATGAGTATTAATGGAAGTCATAAATAATACTTAATTAATATTTATTATAATTAATGTGTTGGCATTCATTACTTCAATTATAACACTCCCCTTTGAATGTCCACCACATTGAAGAATAAAAACCTTGTTAGTAAAAAACCCTATGAGAAAAACCTAGCGAATGAAAAATAGTGCAATATTTTTATAATTCTTTAAGTTGCTCTTGGTATGTTAGGACTGCCTTGTTAAAAACCTTACCAGTAAAATCCAGTAGGACAAAACTTGGACGAAGGAAAAAAGAGTACAGTACACTAACACCCTTTTACAAGCATACTCCCCCTCATGTCAATATCCTTGAGTTGACGCATTCCAATCCTGTGTATTAACTTCTTGAATGTTGAGGTTGAATGATTTTGTGAATAAATATGCTAGATTATCACTTGAGCGTATTTGTTGCACATCAATTTCACCACTCTTCTGGAGTTCATGTGTATAAAAGAATTATGGTGAAATGTGTTTAGTTCTATCTCCTTAATATAACCCCCTGTTATTTGTGCAATGCATGCAACATTATCTTCAAATAATATTATCGGGTCACCTTTGATAGATGAGAGTCCACATGATTCCTGAATATGTTGATCATAGATTTTAGTCATATACATTCATGACTTGCTTCATGAATTACCAGTATTACTGAATGATTTGATGATGTGGCCACCATTATTTGTTTGACAGATCTCCATGAAATAACAATATCATTACAGTTAAACACATACCCTGTTTGTGACCTACCTTTATGTGGATTTGAAAGATATCCTGCATTTGCATATCCAAGCAATTGTTGTTTTGATTCTCTTGAGTAAAATAAACTCATATCAGTAGTTCTGCGAAAATAACACAATATATGTTTGATACCATTCCAATGTCTTCGAGTTGAAGTGGAACTGTATCTTGCTAATAAATTGACAGAAAAAACAATATCTGGATGTGTACAATTGACAAGATATATAAGTGAACCACTAGCACTAAGATATGGTACTTCAGGACCAAGTAACTTTTCATCTTTTTCGCAATAACGAAATAGGTCATTTTTCACATCAAGTGATCGGACAACCATTGGATAACTTAAAGGATGCGCTTTATCCATATAAAAATGCTTCAAAACTTTCTTAATGTATGTTGATTGATGTATTAAAAGTCCATTTGGAAAATGCTTGATCTGTAAGCCGAGACAAAATTTTGTTTTTCTAAGATTTTTCATCTCAAATTCATTTTTCAAATAATTTGTTGTTCTTGTAAGCTCTTTAGGAGTTCTAACAAAATTTAAGTCATCATCATACATTGCAATAATTGCAAATCCGGTTTCTGATTTTTAATAAAAATGCATGGGCATATAGGGTTATTCACATACCCTTCTTTTAGCAAGTATTCGCTAAGGCGATTGTACCACATGCGTCCAAATTGCTTTAATTCATACAAGAATTATTGTAACTTGATTGAGTACATGCTACAAGGCTTTATACTATTTGTTTTATGCAATTTAAATCATTCAAGGATTTTCATGTATATATCATTATCCATGGATCTGTATAAATATGTTGTAATAACATCCATGAGATGCATATCCAGTCCTTCTGAGACTGCCAAACTAATTAAGAAACAAAATGTGATTACGTCCATGACGAGAGAATATGTTTCCTCGTAGTCAATACCAGGTTTCCGCGAGAAATCTTGTCCTACTAATCGCGTTTTATATCTTATGATCTCATTATTCTTATTGCACTTTCGTACAAATATCCATTTGTACCCAACAGACTTTGCATCTTCAAGTGTTTGGACTATAGGTCCAAAAACTTCTCGTTTTGTTAATGAGTTTAACTCTGCCTATATAGCTTCTTTCCATTTTGGCCAATCATTTCTATGTCGACATTCTTCCACATTTCGTGGTTCGAGATCTTCTTCATTTCTTATGATATCAAAGGTCACTTGGAAATTAAAAATATTGTTAATAACAATATTATTTTGATCTCATTTTTTTCCCGTGTGTATATAACTTATCGAGATCTCACAATTTTCAGGTACCTGTACCTCTTCAGGGGCTTCTCATTCAATATGTGCCTCTTTAGGGGCTTTCTGCATTATTTGTGCCTCTATTAGGGCTATAAATTTATCAATTTTAAACTGATCAATCATTTTGATGGCTTCTTCTAGAGTGCTAAGTTTTTCTTGGGTTCTTCTCTTCCGAGGAGTTACGTCCTGAGCTGACAGGTCTACCATGCTTCAGGCGTATCTTAGATTCATTTGTTAACTGTCCTATAGGAACATCAATCCGTGTTAGAGTATTTGCAGTCGGGATATGTGACTTTGTCACTTTCTTTGTATCAATGAATGCATCTGGTAATTGATTTGCAAAATTTTGCAAATGAATGATCATTTGAACTTCTAGTTCACATTGATTTGTACCAGGATCAAGATGGGTCATAATAGATGCCTTCAAACTAATTTCTTGTCGTTTTTCAGGAATTGACTTTTCTCCCCTTAATGATGGGAAAACACTCATTAAAATAACAATCCGCAAAGCGGGCTGTAAAAACATCACTTATCAAAGGTTCAAGATATCTTATGATAGATGGAGAATCAAAATCTACATAAATCCCAAGTCTTCGTTGGGGACCCATTTTAAGTATGTTGTGTAGGTGCAATTGGTACATATATTGTACAACCAAAGATTCGTAAGTGAGAGATATTTGGTTGTTTTCCAAGCACAAGTTGTGAAGGAGAGTATTCATGGTAAGTTGTAGGTCGAATACGGACTATAGCTGCAACATGCATAATAGCATGTCCCCAGGCGGAAGTAGGTAATTTGGTTTTCATTAGTAATGGTCGAACTATTAATTAGAGACGTTTGATGAAGGATTCTGCGAAACCATTTTGGGTATGAGTATGAGCAACAAGATGCTTAATATTATCCCTACTAATATGCAATAGTCAATGAACGTTTGAGAAGTAAATTCGCCAGCATTATCAAAATGTATTGTCTTAATTGGATAATCTGGAAATTGTGCTCGTAGTTTGATTATTTGTGCAAGAAGTCTAGCAAAGGCAATGTTACGTGTAGAAAGAAGACAAACATGTGACCACCTAGTAGAAACATCTATTAAGATCATAAAATAACATAATGGTCCACATGATGGATGGATAGGCCCACATATGTCCCCATGTATTCTTTCTAAAAAGACTAGTGACTCAGATATGACTTTAGTAAAAGATGGTTTGACTATCAATTTACCTTGTGAACAGGCAACACATGAATATTCATTGGGCAAAAGAATCTTCTGGTTCTTTAGTGGATGCCCATGTGAGTGTTCGATTATTCGACGCATCATTGAAGACCTTGGGTGACCTAGCCTGTCATGCCAAAAGACAAAAACTTTTAAGTCGTTGAACTTTTGGTTCACGACAACATATGATTCAATAGGCTTTATAGTTGTATGATACAACCCAAATGAGAAAGCCGGAAGTTTTTCCATTATAAGCTTCTGACCAGATATAATGGAAGTAATGTAAAGGTATTCTACATTATCTTCATTCATAGTTTCAATATAATATCCATTTATGCGGATATCTTTAAAATTGAGCAAATTTCTTCTGGATTTGCTAGAATATAAAGCATCATTTATATGGAATCTAGTGCCATTTGGCAACATTATATTTGCTCTTCCAGAGCCTTTAACTAAGTTTGTAGTATCAGATATGGTACTTACATTAGCTTTTATTAATGTCAATTCGAGGAAATATCTTTTATCTTGAAGAATTGTGTGCGTCGTTGCACAGTCTATGAGACATACATCATCCTCATTCATCTTGAGACCAAATAACACATGGATTTCAGATATAACTACAAAAAAGAAGGCATAATGTAAATAACAAAAGAAAATCAAATATAAATATAAGACATAATAATATATTATTTCATATATAAAGTAACATCAATCAATGTTAATTTCCTCATCATTTATCAAATGGTCTGTTTTTTCATTGGGACTTCCAAAGAAATCAATGTCATAGTAGGTTAGATCTAATCCATCACCATCGATAAAGTTCATCTCTATTTCTTTTCCTTTTGCTTTTATTGATACTTGGTAAAGATCGACCAAATATTTGGGCATACAACAGGTACACGACCAATGTCCCTTCATACCACATCTATAACAATTATTCTCATGGTTTTTAGGAAGTTTATCTTGTAAACGCTTCCCATTTTCTTGTTTTGCCTCAGTATTGTTCCACTTCTGGTGGTGCAATGATGCTTTCATTTTCTGAGAATTATTACTATAAGAACTATGGTATCGAGGATTTCTTCCACAACTATGTCCTTGTCCTCGTCCTCGTCCTCGTCCATGTCCACGAGTTTGGGATGATATTGCATTCACTTGAGGGAATGGTTCAGATCCAGTTGGACGAGACTGGTGATTTCTCATCAAAAGCTCACTATTTTGTTCAGCAAAAAGAAGACATGATATTAATTCAGAATATTTTGTAAATCTACGCTCTCGATATTGCTATTACAATAGCACATTCGATGCATGAAACATAGTAAAATTTTCTCTAACATGTCTTCTTCTGTGATTTTTTTCTCCACACAGCTTTAATTGAGAACTGATTTTAAAAAGTGTGGAATTGTATTCACTAATAGTTTTAAAATCTTGCAACCTTAGGTGCATCCAATCATATTGAGCTTTTGGGAGAATCACAATTTTTTGGTGGTCATATATTTCCTTCAAATTACTCCATAAAGTAAAAGGGTTTTTTACCGTAAGATACTCATTTTTTAAACCTTCATGGAGGTGATGGTGAAGGAAAATCAATGCTTTTACATGATCCTGTAGGGATGCTTGATTTCCTTCTTTGATCATAGCTTCAAGGTTCATTGCATCAAGATGTATTTCAGCATCAAAGATCCAATATAAATAGTTCTTTCTCGAAATGTCAAGTGTCATAAATTCGAGTTTTGTGATATTCGACATTGTCAAATAACTTCATATATATGACAAAACAATATTATTAGAATCAATTATAATAACTTGATAGCGTTGGTATAACTTTGATTATAAACAAAATCAAATAATTTGTTTATAACTTTTAACAATATGTAACAAAACAAATCAACAATAATATAAATATGTAAAATTTTATTCTATATAAATAACTTCAAATTTAAGATACGAGAATTACCGTCAGAGCAATTCGTACTGATAACTTGTTGTAAAATAAGGACAAATATAATGCAAATCAAAGTAGTAGAGATGAAATATATCTTACTTTGATATATAATAGGGAAGAAGAAATCAGATAAGAGAGTTGAGAAAGTTGAGAGAATGAATAACAAAGAGAATGAGAGAAAGTAAGAAATTTCTTTCTTGCTTAGGGATACATATTACAGGGGATGAGAAATTCTTTTATAGGTTTTCTAAATGACTTTCATTAATATTCTCATTAATGAATATTAATGAAACTCATAAACAACATTAATGGTTTCCATTAATGAGTATTAATAGAAGTCATAAATAATACTTAATTAACATTTATTATAATTAATGTGGTGACATTCATTACTTCAGTTATAATAAATATCTTTTTTTTTTTAATCATATAGAGTAAAAAAAAAAAAGAGTCATTACATCAACTTAATCTCTTATGGGTTGAGGTCATCGGAATTCATTAGGCTTCATATCTGTTCCAAGATCTTAGAATAAGTGGTATTTAACGAAACAAACCACCACCTAGAGCCCTCTCTCCATCTGTTCCAAGATCTTAGAATAAGTGGGATTCCGTGACTCTATGCACGATGCTCAAGGACCTCTTTCCCTTCTAGTTTCATTGGACCTCTTTCTTTTAATGGAAAATACTTAAATTATAAGAAAAAACACCCCAAAAGCATATAGTATTTAGTGTCCGCAATGGCAATAATCCAAGAAGGATGTGACGACAAACAAGAGGACACAATTTACTCGACGTAGTACACCCCACTTCCACCCAAAGCCCTGGAAGCATTTTCTCATATCATCAAATTCAAACAAAGCTCCCACTCACTCCCTTCCCCCTAATGGGCAGTCATGAACACTGCTAAACCACCACCACCTTCATCAACCTCAAGTCCATTCCCTATACTCCAAACTCTAACTCCCCTCCATCGGGTCTCTCCATTGCCTTCCTCCACCATCATCACAACCTTTACCGCCAAACCCCCACGCCAATTTGTGGTGCTCGTGCAGGGCACTGCCGATCACACTAACCCCACAAGCGTCTCCTTCACCACTACCACCGCCGCAACCACACCTCACCACTCGCTCAATCAGACACTCCTAACACTCCTCCGTCAAAGAAAGACCGAAGAGGCCTGGCTAACTTACGTCCAGTGCACACAGCTTCCCAGCCCCACCTGCCTTAGCCGCTTGGTCTCTCAATTGTCCTACCAAAACACCCATCAAGCCCTCACCCGTGCCCAGTCCATCATCCAACGCCTCCGCAATGAGCGCCAGCTCCACCGCCTCGACGCCAACTCCCTCGGCCTCCTCGCCGTCTCCGCTGCCAAGGCCGGCCACACCCTTTATGCTGCCTCCCTCATCAAATCCATGCTTCGCTCCGGCTATCTTCCCCACGTGAAGGCATGGAGCGCTGTGGTAAGCCGCCTTGCCGCTTCAGGTGATGACGGCCCGCTCGAAGCCCTAAAGCTGTTTGATTCGGTGACCCGACGGATCCGCAGGTTTACTGACGCTACATTAGTTGCGGACTCTCGGCCAGACACGGCTGCTTACAACGCCGTGCTGAATGCTTGCGCCAATTTGGGCGACACCAAAAGGTTCTTACAGGTGTTTGAAGAAATGACTCAGTTAGGTGCGGAGCCTGATGTTTTGACTTATAATGTTATGATCAAGCTTTGTGCTAGAGTTGATAGAAAAGATCTGCTTGTCTTTGTTCTGGAGAGGATTCTTAACAAGGGGATTCAATTGTGTATGACCACTTTGCATTCTCTTGTTGCGGCTTATGTTGGTTTTGGTGATTTGGAGACTGCGGAGAAACTGGTTCAAGCAATGAGGGAAGGGCGGCAAGATCTATGCAAGATTCTTAGAGACGTGAATTCTGAGAACCCCGGTAATAATGAGGGATATATCTTTGATAAATTGCTTCCTAATTCTGTTGAACACAATAACTCAGAGCCCCCATTGTTACCTAAAGCGTATGCTCCTGACTCTAGGATTTACACAACCTTAATGAAAGGTTACATGAAGGAAGGACGTGTTACTGATACCGTCAGAATGCTTGAGGCAATGCGGCATCAGGATGATAGCACCAGCCACCCTGACCACGTTACATACACGACTGTTGTTTCTGCACTTGTCAAAGCAGGTTCAATGGACCGAGCTAGGCAGGTGCTTGCTGAAATGACAAGGATTGGAGTACCTGCAAATCGGGTCACCTATAATATTCTTCTCAAGGGTTATTGCGAGCAGTTGCAAATAGACAAGGCGAAAGAGCTGGTTCATGAGATGGTCGATGATGAAGGGATTGTGCCTGATGTGGTTTCTTATAATACCTTAATTGATGGATGTATACTAGTTGATGACAGTGCCGGGGCTCTTGCCTACTTTAATGAGATGCGAGCAAGAGGAATTGCTCCTACCAAGATCAGTTACACCACTTTAATGAAAGCTTTTGCCTTGTCTGGTCAACCAAAGCTAGCAAACAAGGTATTTGACGAGATGCTCAGAGACCCACGAGTGAAAGTTGATTTGGTAGCTTGGAATATGTTGGTTGAAGCTCATTGTAGACTGGGACTGGTCGAAGAAGCAAAAAAAACAGTTCAGAGGATGAGAGAGAATGGATTTTACCCTAATGTTGCTACTTATGGAAGTCTTGCAAATGGGATTGCATTAGCTAGAAAGCCAGGAGAAGCACTTTTGCTTTGGAATGAAGTGAAGGAGAGGTGTGTTGTGAAGGAGGAAGGAGAAAATTCTAAATCTTCTCCCCCACCATTGAAGCCTGACGAAGGGCTATTAGATACTCTGGCTGATATCTGTGTGAGGGCTGCATTCTTTAGGAAGGCTTTGGAGATAGTGGCTTGCATGGAAGAGAATGGGATTCCACCAAACAAGAGTAAATATACTAGAATCTATGTGGAGATGCACTCAAGGATGTTTACAAGCAAGCATGCCTCAAAGGCCAGGCAGGACCGAAGGAGCGAGAGGAAGAGAGCAGCTGAAGCCTTCAAATTCTGGTTGGGCTTACCTAATTCATATTATGGGAGTGAATGGCGGCTTGAACCTATTGATGGAGATGATTATGGTTCAGATTCTGTTTAACTGTCTGGTCTGTGATGGCATTCCACAGGAAGGGAGCAGATTTAGCAAAAAGGGAAATCCAATACATTTATGGATCAGAAGATTATAAGGCTTGTATTACAATTGTAACATACTCGTTTAATGTATAAGTGGGTTTCACTGTTATAGAACTTATCAACTTATCTATAGATCTCTGCAGATTACAATCAGAACTTTTTGACTAATCTACAGATCTCTGAAAATGAAAAGCAGGAGATTCACTCTGGGATTTTGTTTAGAATTATAAATCTAGCATATATAACATTACTTGTCTCTGACTACCATTATTTATACTATATCCAATCTGTAAACGTATAGTTGATATACCCAATATTTTACAGTCGGTAGTGGCTGGAAATTTCAGAGCAATTTGAACATGCAGAAGTTCACAACATGGGACATTCAGCGAAGCCATTCATAATGCATAGTATGATATACCTGAGGAGAAGAAATGTTGGAAAGGAGAAAACTTGACCTCTTTAATGCTGCACAATTTTAGTCCCTTGACCCAGATGATAGACTTCATGAATGAGACGCAGATATTACCTGTACAAAAGATATCAGTTTGTAGGTGAACGAGGCTGCATGAGCCAAGAATATATTGTCATTTTGTTTTAATCATAAAGAGTCCTAAATTTTTAATGCCCATAGTTCCGTATCTAGGGTTTTAGTGTTTGTGAAATCACATTACCTGATACGTCTTAGGGCCCTTCTTGAGTAGATAACCAACAGTGTTTAAATTATCCACAAACATGTCAATATCCGGAACTCTTAATCCAATTCTATCTGCTAAATTGTATATTTCCTGAAAAACAAGAATAAAAAATGTCAATGACTGGATATTAAGGGGCATGACGTTATGGCTCAAAATGAGAGAAAAGTGTGGCTGCATACGGAAATTGAAAAGCAATCTTTTTTCTTCAACTCTGTTTGTTTATGCAAGGCACCTAAAAATCGTTTTGCTTCTTTCTGCTGACTCATTCCCCCACTCCGACCAAAATCCACAAAACCATGCTCATCAACGTACTTGTCATACAGTGATTCCTTCATTATCTCAACAACATCCTGCAAAATGATGTAAAGCTTAGAAAGTTCATGAACAAGTTTTGGTTCTGTAAACTTCAAAGGAGTTGGTGAATGCCAATGGTCATGCTTGTAGCTGGATCAAATAGCAGTTGTAGGCCACAACCTTGAGGCCACAGAATATATCTCAGCTTACCAAGCTACAAGAAAAAGAGGCATGCCAAGGTCGAGTAAGACAAGAGATGCTATTTCTGTGTGTTGCTCCTACGTCAAGTAAAACAAGAGATCATATTTGTGTGTGTGTGTTCCTCATGCGTAAGTGACTGTATTCTTCTTTCAAGATATGAGACTATTTGCACCTATAAAAGTTTTTCAAGACCCTTTTGAGTCCACCTCAGGGTTCAACTTGATCTGGCATATACCAGCTAAGTTGGTAAATTGCAAGCCTTTTGAAATAAATCCAGCTTCTGAGGCTAGTGCTGCTATTTTAATAGAACTGAACTAGACAGATGGTTATCATTATTATTGGGACCAATAAGTGTTAACCTTTAGTGAGCTATCCTCTCTACCAGATGAACTTACCAAAGCATCCTGGGCTGTTATTTCTTCTCTCAAGTCCAGCCTGGCTCGAGCTTCAGCCAGCCTCACTAAACTTTCCAGTTGCCTTGCAGTTATTGGCGTACCATCTGCTGATGTACTATGGTCTCTTAGTCGTAAGTAAAACTTCTGTAGTATTTCTGCTGCTGGTTTCGACATTCTGATAAAACAGAAAGATAATATTAGCAATTGTTGTCAAGTCAAAATTGCAAACATGAAAATTTTGCTAGGCAGAAATAATGGACAATCACCTCGGAAAGACAAAAGTTCGTGCATAAGCAATATATTTGCGAAGAAGTGGAGCAGGCAATGGAACAAAATCCATGTCCTTTTTTGGGTCAAGTCTCAACCTAGAAACTAAAGAACCACTTTTTGCATTCATATCTACGTCTCCAACAGTGTGAGCAGCAATATCTTGCAAATTAAAAGGCATATCTTGTTAAAGAAAATCCTCCATTGGTAAAATTTAACTGATTAACAAGTAGAAAATACCACCTCTACATGGCCTTTTTGCAGCTGGTGAATTTTCTCCACATCCAGCATGAAGCTGCAAGAGAAACACCTGAATCATATTTTGTCATATCTTTTAAATAAACACAGAACCCTGGGCATCATTTAAAAATCATATGTATGGTCCCAGAGACACCAAAAGGGAACTTAATTTCATTGTCCAAATGAGCAGCTAGAATCAACTGGCACAAGGAATCCCTAGGTTGAATAGTGGATGGCAGATTCTAATTACTGCCCTTGTGAAATGAGGGCAAAATTGAAGTATCATCGCCAAGTTCTCCTATTCTTGAAAACTGAAATTATTTCCCATCATTTTCATCAAGCATAATGACCCAATTCCATCATGTATATCCCATTATCACAAATGTTTGAAAATATTTCAATGTTGTAAATAAAATTGCAGGAAACTTCTACATGCTAACAACTGTTTGCTTTTCTAAGATGAATTGCATTTTCCCCTTTCAATTCACTTTTATTTCCATTATTATTTGCTCATGATATTATCTTAAATTAATTCTCAAGTTTTGAATGAGAGCAGAGGCATAGGATTTCCAAATCCAAAATGTCATTATGGCTGTATGTCAGGTTTTCTGCATAAACTTTATCAAACAGGCAAAAACTCCTCATGTCTAGGCTGAAGATAAAATATTTGGCATGACATATATTCATCAACCTCTAAATAAGTTGTCTTGAATGTGATTCACTCATAAGCATGCAAGAATATGAAGTGGCCAGACAGGTAACTTACTGACATAATATGCTCGGAGACTCGCTTATCCAGTAGCTCATCAGGTTTATCAAGTAATATGAAAACCAAATCAAACCGTGAAAGAAGAGCAGCACTCATTTTCAAATTTTCATTCACAGTTTTTGCACGGCTGCAATTTGAATATAATTTAATGAGTATTTATGAAGGAGCCTATATGATGAATAAAAATAAATAAATAAATAATAATCATTCAGGAATGGTTATGATTCTAAATCTGCTCATCTACAAGACTTAGAATAAATTTATTAAGTGCAAATCCTTCAGAAAATGGTTTGTCTGAAACATCATAATATCAAAATACAAAGAAAACAATTTTTTTTCTTTTTGCATAAAAGGAACTGAAATAAATGATGGTATAACAAGGAAAAAGACAAATTTCACAGATCAAACAAAAGTCCCTGGAGTCTACAGTATGTAATATTATTTAACAACTCCAACAAATATAAGTTGGTTTCATCATTATGGTCCAACAAGGAAAACCACTTCTAATGCACCAATGATTATATCATCAGAGTTGATAGAGAAGGCAAATACTGAAGTTAGAAACATCGGGAAAATTACTTATAATGACCACCAACAGGATTTGCCGCTGCTAAGACAGAAGTTCGTGCTGATAAACTTGCCACAAGTCCAGCCTTTGCAACAGAGACACACTGTTGCTCCATGGCTTCTAGAAGAGCCTGAGGTAAACTCAAAATTAGAAATGTGTGGTCTTGACAATTAGAGGTCAAACAATACATCAATGATTAGTCAGGCCAAACCTGATGTTCTGCTGACATTTTGTCAAACTCATCAATACAGCATAATCCACGATCAGCAAGCACCATGGCACCTGTTTGGAAATATAATTGTTGCTTAAGAGGGTAAAAGCTGAATATTTCCATGCATGTGCAAAACGACATGTAAACTTTAAAAGCTGACATGGAATGCAAGCTTCATGATCATCAAATAATGCATTACTCATGAGTCCCAAGAAAATCTCAACTTACAAGTTCCATTTTTTCTATAACGGATCAAACCCCTTAATAGCTAAATGAGAACCAGGCTAGCACAAAGATAAGATGTCATATTATCGATTTTTTTCATATCCATGACAGAAATTTGCAATTCATGATCTTTGGAATTGTGTACTTCAAATTCCTTCTTATTGCATTTGTTAGTATTTTGTACAATTTTTCAAGCCATAACAGTAGTATTTAAATTGAAAATTTGTGGATGTTATGATGTTAGAGAGGTTTGAAGATGTTATAATGTTAGAGAGCAAGTCTTGGGGACTTCCACTCAAAGCTATATTTTTAAAACTGGAGTCAACCTTCATGGGTCACAACAGTCAAATATGCCTTCTGCAGCCAAATACACATCCCAAGAATTGGTGCTGCTCTAACCCATTAATACCATGGAGCATAATATGGTTCACAATGAGAAAACTTTGTTGATCTATTAACAATTCATTGTACAGCCTCTTGCAAAGAGAAAAATTATATTGGAAGTTGTCATCCCCATAATTGGGAAAATGAAACCCATCTGAGATAATTTATTGCTATAGTTTCTTGTTACTTATCCAAAAAAGGAAGACAATTTGAAGAACGAGAAATAGATTTCATTTTCCAGTATTCTTATGATTTTTCAAGTTTGCTGAAATACATGTGGAAGTTTTATCCATCAATCATGACATCAATTACAGGTAAACCATTAAAGATAGCAAAAATAGTATTAGATAATTGAGAGAGAGAGGGAGGGAGGGAGGGAGGAGGAGGGAAACAAGTACCAGCCTCAAAAGCATAGTCACTTGTCATAGGATCCTTCACAACAGCTACAGTAAGCCCAGCATTGGTTGTAGCATTGCCACACACATAAATGCCACGTGGAGAAATGGCAGCTGCTGCTTGCAGTAGTTGGCTTTTACCGAGTCCAGGATCACCTAATGATATGACATTAGCATTTTTCAAGCTCATCTTAGCATAACATTGACTTCCAGTTGAATGAAATGTAAGATAGTTTTCACTCTCACTAACATAGAAAGTAGAATAATTGTTAAGGTTAGCACCATTATATGAGCAAGAGAAGACTTATGCATACCAACAACTATGATATGGATGTCTCCTCTGACAGGGACCTTGTTCTTATCCGTTGAATACTTTTGGACACCTCCAAACAGTGCTAATGTTATTCCCGCTGTTGAGAAACAAAATAACCACATGAGTGAACCAGACTAACAATCAACTTCAGATTCCAGGTTCATCAAGGAAATAATCCAATAACCAGAGAAAGGAGGGAGATTTATATTTAATCATATGTTCTTTTACATTGCTTCATATTTGAATAATCTTGGATGTCATTGCACATACAACCAGCATAAACAAACAGAAGTACAGAACTAGAATTAGTGAATGAGAAGTGCAGAATCATCACATCCTAGGCATAGAATCAAAAAGCTTCTGGATTTATTAAGCTCTCAATGGTAAGGGTTATGGTGGGGATGTGGGAAGTTCCAAGCTCAAGTCCTAGTGGGGCCAAAAGAAAAAGCCACCTATCAAAGAAAAAACCTAAGTTCATAGAACTTCTGACAGTGCACATAACAACATAAGCTAACCAAGAAACTTAATAAGGAAAATTTCTACTTGTGCACAAGCACAAAAATAAGCAGTGAGCAGAATCAGATGGAGGAATGTACGGAACTAGTGGACTTCTTTGTTTAACAACTCAATGAGCAATTAATTTATAGGGATTGGCACACAACCTCTTTCACTTTTTGAAGAGAGGTATAAGTACAAGATTAGAGTTAAAGAACATTGTTGAAATGCCAATTTAGCCCAAAAGCTTAAGATGCTACACAACTGGCCAAAAATGCACATTAAGGTACCACCCTCCCTCACCTGCAGTTTGGTTGCATGTGGAGAGGGAAATAATGAAACACAGAAAAATAGATAAGTAAATCAACAGTGAAGAAACTTGAACTTGAAACCTATATAAAGTAGAACTCTAATACCATATTAAGTTACCACTTCAATAAAAAAAGTTTTAAGTTGTCAAGTTATCAGCCAACTAAGTACATCAGGCTAACAAACATATTTATTAAATGTTTAACAGTTCTAGTTATAGGTTAGGACATGCAGCATGATAAGTTCATGCATAATCATTACGAGGGTAAAAAAAACTATCGATGCTAGCTCTTGATGTAAGCATATTCACTGGTCCAAAGCACCCACTCGTGTAAAAGCTTCGACAGCTGGTTGACCAAAATGAGGATTCCAAATTGCATGAGCAATAGGTCTTACATGCATTCGAAATTTCCTTGCCAAGCTACATGAAACAAATTTCTAGAAGTCCACAGAAAAATTAGTGCTAATTGCCCAAAATAAGGAGCAAAAAATTTATGATAAATGCACTCCTAAGTAATATCATCATGACTTTCAAAGTCATGTGCAATAGCACCACCAAACCAAATACAATAAGTAGTGGGGTCTTGAGCTAACCCTTGCCAAACCTTGGAAATCTTAATGTCATGTCTTTGAAGTCCTCCCAGCCATTATCCTACTATAATAATCCTTACTAAGAATACCCACATTGTGGCAATTCCACCCAAGAGATAATGGGTTACTCCTATTGCACGTTCTTGTACAATGGTCAAGGCTCTAGGATGAATAGCAAGAGCAACTATTAATTTATTATGAGATCAAATGATGAATTCAATAACTTCTTGCCAATAACCACACCTCCAAATAGAAACATTAAACTAAAATCCATACAAAATGAGCACTTAGGAAAAAAAGGCCATATGAAGATAATGAAAAAACATAAGACTGACAGGAATTTACTTGCCTTGCTGATTGTTCCTGCACTAGTTATTGCTCCATCTTAGACGTTCCTAATCACATCAAAATATCTAGGACTGGCTCACACTCCTTAATTCTCTAGAATATGACATTTTCTCCCTTCACAATACCCATTGTATTTTTTCTAATTGGAAAAAATGTTATATGAAGGTTTTTCTTCTTGCTTAACACTTCCAATCAATTGCTTAGGCAAAGAATAGCTTCAATCATATCACAAACACTTCGTTCACCCCCCATATTTTTTGTGTTGTGTGGTACTTAAAAGCCCCCTATGTCAACCCTTTACAAGCCTCACAAGATGTACAAGCAACAAACACACAATACAAAACTTCAGCCATTGTCATTGGTCATAGGAGATTGCATTCCATGCTCAACAGTCCACTTGCCTTATTGCCCTATTGCATGCCATCAGCTCCATTGTTGTAGAGAATAGCTTGGCTTGTGTCATTTGTCCTGCAAGCGTAGCAACCTGCTATGTGTCTCATGTCAGATGTCTTTCAATCCACATGCCAAGTGTCATTTCTTTGATGCTCTAGTAGTCCGTTGCTTGGGCTTCCCTCAACACCAAGGTTTTGCATCCTTATGCTTGTCATGTTCTTGTTGTGTTAACAACCTTTGCTTGGTTCCTCGCCAATGCCAAGTGTTGCACTATGTTGAGCCCACATGCGATACTCAGCCCACTGATTGTATAGGCAGGCCGATATGTACCAACCAAGCCCATTCTTAGCTCACATCCTTGCTACAACTTGGCCTATGTGTGCCAAGCTTCCTTCTCAGCCCATATCTTATATTTGTTATATTGTTCGCAAATGTTTGCCAACATTGTTAATTTCTTCCTTTTGAAGCATGCATAGCCCATGTCATGTGTTATAGCTGCAGCACATGGCATTGTGCCCATCAATTGCATCATACTCATGGTAATATGCCCATGCATGTGTGCTTACAAGGCTCACCATTACACCTTTCTCATGCCCAAGGCTCCATTGTCATGCCTTTGAAGTAGCATACCCATTGCCACCCACCTTTTATCATGACCCTTAGAAAGATTTTGATGTAGGACAACCCTAGGATAGTAGCCTACAATCAAATAGGTGGGCTAGGGTTTTTATCTTTTAGGGTTTAAGAAGAGGAACAAGGGATAAAGTTCATAGTAGAGAAAAAATAAAATAAAAAACATTGAGAAAAAATATACGAAGAGAAGAATGAGAAACCTTAAAATCTCACTAAGGCCTTCTAGGAGTTTCACCTAGAAGAAAATTAATGGATTCTCATCACATTCTAATGAGAATGACAAAGCTAAGAAAGAAAAGGAAGAAAAACTAGAGCGATTTGAATAGCACGAACAACATTGACTTTTGAAAATTGCAATACTTGCCAAAAAAATATAATATTATTAATCACCAATCCATTACTTTGGTTTTACATTAATTAGCCTTATTTATAAGCTTCTCTAAGAAATCCAAAGTTTATTAGAATTATAATAACCTATTATGTGTCTAATTTTAATTCTCCTATAACCTAATTAGTCACTCTTAATTTAACTTCAACAAATAATAATCCTAATTTAATTCCAAGTAATACTAATCTTATTTAATTGTAACTAATACTAACTCTCTTTCTTGATGTATATCTTGGAGATTCATCCTCATCAGAGTCACCTTCCTCCCCTTCTTTAAAGAGCTTTTTAAACCTTTTCCATTTTGATAGAAAGAGAATCATAGGTGCTTCCATAGACATAATATATTTTCTTTAATTATAGAAAATCCTGAAAAATATTCCTCTATAAGTAAACTCCCACTTAGTACATGCACTTTGAAGGAAAAATCTCAACGCAATGAAATCTCACAATTGAATTTTTGTTTAGTCGAGCCACCCATAAGGTGCCTTGTATGGGCACATATGCATGCTGCCACCACCAAGCCAATGCCCGATGCCCATAACACTCATCCCTATGCACCAATCTGCTACTAAGCCTCTCAAGCACCCTCACTATTCACCTTGTCTTCATCATGGCATGTTGTCTCACATGCCATAGGCATTCATGGGTGCAAGGTGCCACCACATGAGGCCTTTGTCCCACATCATCATAATCAAGATGTTTACACTTAGATGGAATCAATTGGTTAAATGATACTAATGCCTTATTGTCTAAATGTTTGCTCAATCATTTCTCTCTTTCAATTCCATAATATTACTTCTAAGTTTTAGCACTATAGTTGGTGAAACGTAAATATCACCTATGTTGTTATATACAGTAGAGGGGGTTGCTTCCATTTCCTAGCATCACCTCCCTCCATTGCAATATAAATGAACCTATCAATTAGCCATGGGCCAACCACACTATAGCAGATTATGCTTCACCAATGCATCTGACATGGTAAAGAGGTTATGCATATTTTTTTCTGCTGTTGCTCATAATTCACAATGAACTCTCCTGATACTTTAGGCTTCATGAAACAGCACTTGCCCCTGACATTACATTGTATAGGGAGTGATGTTGACAATCTAGCTATTTTAGAATTACTTAGCATCATTGTGTGTGTGTGTGTGTGTGTTTAGCTAGTGAGTTAACAATATGGGGAAATAGGGTAAGAGCAACTCCACATAGCATGATCATTAGTTACCAATGAATCTACAAGCAAACCAAACAACTTATAGGTGAAGAAACCATACATAGAAATAGTTAAAGCATAACTTGAGGAGATGGTTTAACATGAAGGAGATATTATGGTATAACTCACCTTTGACAAGCTCATGTCCATAAATGGAAGGGCAAATTGATTGTAGTATTTGTCGAAATCTGTCTGAACCATGTTCCTCTGAGAACTTAACAATGAATTCCAAATCTCTTGGAGAAAATGAGAATAAATCTAACAGCTCTGTAGCTCTAGAATCAGCATTAGAATCTTGCAAATCCTCAGATATATACTGCGACTTGGAATTTTTGATTGAAACTGCTTCTAGGTACAAATAGAACAATCCTTGGTTCTTGTTTTTTGATTTTCCTGCAATATTTGAAATTGCTTGAAGCTGCAGCTGGCATGAGTTGAGGGAAATAGTTCCACAATTACAACATAAATATATTTTCTGTTATTAATAATGGTGGACGTATTGTTGGTAACATCCTATACTTCGTGGTAAAATTACTAAACAACTAATGTATCCGCTAAAATTAATTTTAAGGTCGCCCTATACTTTGTATTGACTTGTGAGATAAGCCATGCTCTCTACCAGGATAAAATTTCAAGCTATAGAAAAGTGGAACAAGGTTTAAATTCAGCTCCCTAGACATAAAGAACGAAAATGATCTAATTGTGATAAGATAAATAGAGTTAAAGTGGATATCATATTACAGGAACCCTCTAACATGCTATCTCAAATTCCATAGTATCCTTACACAATATACTTTTTTTTGATAAGTAAAGAAAAGTTGTGTATAAAGAAAAGAGGGGACACCAAAAACAGTGCCCTCAAAGTATACAAGAAGTATACAAAAGAAGCCAAAAGGCTCAAACCAAAGGTGGAGGGATAGAAACAAAAAACATCACTTGTCCTTACTTAAAGCATAACCAATCAATGAAGCTTAAAAGAGAAAATGGCTCAAATCTACAGACACCCTAGACCAAGACCATAGGTTACATACAAAAGAATTTTTCAATCTTCGGAGCAAAAGCTCCTCATTGCCAAACGCTAACAAATTCCTTTCCTTCGTCCAAAATATACATAAGGGGGCCGCTTGCCAAGCCTTTTTACAAGCTTTACCCACAAACAACCCATGCTAACCCAAGAAGAGTTTCCTTCACTGAACAAGAAAGAATCCAAGACACACCAAAGAGGGAGAAAAGAAGATTCCAAAAAACCCAAGTCTTTGCACAGTGAAGAAGAAGGTGATCAACCATCTTTGCTTCAAAGAGGCAAGTATCCTTACACAATATATAGTTTTCATATAATGCTTTATGGACTGGTTATCTTCACAAAAGCTGCACCTAACCCTAAATTTCTCATATTAATTCAAATCTTCCTGTCATAGTGGAATGGTCGTGGTAGAATGCTTGTCTGTTGATCTATAATCATTTCATGGAGAACCAAAGGAGAAGAAAGAAATCTCAATTGTGTTAGGTTGAAAAGTTTCAAGATTTTTATAGTATATTTTTTGTTTATTGTAGATGAATATGTATCCCTTCAAAACATATTCCAAACCACAGGGCGGTTCCCTCATAACTGCAACAAAACTAAGTATCCCTTTAATTTTATGAAGCTGAATGAGAAACTACAACTAACAACTGTGAGACTGTGAGACTTTATTATCAATCTCTCACAAGGTCCAGTTTTTCTTATTTTATTATTGTATTAACTAAAATGTGTTACTCGGTTACTCCTCAAGTCATTGACAAGGCAAACAAGTTGTTCAACAATGATTTGGACTTATTCATGTCTCAATATAAGATCTTTTCTTTTTTGGTTCAAAGGCGATATTGGGCCACACAACTAAGGCTGCCTCCATATTGATGAATAAACACCAAACCAAATCCCTCCCCACACATACACTGACACACACAATAAAGCTCTGACAATCAATCTGACATTACAAGAAAGTGTAATATATAATATTAAAATAAAATTTAAAAGCATTTAATAAATTCATAAAACCGCATATATTTATGGCAAAAGAACCAATATCACAAACAGAACCTGAAATTACAAAGGTGAGATCATGCAAACAGGCCAAACATAAGGATGCTAGCAACAGAAATTGTTCTTTTTGTTCCTCTTTCAGTGCAAATTTTTTTTACACTGCACAACAAGCATTTTATTATCAGTATTCCTAAACATATAAGAAATGTCGGTTGTGTTATTTTAGAAATGCATGGTAGGATGAATATGCTGACGACCAGGGATACATATGGATTTCATTCTATAAATAGTTGTGAATTGAAATCCCTGTATCAAAGAATTCATTTGCTTTACCTCCACCGATATCCATGTAATTATTGATTTGCCTTATAATTCCAGTAACAGTGACCACATCTCCAGGAATGCATGCATCAACAAGATCTTCAGTCAATTCACACTCTACTGTTCGAGGCACCCGGCCTTCTTCATGATTTTCAGACTTTAGTATCTCCTGTAGTCTGGAAAAATAAAAGTTTATAAAAAATAAAAAAACAGATTTCTTTTTTCCCCATTGATGAGGAACTTAAAATGAAAGGAAGATGCATAATATTGAAGTCAAAGATTGTTGAGTGCTTGCCTTATTTTCTGAAAATCTATGGGTTGAGCAGTGGATCTTATTGGAGTAAAAGTTCTGCTCTTGCACCCATGTAAGGTGCAAACGGATGGTGGTGAAAATTTTCCATCATGAAAAATACGTAAAATATTGGTTTGACACTTAACACAGGCAAAAGTCATCTGTACAACTAGAGGCTTGACCGTGCTAGCTTTTACTACTGTACCACGTACAGATACAAGTTTATCTGCCATGTCACCAAAGATATCAGTAATTCTGTTCCTCAACATTTATTGCTTTGGCCTGGTATATCACAATTAATAAAAAAACTATAACTTAATTTTCAATCATGAATTTACCAATATATGCTGATTTTAGGTTCTTCAAAGCAATCATAGTTTCAGGGTGGTTGTGCAGACGGATATTTATCTTCACACCATCCTCCAACCTATTGTCATCCCAGTTGGTCAATAAAACCTGCTATAAAAGAAAGGTAATTGATATCACAGCAAAAAAGGAATACCCAAGAATACATGGAACTTCAGGGATAATTGCCTCATTGTTATTGTGTACCTTGTGAACTGCAGCACTCATACATAATAAAGCTTCTTTAGGTTTTGTATCTAAAGTTGCATAAAAGTCCTCAAGGTCGCATATCTTATGAAATTGTTTGAAGTCAAGCGACAAAGAGAAGATGTCATCATCACTCTTGACCTGTTCATTATTTAGAAATCAACTTTCTGAAATCACTGAAAAAAATTCTAAAATAAGCTAAAAATGCCAGACATCCCACTACAATTAGCAATTCAATTGATTGGCAAGTGATGAACATTCTTGTCTCATAATATATGCTCTTACTTATTCAAGAAAGATCACACAAGATCCTATCAGTAACTTGACATCTTCCATCTATCTTCACTCTTGATGCTTTGGGAATATTTCTTAATGCCTAAAGAGCTAGTAGCAACCTCATTCATGAACTAAATTTTGTGTGTTTCATGGATTGTTTGAGCATTATATATGTGAAAGGGTAGCAAGGTCATCATATCCAAGCTACAAATGTTGACAGTCAAGTTTGTTTATTTCTAATGGAGAAGGATGGTTATCAAATTGCTTGGTAGGATACATGGAAGATGTGATGGTTATTATGTGAAAAGAATATTAGTACTCATTGCACATCTAGGGCATAATTCAATTAGTTACTCTAGCCAGAGAGTTAGTTAACCTTAGTTAGCCAGAGAGTTTGTTTATATTTTGATTCGTTGTTGGTTTGTTTACATAGAGATATGCTAGAACAAACATTGAGGACAACCCTAAGCTCTAAGCTTCTTAATGGAATTTGTAGTTTTCCAAGTTATCTTTTATAGACATAGGCATTTGTAACAAGGTTTCTGCAGTTTTCCAAGCTTTCGAAAAATAAATTTAGCCCATAACAAATTTACTTTCATGCCCATGCATTGTACAGTCTCCCCCTGGTACACACATAAGTAGATTCTACCCCAGGTCAAGGAATGGGTGACCTGAGGATAGAACAACCCAGACCAGAGCTAGAGAGTGCCGCCAGGTTGAAAGGACTACCTAGGGATAGGCCATAGTGAATCCCATCATACGGAGATCATAAATACACTGAACCCAAAACATGGAGGCAAGTTACGACTAGGAGTCAGCGGTTATGGGTCCAAACTTGATGTGTTCCATCGACCCTAGGGCATGTGGCATATCAGTTAACTTCTTGCTTCAAACCACAAAAGTTGAGAGTTTTTCCCACATGATATAGTGGTTTCTCAAAGAAATGTTAGCCCACCCAGAAAATTCACTACAAGATGTTGCAAGAAATGCCAGTGAAAAGCCCTGAAAGCCAAAAACAATCTCATTCTTAACCACACGAATTCAACGCTGCCCTAGGTGGGCTAGTGGGGATCTTTCTAATTAACTTTTTTTGGGGCAAGAATTAATAAATCAATGTTTTTCTCATGTTCCCCAACCTCAGGGTTTTGAGATCCAAAACATTCACCAGGTTACAGAATTGAGTTCTAAAAAGGATAAATAGTTCAAAGCCAATGAATTATCCTGGTACTTGAAAGAAAATGGAAAGAAACTGAACAAAAGTCAATAAATTCAAGATCTCAATTGCATTTCTTAATTTCCATAGAATTTCTCATTGACTGAATTACGTTTTTAGGCATAAAATTTAGGTGGTTAAACCAGTTAAAAGCATAGCATCACTGTATGGAACAGATCCCACCTAGTCTCTAGCACAACAATAAACTCACGGAGTTTGAATCCACAATTGCAGCAGTACAATCAATTTTTGTTTCTCATAATATATCACACAAAATGTGTACAGTCAGATTTCAAATCCTCACCCACGTCAATGGCACGCCAGGCATTTTCACAAATTTAACAAAATCAAACCCCAATCCAACCATTAAACAACATATAACCCACAAATGACTGATAGCTGTGCCTCATAAGCATCAAAATGACAAAATCCCTAATACTACTTCAATTTTCAAGAAACAAAAGGAAAGAAAATTGTTAAAATTTTCATGTTATAATAAACTGGAATCGAAGTAGATTCGCAAGATTCCAAGCTTTCTTCTCTCTTTCCTTGAATTTCCTGGGAAACAAATGAAACATACATAGAAAAAGAGAGACCTGCGAAACGAATTGTTGGGCGGATGGGGAAGAAAAGAAGTGAATGAGTTGAGAAGTGACGTGGAGGCGAGGGTCGTTGGCCGACAATTGGATTTCGGGGAAGTAAGTGGCCAAGACCTTAGTAATGTCGGTGTCGGTGAATCGGCACTTGGCGCTCATGGTCTCTCCGTACATTCCGATCTCTCTCTTAGAAGATCCTCCTCAGCAACGTTTTCGAAAATAGGTCTGTTTATTTGGCGGGAGAAAAGAAGAACAACAAATTTATAATGCGGAGAAGACAACCGCCCATTAATAGGCTAAACGACGTCGTATTGGTACTTTTTTTGGCCACGCGGATCATCTGATGTCCAAACGCGCATTCTTTCAGCGCCATGGCGATCGCGTGCAGAAAACGCGCAGTTTTGGGGCTTTCAAAAACGCTTTATTGTCACCGTTTTAGCATCCCGTGTAATAAAACGCACCGATCGGTTTCACCGTTTCGTCTTGTCATATATTTCAATTCTTCATTTTCAAGTGTCACAGTGCCGTCTTGGTTTCCGCGAAGATTTTAAAACGCATCGTTTTTGTTTCACTAATCACTGGCTGGCTGAGTGAGAACTAAGAAGGGTCGGCCAAATAAACCGTCTGCCTTTCCTTTCTCTTGACAAGAAGCAGCCGCAGTACCTCTTTTCTTCAGCAGTCTGCCTTACAACACTAGATTCCAAAAAAACCTAGAAATAAGAGGGCTTGAGCTCTCAGCTTAGATTTTCGAAACACCAGCATTAGGCAGAGTTGAGTGGGGGATTTTATGTCCTGCTCTGGCTGATTTTTGATGGAAGAGCAAAAGAAAGATAAAATGAAAACTCTCGAACGTTTGATGATGGCTACAGAATAACCGAGCAAAAAGGATAAAACAAAGTCCATTGTATGGCATAAAAAACGTGAAGCGTGTCATCTCAAATTCAGTTCCTACTTTCAGTTGATTGTAGGGATTTCAGACATAATCAAGGACCAATAGCTTGTAAATTGCAAGTTTCACACGCATGCATGGGTTGAGGGAGAGCTCTTGCAGAGCCCTATTCCGACTTGGGCTGTCATGAGAGATCCTTTTCTACCAACCTGCGAGAAAAAAATTGATACGAAAGAATTAAAAACTTCACCTTTTGCATTGAGATAAACCAGCTAAAAATAAGACACAATAAAAAGTAAATAGTACATAAACGTCCTAAACC
The DNA here is from genome assembly GCF_004353265.1 of Vitis riparia. NCBI lineage: Eukaryota > Viridiplantae > Streptophyta > Magnoliopsida > Vitales > Vitaceae > Vitis > Vitis riparia. The sequence goes on from NC_048438.1 coordinate 14,346,104, forward strand.
TCTAAAGACTTCAAACAGAAAATCAAACAGGCTAAGCGGTCATCCACACCCCTCTCCACCAACTTCCCACCCAAACAAAGGAAACCCACACCCACAGTTGCTAGGAGTGGTTTATTGTTACCAAACTGACGTAAAGCAAAGGACTACAACAAAATAGAAGGAAGGAGAAGGAAAATGCATAAAGCTGTTATTTTTTTAAATGATACATAGCAGCCTATGAATAGGCATTACATGTAAAGGAAAATAAAAAACAAACCATTCACCCACTACTTTAACCACTAACGTTACTCCTTAAAAAATAGCAAAATGAAAGTGATTTTATAAAACAATAAAGCTACAACTTCACCCACTAAACAAATGCCTAAAGACTCGTTCAACTTGATCAGAGCTTCCACAACTTAAATAAAATAAAATATTAATTATTGTCTAGAACATGTGCATAAGCAAGGCAGTCAAAAATTCTAAAGTGGTCTATTGTTGGTTTCCTCCCACTCCCAGCTTCCTTAAGTGTAGAAAAAGTAGGACTTCTATTCAACACATGAATGCCCCAATTTATTGACTCTAGGCCAAAAACTCTTTGGAATGTTCCCTTTTTGCTACCAAGCTTCTTACTATGTTGAGAATGATTCTATTTTTCCTTTTCGATACACCATTTTTTTGAGGTGAGTATACTATTTTATAAGCAAGGATAAAAATATCGGTAATGATGGATATATTGGTACTTCGATTTTATGGATATATCAGTGGATATTTTGACACAAAATATCGATAAGCCAAAAATTGATCAAAAGTCATGGAAATATAAGAAAAAAACTCTTATAAACGAATTTAAAAGTATAATAAATATTTTAAAGTTGTTTTGTTGAAGAAATTGATATATGTATATATGATTTGCAATATTAAATTTAATTATTTCGTGTCGATCGATACAAAAATGTAAATTTTGTAAGTATACACTCATTATGAAATTAGATTAAAGATTTGATATTATTATATATCAATAATTTGTGCATATTATATTATAGCGACCCTTTAGTACCAAAATGATGACTGATGTGGTTCAATGAAATTGATAAATGAAGGAATCTCATCTTGTTATTGGAGACAATATTGGTACCAAGTCAATGAGCCTCAATACTATTGATTAAAAATTTGAAAATGTCATGCATAGATCCCTCGAGTCTTGCCCACTGCTTCTTGGATGGGATACTCTAGGTTCACCCATGTGCTTGTGTCAAATCCTCCTTGCATCTGATATCAAACGTGATATGAGTCGTATGACATTTGTGCAAAAGGAGAATGACTAGGCATACCATACTCTTCATCTATTGAACTTGAAGGTTGACCATAACACATCACATAAGAAGGGTAAACGTTAGCCTCATTAGATGAGTCACTAAATTGAGTCCCTATACTCATAGACTCAAAACTAGCTGAAAATAACTACTCATTAAATGGTGGTGTCATCATCCGTTCTCTTCCTCTATACGGCTTTCTAATACTTCATATGTCTGAACCAGCTCTTTTAAAGCCATGGTCTACATCCTAGGTAAAGTGTGTGAAATCATCTTCACAAGTGAATGGGCTCATTGGATATTGACTTTATTGTTGTTGCCCAACATCTTCTCCTGCATTATCACCTCCATCATCAGTTCCACATCTTGAACCATCGTAACCAAAAGCAAAAGTACCAACAACACTAGGTTTACTACTTTGCCCAACACTTGCGGAGTCAACCAAAATATGGGCATTCAATGCTGCCTCAAATGAATCATCAGTGTCTTTGCTAAAACTCTCACTATGAACTTCTTTAGACAATACTTGGTCAACATCAACGCCAAATTATCGAGCATGAGCGACAATTCGTGGATTAGGATTTTTTATTTCATCATCCAACTATAGAGGCCTAACCCATTGGAAAAATTGATTATCCTCTTCTTCACCCATCTCAGCTGAAATGTCAAGGAGATCAAGGTAATCTTTCTCAGCAACTCTTATCATTTTATGTCTTCATATCACGCAGCTTCAGCTTCATATTGTAATAACAAAAAACTAATTGTTGTAGTCGAGGGTAAGCTAACGATTTCGTTGCTTCATGTGAATGAGAGGAATGTGTTCCAATTTCTTTGATCGGCAAAAGATGATGCAGTTTGTAAAAGAACTTTGATGGTCAACTTCCTCAATGTCAGTGTAAGGTTTCCATACATGAACTACCATCCAACTACAACCAAATTCATAATTATATAAATACTTATGTTGTGAAATTTACAATAATGATAATCAATTTAGTTTTCTATTAAGAAATGGTACTCACCACGAACCATGTTTAACCTTGCAACAACTGTTGCTTGATCACCAAATCCTTTTTTTGCATCTTGAAAAAATACAAGCTATATATTCAATATTCAATATGTGAATATAATATTTTTAGTAAACGTTCAAATAAATTGATGAATAAAATATTTTTAGTTTATCTCATTTCCAAATTGACTAAGCGATTCAGCAGTTGGGTCTAGTTTCGCAAAAACGTCATGGATTGCTTGGAGTAGTTTGAGATCACTACCAACTCCATGTCTGTATTGAAACCTTGGATTTAAGAAATATGTTATAATAAAATTAAGCAAAGTTAGTATTTTAAAGAGAAAAAATTATATAACATCAAGACTAAGAACTTATGAAGATAAATAGTGGTTAATTACATGTTGCATGAAGTGGATGTTTCAGTGTTTTCTCCCAACAACCTTTTATTATTCAAATATCCATTATCTAGCTTGCTGACGAATGAGGTTTTCTTTCTACCAATTGTATAAGCGCGTACACAAAAGGCATTGTGCACAATATCAATACAAACTAAAATGTAATTAAATATACATACAAATGATAAACTTCAACACCAAAATTTCGAATTAGCATCTTCTCTATTTGTTGAGTTTTCCCAAAATTTCCACCTGTAAAAATCTTCATATATGATAGTTATAACATAATATAGTATGTAATTCCAACACCCAAAGGGAATCAAGGATTTCTATGTTTAAGTCTACAGTTAAATGAGATCTCCAACAACATAGTAAGCTGCTTTCTCTTATTTTTCCACCCTCCATACAAAAAGTAAATCACACCAAGAAATGGAGAAGGATCACCCAAAATTCCAAAGTATGGATAGTTATTAGCAAAGCTTCAAAAATGCAACATAAACAAATCAATAAATCGTGGTACTGTGAAACCCTTTCCCCTGTGCTCGGTCATGGGTTAGATATACAAATATGACATTATACCATTGCATAAACTACAATCCCTGGCTCACTACAAGTGCACTCAACTAGTTTGATCTGTTGAGTGAAGTTCAACATTTTTAGGAGACTGAATTAATATAAAAAAATGTAATCAATTAACCAAACTGGAGTAAATCACCAAAACAAAAGAGAGAGAGAAGATAATACTAATGAAAAAGGGCTTTGTATACCCCAATTTATGTCACTCAAGCTATCTTTCTAAACAGCTCCTCACACACAAATGATATAGTAGCAGGAAAGACAGTTTAATTACACTATTCTTATCACAATGCCAATGGAAACGCTTCAACAGTGAGTGAAACATCACAAAACCATATTTGGACAAACTGAAAAACACTAAGACCACAGAAGAAAACTAAACAAAAGCTAGAGTTTATGATTCTCACTATGTATGAGTATTGCAAGTTTCTTAGAAGCTTTAAATGTCTCAACATGGAGTTTCACAAGAAAGGGATCAACAATTCAACACAACAGGTGGATTTAGCGCAGGGCTTACCTGAGATAAAAGGTAGGGTTGCTAGAGATGAGATTTGCAGCCGTCAGACAGGTCCCAGTGCAGCACTGAGGATTAAGCAGGGTGTTCAAGAAACAACTTTGTTTTGAGTTTTTAACAGAAGTAAAATAAGATTGAATGGACCAGACAGCTTCACCAATACCAGCCCATTCACATAGGTAGCCATTCCAACCACCAGCCAGGATTCTTAACCAGTTCGACTCAAAAAGGGTCTAAAAATGCAACCTGGAATGGTGAAAGAACTGGTCAACACCCCACTCGATCCAGTTCTGAAAATATTGATTGCTACAGCTTAGCCATTAACTGCCTTTCCTTTTCTAGAAACTAACAAAACATAAAACCAATAAAACATGAGGAAATCTAACTAATTATCAATAAAGCCAACAACCAGTTGCCTATACTAAACACCAAAACCATCATTTTTATCCAATTCACAACTCCATCAACAGCCTCATACCTTCGACTTCTCCATTTCAGAAGCTACTCCAACTTCCCATGTCTTTTAAGTTCTTTGTTCTCCTACATTTGTTTGTTTGCCTCAACTGTAAATACCTAGGTAAGTCCACCTTACTTTCATTCACATGATCCATGTTAAGTAAATATTCATGCTGAACGCCTAATGCTTGTCCGAGATGTGATTTTTAGGTGTCTCCCAGATGTTGTGCTGAATAAATATGAACCTACTGCACAAAAGCAAAACTAGAAGCTACTAAACAGAAGCAAAGCAAAACCAATTGAGTAAAAACTAGCCAAACATGATAAAATAAGTGAAGATAACGGAACATGCAATAAACTAACTTTGCCCTTTTCCCATTAATAAACAAAAAAACCACTAATTTGATCATCTATTCCACAGTCCTTATATCTGAACCATTCTTAAAAGCTTTAAAAAAATTTCCATACACATGATGTCAAAAACTCTTTTCACTAACAAAGAGCTTCTTGTTACCATAGAGGTTCACTCAATTAGCATCCTATATAACACCATAGTAAAGCTGTGAGTTTTTATTCACCAAATTCAAACAGTTCAATCAATACAAACCCACACTCCTTGTAATGCGCATGGGTTCAAACTCCATAAGGACGCATGAGTTTCCTTCCAGAACACAAGAATAAAAAACCAAATGCTCTTAATTGATAGCACATTTCTAATCAATACACAAAAACCTTACCAAATAGTAAAGCATCTCTATTAAAAAACCCTGAAATTATCTGAAAACTGAATTTCATTCATTTGAAACAGAATGTCCTAAGAGAACATGGAAACAAAGAGTACAATGCTCCTATTTTCTGATCGAATAAAGCTTTCCTATCACCCATAGACAGAGAAGGGGGACTACATACAGGGAGAGATAAGAAGAAGACAAGTCTTTCTCTAACACAATTGATAAACTAAGCCTTTCTGGGAGATTTGGTGGCCTTGGATGGCGACTTGGGTTCCTTTGCTGCCTTGTCAGACTTCTTTGGAAGAAGAACAGGGTTGATGTTCGGCAGGACACCACCATGAGCAATTGTGACTCCAGCTAGAAGCTTCCCAAGTTCTTCATCATTTCTCACAGCCAACAAAACATGCCTCGGGATTATCCTGTTCTTCTTGTTATCCCTTGCTGCATTTCCAGCCAACTCCAAAACCTGGATCCACAGGCCAAACTCACCAAAATCATCTTCAAGCCGAACAAATTCAAAACCAAGACAAAATTAACCCTATTTGGCTGTGGCGAAAATTTAAGAACTAAAAAACCAATTTTCGATATATTTCACCATTTAGGGTTCCGGAAAAATCATGGAAATAAAGCTCAAAACATTTGTTTTTCCTCCCTCCTTCTATCTAAAGGAATGGAGAGCTAGGACATCAACGCAAGATCTGATAAGCAAGAAAAGATCAAACTATCGGATATAAAAATTAGTTAACTAAAACAGTACAAATTTTGAAAGTTAGCCACCAGATTCAACTCAAAACGCAGCACAGGAACCCTAGAGATTGAACAAATAAACATGTAGAGAGATAGAGCGGTTATTACCTCAGCAGCTAGGTACTCCAGCACGGCAGCGAGGTAGACCGGGGCACCAGTTCCAACGCGCTGAGAATAACGGCCCTTCTTGAGGTATCTGCCGATACGACCGACCGGGAATTGAAGACCAGCTTTGACGGAGCGGGATACGGGTTTCTTCTTGGGACCACCGCCCTTCCTTCCTCCGGCACCCTTCTTCACCTTTCCAGCAGCCTCCATTTCCCGGATACAGTCGGCGGAAAATCAAATTCCCGAGAAAACAAAACAGGTATCACCGTCCGAAACGAGCAATTCGTGAGTGCTATCGTAGCTGTTGCGGTAGTGCGGTTTTATATGTTCTTGAATAAATCGTGAAGGCGCTTTGGTTGGGCATTAGAAATGAGGATCGTTGGATTTGTTTTGATCGACGGCTGATGGTCCACAGCTTCACGATCCTTGTAATCTGGAATAAACCAATCGTGAGCTGACATCTAATTAGTCAAATATTTTTAAAAAAATTGTTGCGGAGAGCTGATGTATCGGATAAGACCGGGGCCATTTTTATTCGGTCCTCCTGAATTAGCGTGCTACTCGACTGCCGGATTGACAAATTTTATATTTCTTTAACGAGAAAAAAAATGAAAAATGATGTAAGAAGAATGTTTGATGATTTTTTTTTTTTGTCTTTTTAAATTTCCAAATATAAATAATAAAAATGGCAGGATTTTCAATCATTCATTATTTTTTATTTTATTAAAAATAATCATAATTTTTAAAAATGTAATTTTCTATTATCAATCACGTCTTTTAAAATTTTTATATTTGTATTTTTTATTGAGAAAATTATGTTATTATGTCATTACTTCTTAGTCTTACAATTTGAAAATTTCTACAACATGCACTTCAAAAATAATATAATAATATAAACCTATTTTAAAATTCGTCTAATTACTTTATTTTAAAACCCGAGCCATGTATTGGTTTTCAAACACCTTGCCACCACGAGACATCTCACCACACAACCTTCTTTTTAATAATGAAAATAGGTTGTTAAGCAAAATACCTTCAAATTTAATTGAAAAATAATTCATACCATGAACACAAAACCTTGTTTGAATTATTAGAACATAATAAAATGAATTCAAAGTTGGGTTGAGCAACTAAATAGATAGAGCCTTAATGGCTCCAATTAAATTATAGGAAAACAAAAAAATGCAATGAGCTTTTGTTCTTAATGTGAATGTGTAAAATCAAAGTTTGGTTAATATCGGTTTTGATGATAACAAAATAAGGTTTAAAACTAATAATTATATTTCAAGTGTGATTAGGTAATGCGATTTTCAAAGTGGCAATCATAAAAACAAATCAAACCAAAGAGAAATCATTAAGAAAAAAATCTCAAAGAGAAGTGTTTTTCAAGATTCAAACTTCATAAGATCTCTTTGTAAGGTTGTTGGTATACTAGGATTTTCATGTATTACATTCTTTACTTGTGCACCAAAATTATCCAAAAGTTTTTTTTTTCATTTTAAATTTTTTAATATTTGATGATTTCATATTTTCAACTAAAATCTTGTGTCAAATATTTTCTAAACTTGTTTAAAAGGTTTTAAGTTTAAAAAGTTGGTTGTTGAACTAAAAACGGGTCAACCAATTAAACCAGATGAGGACCAAATTGACCTTCAACTCAACCAGTTGAGGGGTGCAAAAAAAAAATCTTTCTCTTTCTTCCAAAACGGTTGTTAAATCGATCAAGGTTGAACCTCAACTAGTTGACCTCCATCTCAACCGATCGAGATCCAGTCAAGGGGCGGTCGAGGTCCAATGGTCGCCTGTCAAACATTAAATGCTAACGGTTAGTCAACCGGTTGACCCCCAACTTGACCGATTGAACCCCCAATGACTATTTTGGCATTTTTCCTCTATAAAAATACTTAAATCTTCATTGTTTCTAAAGTTTAACTTTCTTAAACCTTTCTTGAATATATTTGAGCCTTGAGAGAGTATTTTGAAGTGCACCATTGTTTTAAAACTTGCATATCATTAGTGCACCATTCAATCCTAGTTTTCTTGTATCATTTGAGCCTTAAAGTTTTGTACTATGATTTTATGAGATCCTTTATTATCTTTGTTTGTAAATCTTTGAGAGAAGAAATATAAGTGTGAAGTATCACTTAGGGATTCTCGAGTGTGGAGCATCACTTAAAGAGTTATTCAAGAGTAAGGTATCTCTTGAGGTTTATAAAGGGTGCTTGGAACTAAAAGTCAAAGAGGGTGGATTGAAATCATAATCTAATTGTATTGCTTGAAGGCTATGTTTGGAAGCCTTAAATTAGTGGAACCTCAAGTTTGGGATGGAAGATAAAAGAGAGTAGATATAAGTCGGGTTGTGTTGAACCACTATAAAAATATTGTGCTTGTATTATCTCTTTCCTACTTTTTTACTTTGCATGCAATTGTTTTTATATTGTTTTGTTATATATTTACATATAATTGTCTCTTGCATTTATACAATTTAAATATACAAAAAGAGATCATCACCCTATTAAGGACCATCACCTTATTCACCTCACTTTAGGGTGATTACCTTAAATCGAATTAACTTATTTTTTCTAACAAAATGATTACCAAATTTAGTGTTTGATATAGGAAAGGCTTCTCCTATGAGTCATTATAAATTTTATAATAATTTTTAAAACCAAATTTTATAATAATTTTATAAAAAAAATTGACATTTCAATTATTCACTCTATATAGCAAATATTTTCTTAAGTTATACATTATGTTATTTTATTTGTTTTCCTATAAACATGACAATAATTATAATATTTATATTTAATTTTCAAACACCCTTCATTAATAGTATAATAAAATAAGGAATGTTACTTTTTTTTATTATTATAACAATCCATTATTATTTTTCTCAGTTACCTTCAATCTCTAAGATTAAAAACTTATTGTCATTAGTAGCTAACATATATTTTTTTAAATTTTATACATTTTATAATAATTACGTCTCTACCTCAGTACTTACATGGTTCCACACAAGCATGGCAAGTATGTGAACATAGCATATATTTCATTTTTTTTCATTTTTCATCTAAAATTTATTTTGTTAAAAATTTAAATGTATTAATTATCAATTTTTATTAATAACTCAACAACAAATCATATGACATGTCACATGCAATTCATTATGTTATTTTATTTAGGAAAAAAAATACCGTATTAGGTTGGATGTGATAATGACGAAGAAATGTCATCTATTTTGATAATTCCTAGATAGGTCATGATAAGAGAATCAAAAGAAATAAAATTCTCTTTTCAATTCATTTGGTATGGTATCAGGCTAAAATGCCAACATGCAATAGATGTATTTCAACTAAAAACTTTTAAAATTTAAAGTATTTAAGGTGTTTTATTTTTATTTTTATTTTATTGGGTTTTGATTCACTCATTTAAAAAAATACAAAAAAAAAATAACCTTAACTCATAAGTCAGTTTTATTTTCAACTATTTAAAAATATTTTAAAATACATGCACTATATCATAAGTCACATATTTATTTTATGAAATGACCTTTTACTAGTATAGGATATCATAACAACATCACAATTTGACAATTTTTTAAAACCAATTCAAATAATAAATTAAAATTTAAAAACTTTAAAGCAAAAAATATAAAAATAAAATATTAATTTTCACTTTGTTAGATAATACTAGTACAAAATGTAGATATCACATCAAAAGTTGGAAATACAATGAAAGTTAGTATTTTATTTTTTTAATTTTTAAGTTATTTTTTAAATTGTATTTGATTTATATTTTTTAATTGTATTTAATTTTTAAGTATTAGTTTTAATTGTATTTTTATTTTACTGTTGATACCGACTAATAAAATTTTTATTCAATTATATTAAAAAAAAAAAAAAGAGAAGATGAGTATATTTATATAATATAGTATATAAAATCAGTATTAATTAAAGAATTATAAATATTTTATTTATCATTTGAGGATTTGGAGAATTTTTATAAAATGATTTGTATCCAATATTATATAATAAAAAAGTATAATATATTTATTTGTAACATATTTTTATCAAATTAAAATGATAAATTAATTTTTTGACAATTTTATTTAGTATTATGAAGTAAAATTATACTTTCAGGAAATATATATCTTATTTATGAAAAAAATACATATATTTTAAAATATTTGCAAAATAAATGAATATAAAATTGATTTATAAAAATTGAGGTTATTTTTTCTATATTTTTTAAAATTAGTGAGTCAAATCCATTTTTTTTCTTATTTATATTTACTATTTAAAACCAAATCACTTCTAATAAATATTTTCAAAATAACATCTATTGTTTGTTTTTTTTTTTTTTACATATTTCTATTTCTATTATAATTTTTAATTTTATCAAAAAACAAAACATGATTAAGAACGATGATTTTTTCATATATATTTTTAAAATTTTAAATTCATAACTTAAGTTTTGTATTGAGATCGTGGAAGATACGGTATTTAAATTTTCATTTGAATTGTCTACCAGCTACTTGACTGCATGATTGACAACAATTTTATATTTCTTTGAGAAAAAAAATGAAAAATGATGTAAGAAGAATGTTTGATGATTTTATTTATTTTTATTTTTTTTGTGTGTTTTTTAATTTCCAAATATAAATAATAAAAATAGCATGGATTTTCAATCAATCATCATTTTTTATTTTATTAAAAATAATTATAATTTTTTAAAATGTAATTTTCTATTATCAATACCCGACCTTACATTTTTAAAAAAATTTATATTTATAATTTTTTATTGAGAGAATTATTTTATTATGTCGTTACTTCTTAGTCTTACAATTTGAAAATTTCTACAACATGCACTTCAAAAATAATATAATAATATAAACCCATTTATTAATTTTTTCATTAAAAAAATTACTGAAACTATTTAACATATTTTAGTAAGATTTATTATTATTTGTTTATTTTTAATTCTTTTGATGAATTTATTTGGATGTTTTTTTATCAACTTTTTATTATAAATTCTAAAACATTTTTTTAAGATGAACATTGTAGCCTTAGAAAATCACAAGGTTAATGATGTTAGGCTACGTTACATGGTAATATACTTTAGGAACATGTCCACTATCATTACGATTAAACCTGATGCTTTTGATTTTTTTATTAATTAATTTATTAAATTATATCAAATGCAAAACTTATGATAATAATTATAGGTATAATTTTCTATTCTGTAAGATTTCTTAAAAAATTAGAATGTTTAGGAAAAATGAAAAATGAAAATTAAATGCTTTAAAGTTATAAGATCATATTTGATACATTCCAATTTATTTATTGCTAAAACAAATGTCACCTTAATATAAGTAAGGATGAAAATATTGATAATCACGAATATATTGGTATTTTGATTTTATGGATATATAAAAAATATCGATGGATATTTTTTCACAAATATCGGTAGAATAAAAATTATTCAAAATTCATAAGAATATTTGAAACACTCAAAAAAATTATAAAATAAGCAATAATACACATTTTAAAGTTATTTTGTAGGTGTAATTGACATAGACATGGTGATGAAGAAAAACATTGTAGGCAAAGATATATCGGTAGATTCAATACTTGGATTTTAAGAATAATAAATATACATTTTAGAAGTGTATAAAGTTAGAATTGAGTTAAGAAATATTTATTTTTATTGAATAAAAATAATTTATACATAAATATAATACATATGAGATTGCAATAGTTTTTAGTACCAAAATGAAGATCGATATGGTTCCATTGTATTGTTATATGAAAGGAGTCCATTTTATTGAAAACAGTATTTATTTTAAAATTTTTAAATCGTGAAGGCGTTTTGGTTGGGCATTAGAAATGAAGATCGTTGGATTTGTGTTGATCGACCGGTGATGGTCCACAGCTTCACGATCTTTGTAGTCTGGAATAAACCAATCGTGAGCTGAAATCTAATTAGTCAAATATTCTTTTAAAAATTGTTGCGGAGAGTTGATGATGTATCGGATAAGACCGAGGCCATTTTTATCCGGTCCTTCTGAATTAGTGTGCTACTCGACTACAGGATTGACAATAATTTTATATTTCTTTGAGAAAAAAAATGAAAAATGATGTAAGAAGAATGTTTGATGATTTTTTTTTTTTAATTTCCAAATATAAATAATAAAAATGGCAGAGATTTTCAATCAATCATTATTTTTTATTTTATTAAAAATAATTATAATTTTTTAAAATGTAATTTTATATTATCAATCTCTGACCTTACATTTTTTTAAATTTGTATATTTATATTTTTTTTATTGAGAGAATTATTTTATTATGTGGTTACTTCTTAGTCTTACAATTTGAAAATTTCTACAACATGTAGTTCAAAAATGATATAATAATATAAACCTATTTTAAAATTCATCTAATTACTTTATTTTAAAACCCGAGTCATGTATTGGTTTTTCAAACACCTTGCCACCACGAGACATCTCATTCGTCACACAACCTTTTTCTTAACAATGAAAAGAGATTATCAAGCAAAATACCTCCAAATTTAATTGAAAAATAATTTATACCATAACACAAAACCTTGTTTGAATTATTAGAATATAATAAAATGAATTCAAAGTTGGGTTGAACGAATAGATGTTGGAATTTTTGTGTGGACTTACATAATCAATTTGATAATACCATAAATCAGTGTTAATTTAATTTTTGCATTGTGATTCATAATGGGGTTGGACACATTATTGTTTGATTTCTATGGGCTCACCCTAATTCACTTGACTGACTCATTAAGTCAAGTGGTCCAAACTGTGTATGTGCGATATGTAATATATATATATGGGGGAAAAAAGGCAGGTTGTTGTTTGATTCTATTATATTTTCTCTCGGGGCTGAGAAGAGCACGTACTACACGAACTCTTCAGAGCACACACACAAACTATTTTGGGCGTAGAAAGGGAAGAGCCAATTGAACCCGGGGTTTCTCTCCATCACGAATTGATCGTATCCTTGAACACCATAATAGCATAGGAATGGTTTTCCATGGCATCAATCAATGTTAGCTTTTCTTAATTCCCAATTTTTATTGTATGCTTTAATGTCTACATGAGATTCTGTTTGTGGTTTAATTTTTCAACAATTGGTATCAGAGCCACCATAGATGACATTTAAGCTGCAGTATTTTTTGGGATTAATTTAGGCTTTCCCATTTTTTATTTGGAAGCCATTTTTGGGGGTTTTTTTTTTCGTTTGGTGTTTATTATCCAATTTGAAGCCCAATTAATGTTGGAGACTTGTAGAAAACCTTGTTTGGAGCAAAACCCATCATTTTTTTATTTTTTGGAGATCATTTAATGGGATTTCGAAAACTAGGGTTTGTTTTGGATATCTTTTTTTTACCCATTTTTTTTGCAATTTTTTGGTCAAGATTGATGGATTGATGTTTGAGGATGGAAAATCGATTGTTTGCATCGAAAATTGCATATTTTTTGGTCGAATTTTTTTTTCTTCTCTAGATTTGTTCAGCCCGTGGAGAAGACGATGATGTCATCATGACATTACCAAAAAAAAAAAAAATTGTTTGTCTTGGCATTCTTGGAATGATAATGCATATGTTGAAATTATTATGCATTTATTAAGTTTGACTTTATTGAGACAATTATTATTATTATTATTGTTCTTTTGGGTATAATTTTTGTTTTATACCAATAATGTTGTCATAGGTTATTTTGTTAAATATTTCAATTTATTATGACATTAAAGAACACTTGAGTGATTGCCTATCGCAATTCCAAGTGTGTCAAGTTGTGCAAATTGAAATATTTTGAATTTATCATGACAATAGTGAACATATATGTGGTTGTCTATCGTGATCCTATATGTCTCAAATTGTCTTTGTTGATATTTAATCTCCTACTTTTGGTTGTTTTATTATTGTGATTACTAAGGTCCATACAAGTATTGTAATTGTCTTATCGATGATTATAATACTTGGTCGGATGCTTAGATTGGTGAAGGAAATTAATTATATATTATGAACCGTACTAATTTTCTTTGTCGTTTCGGTTATAAAATTAGTGCATCTTGGTTGTGATATTTAATTAGTTATCATTACCGCTGTGGAATTTTCAAAATTCCAAGCTATTGGTAAATTGAGCAATTCTAGAAACTAGCAAATAGCATGATTTTGTAGTAACATGCATATTGTTTAATTTTGTTATTTTCCAACTACTAGCAATCCTGGTAGTACTCTGCAATTGTCTGCCATCAAGCCTCTTACAAGAAATAATTTTGATGAATGGTTTGAGTCTTTTAATGTGCATATGACTTTGCACAATTTGGACTTGGCTTTGAGAGTTGATGAGTCAAGTAAGCCCACTGATATGAGTTCTGCACATGAAATATTCTTTTATGAGAAATGGGAGCACTCCAATATGAGTTGTTTGATGGTGATGAAATACACTATGGATAAGTCCATTAAAGAATGTGCGTCAAAGATGAAAAGAGCCAAAGATTTTTTGGAATATGTGAAGGTCAATCATACCAAGATTGATAAGGCAGAAATGACAACTTACTTGAAGCTTCTCACAACCACTGTGTATGATGGAGTAGGTGGGGTTAGAGATCACATCATCAAGCTAAAGCACTACTTCAACAAGGCAAATGAGATGAAAGTGGAGTTGAGTGAGAAATTCCTGAAATGGTTGATACTTGAGTCTCTTCCTGTTTCTTTTGATGTAGTGAAGTTGACTTATAATGCCTTGAAGAAAGAATAGGCTTTGGAGGAGTTGATGTCCATTGTGGTGCAACATGAAGTCTCACTGAAGAAAAATGAGACTCACTCTCTTACTAACCAAGGGAGCAATATGAAGAAAAAACTTCCACACAAGAATTCTGGAGACTCTAAGCAATTCAAAAGGAAAGGGAATTCAACTCAAGGAGCCTCTAGTGCATCTGTTTCATCTAATGCTACAAAGAATGAGAAATTCGAGGGGAAGTGCAACTTTTGCCACAAGATTGGGCACAAGCAAGTTGATTGCTTCAAGTTTAAAAATTGGCTAGAGAAAAATAAGAAATGTAAAATTGTGGTTGTGGTTGATTTGAATGCAAACATGATTGAGACTAATATTGTTGATGTTCATGCCAATTCTTAGTGGTTAGATGCTGGTGTCACTATTCATGTTACTAATTCTTTGTAGGAGATGACAAAGAAAAGGAGGTCGTCAAAGTATGAAGAATTTGTGTATATGGGTGATGGAAGCAAAGTGAAAATAGATTTTTTTTTGACATGATAAAGCTAAGATTGGCCACTGAAATCTTTTTATTGTTACACGATGTTGCTTACATACCCTCACTTAAGAAGAATTTGATTTATGTATCTATTTTGGATAGACAATGTTATTCTTTCCACTTTTGAGGTGGAAAAATGGATATTTTTAGCAACTCAGTTTTAATTGGCAATGGTGTTTTGTTTGGCAATCTTTATAGTCTCAATTTGCATCATGGTCTTTTGTGTGATTCATCTTCTGTTAATTTTTTTGTTGGTTGCAAGCGTGTTAGAATGAATTTGAGTTCTTCTATGTTGTGGCACAAACGCCTAGGTCATATTTCTAGGCAAAGATTAGAGAGATTGGTTAGAGATTGTGTGCTTTCTAATCTTGATTTCTCAGACTTCGAGACTTGTGTTATTTGCTTAAAGTGAAATATGACAGCTAAGACTAGAAAAGAGAAGATTGATAGGTGTGGAAGTACTTTAAACTTGATCCACACACACACACACACACACACACACACATATATATATATATATATATATATATTTCATCACTTGACACCAACTGCTTTAGGGGGTTATAAATATTTCATCACTTTTATTGATGATTTCTCTAGATATGGTTATGTTGAACTAATCCATGAGAAATTTGACTCCCTAAATGTGTTTAAAGTCTTTAAGGCTAAGGTGGAGTTGTAGTTGGGAAAGCCCATTAAAGCTGTGAAGTCTGATAGATGTGGTGAGTATTATGGGAGATATGATGAGACTGGACGGAATCCTGGACCATTCACTAAGTTTTTGTTGGAATGCGACATGGATGCTAGATATACAATGTCAAACACTCCTCAATAGAATGGAGTTGAAGAAATGAGGAATCACACATTGTTGGATATGGTGATGTGCATGTTGTCTAATTCCTCCTTACCATAATTTCTATGGGGTGAAGCCTTAAGGACTGCGACATATATTTTGAATCAAGTGCCCAGTAAGTCTGTGCCTAAGACACCTTATGAGGTACGGTAAAGGAAGAAACCGAGTCTTCATCATTTCCATGCTTGGGGATGTAAGGCTGAGGTTAAACCATATAACCCACAATCAAAGAGACTTGATCCTAAACCCATAAGTGGTTTCTTCATTGGTTATTGCATTGGATCAAGGGGTTCCAGATTTTATTGTCCATCTCATACCACCAGGATCATTGAGTCAGACAGGGATGTATACTTTGCAGATGAAGTTAACGTTGATCCCAATTTTGTGCCTCGTGAGATACCTTTTGGAAAAAAAACATGTTGCAATTCCTTTTCCTGCATCTCATGTTCCAAATGTGGATGTTCCTATTGTCCAATAGTCAGCCACTAATCAAGGAGAGCATGGTGATGATCAAGTGGAATATGGCATTCCTATTGGTGATACTATTGTCGATGGGATTCCTTTGAGAAGATCACAGAGGGTTTGTAAGCCAGTTATTTCAGATGACTACATGATTTATTTGCAGGAGCATGAGTATGATGGTTATAATGCTTCTGATCCAGTAACTTATCAAGAAGCAATTCATTGTCCTCAATTCACTTATTGGAAAGAAGCTATGGATGATGAAACGACTTCTATGTATATAAATGGTGTTTGGGATTTGGTCGAATTGCCACAGGGTTGTAAACCAGTTAGGTGCAAATGGGTCTTTAAAACCAAACGTGATTCTAGCGGGTGAATAGAGAGATATAAAACTAGACTTGTGGTTAAAGGTTATAGTAAAAGAGAAGGCATTGATTTTAAAGAAACCTTCTCGTCTGTGTCGACCAAGGACTCTTTTAGAGTGATTATGGTCATAGTAGCTCATTTTGATTTAGAGCTACATTAGATGGATATCAAGACAGCTTTCTTGAATGGTGATCTGGATGAGGATGTGTATATGGAGCAGCTACTAGTTTTACAGAAGTTGGAAAAGAAGACTTAGTTTGCAAACTCAATAAGTCAATTTATGGTCTTAAACAGGCTTCGAGGCGATGGTATCTGAAGTTTGATAGGATTATCACCCAAAATGGTTACAGTTGACAGATGCATATATTTGAGGGTTAGTGGGAATAGTTACATATTTCTTGTTTTATATGTTGATAATATACTACTCACATCAAATGATTCTGACTTATTGATTGAGACAAAGCACATGTTGTCAACCTATTTTGACATGAAGGATCTTGGTGAAGCTTCTTATGTTTTGAGCATAAAGATTCTTTGTGATAGGGTTTGGGATGCTTAAATTGTCTCAAAGAACCTATATTGAGAAGATATTAAAGAGGTTCAATATGCACAACTGTAGTTCTACTAGAGCGCCAATTGTGAAGGGTGATAAGTTTTCAAAGGCTTAGTGTCCTTAAAATGATGATGAGAGAGAGGAAATGAGAACCATTCCTTATTCATCTTTGGTTGGCAGTCTTATGTATGCTCAAGTATGTACACGCCCTGATATTGCTTTTGTTGTGGGCATGTTCGGTAGGTACTTAAGAAATCCTAGGAGTCAACATTGGAAAGCTGCTAAGAAGGTCCTTAGGCATTTGCAATAAACTAAGGACTTAATGTTGACATATCGACACACCAACATACTTGATGTAGTTAGGTTCTGTGATGCTGATTTTGCTGGCTGCATAGATGATAAGAAATCCACTACAGGCTATATTTTTGTGATGGCAAAATGAGTTGTATCTTGGAAAAGTGTCAAACAGACGCTTACAACATCTTCAACTATGGAGGCAGAGTATGTGGCATGTTATGAGGCTTGTTGTCATGCTATGTGGATGTGGAATTTTATTTCAACTTTGGGAGTTATTGACTCCATTTCTAGACCGCTGAAATTATTTTGTGATAATTCCGCAGTTGTTGCTTTCTCTAAGAACATTAGGAGTATTTCTCGCTTCAAACATATTGATGTAAAGTTCTATTTTGTTAAGAAAAAAGTGACAGAGTTTCTTATTGATATTGAACACATGTCCACAAAAGGTATGTTGGCGGATCCACTAACAAAAGGCTTACCCATAGTTGTGTTTCAGGAACATGTATCTCAAATGCGGTTGTTGGAAGCCTAGGTTGCATTAAGTTAGTGGAAGCCACTTTTGGTATTGTAATATTATGCTATTGTTGGGAGGATTGCTATTATTGTATATTTCCCCATGAATCAAGCAATGAAGCATAAATGATTGTTTTCCGATTACTTGTTTTTTGATGAGATTTTATGGGACATTGATTTATGATTATGTATATGTTGTAATGTTCGATTATGTAGTCCAATTGGGAAAATTGTTGGAATTTTTATGTGTGGACTTACATAATCAATTTGATAATGCCATAAATCAGTGTTAATTTAATTTTTTCATTGTGGTCCATAATGGGATGGACACATTATTGCTTGATTTCTATGGGCTCACCCTAATTCACTTGACTGATCCATTAAGTCAAGCGGTCCAAACTGTGTATGTGTGATATGTAATATATATATATGAATTATTTTTTATTTATATATATAAGGGAAAAAAAACAGGTTGTTGTCCGATTCTGTTTTGTTTTCTTTTGGGGCTGAGAAGAGCACATACTGCACGAACTCTTTAGAGCACACACATAGATTGTTTTGGGTGTAGAAAGGGAAGAGCCAATTGAACCCAGAGTTTCTCTCCATTACGAACTGATCGTATCATTGAACACCAGAAGAGCATAGGAATGGCTTTCCATGGCATCAATCAAAGTCGACTTTTCTTAATTCCCAAATTTTATTGTATGCTTTAATGTCTACATGAGATCCTGTTTGTGGTTTAATTGTTCAACAATAAATAGATAGAGCCTTAATGGATCTAATTAAATTATAGGAAAACAAAAAAAAAAAAAAAACAATGAGATTTTGTTCTTAATGTGAATGATTACCATATGCTATTAGACATTAAAAATATATTAGTGCTTGATACAGGGAATGTTTCTCCTATGATTGGAATTACAATCAAAGTTAGTATTTTTATTTTTTTTTATTTTTTAAGTTTTTTTTTTTGTTTTAATTGTATTTAATTTTTAAGTATTTTAGTTTTAATTGTATTTTTTATTTTTAGATTTTTTTTATTTTATTGTTGATGTTGAACTAATAATATATAAGAGCTTTTTAATAAAAATAATAATAATTTGATCAAGAAATTTGTGGATTAAAAAAAAAAAAAAAAAACTCTCAAATCAATATTTAGAACAAAGTAAAAAATAAAGATAATTTTATTATTTACTTGAATGCTATAATTTTCATAAAAATAACTTAATAAATTATAAATTATTAATCTAGTTTATTATTTTATATTAACGTCGTAAATTATTTTGTATTATCACATCAATCTAATATATTTAACAAATTTGTCATTTTTTTTACTCATTTGGTTACGTAGGGTTGAAAAGAAAAATTGAAAATGTAAAAAAATTAGTATGGACCCTGCATTTTGCATGATGCGTTCTCATTCAATGGTGAACATTTTATTTGAAAAAAAATTATTTTTTTTAGAAAAGGACTTGGAGTTGCCACTTATTTAGAAAATGACTTAAAAGAAAACAAAATAAGAAATGAAACTTTAAGTTCGACTCCTTCTTTGGAAAAGATAGTCCATAGAAAACTAAAGTTGTGTCCGGGAGTCAGGTTACCTATTGGGAAAGTACGATAAAAGACTGTAGCGCCCCTCTAAGCCCTATAATATGGTCTCTACTAAATAAGGCAAGACAAGTGTGACAATTAATAAAGAAATCAATGGATACCAATGAAATGATCGAATAATAAAACATTCATGCATAAGAATAAGCAAAATGAGAGTGAGATCATACCTTAGCAGCAAACAATAGTGCACTATCATGGAAAGAAGGTTAGCTCAAGTATAAAATTTTCAAATGCATATCACAGAGCAAGACAAATATCAGACAATATTCATTAAACATAATAGTTGACAATTAGAAGAGAAAATTCATATGTAGGGTCCCCACCAAAACCCAATTTATTTTGCATGAATTAGTCCTACAAATTATATTATTTCGAAATTACGAAAATCATATTCATGCTTATTTAAAATCAAGAGAAACAAAAGATTATTTGAAAATCAAAGAAAATTTGTGAAATGGCTTACCTTAATGGAAAGGTAACAAGTTTATTAAAAACGAGATTTTTTTGACCTAAAACTCTAATAAATTTTGAAAAGTTGTAGAATTAAAAATATTTGAAAACTGGAGTAAAATTAAAATTATTTAAAAAAAAAAAACTAGAGTTTTGAAAATTATTTGAAAACTAAAATCTTGAAAATTAAATTTAAAAATTGGAATTTTGAAAAATTATTTGAAAATGGGAGTTTGAAAATTAATTTGAAAATTGGAAATTTGAAAATTATTTGGAAATTAGAGTTTTGAAAATTAAATATGGAAATTGAAGTTTTGAAAATTATTTGAAAAAAAAAAACCTAGAGTTTTGAAAATTAGAATTTTGAAAATTAAATTTAGAAATTGAAGTTTTAAAGATTAAATTTGAAAATTTGAAGTTTTGAAAATTGAAGTTTTGAAGATTAAATTTGAAATTGAAGTTTTGAAAACTATTTGAAAATTGGAGCTTTAAAAATTGAAGTTTTGAAATTTATTTGAGAATTGTAGTTTTGAAAATTGGGATTTTATAAAATTATTCAAGAATGGAAGTTTTGAAAATTGGAATTTTGAAAATTATCCGAGAATGGAAGTTTTGAAAATTGGAATTTTGAAAAATTATTTGAGAATAAGATTTCTTAAAAATTAAATTTGAAAATTGGAAATTTGGAAAATTATTCGAGAATGGAAGTTTTGAAAATTGGAATTTTGGAAAATTATTTTAGAATGGAAGTTTTGAGAATTAAATTTTAAAATTGGAATTTTGGAAAATTATTTGAGAATGAAAGTTTTGAAAATTAAATTTAAAAATTGGGATTTTGGAAAATTATTTGAAAATGGAAGTTTTAAAAATTAAATTAAAAAATAAATTAAATTTAAAAATTGGTATTTTGAAAAATTATTGGAGAATGAATTTTTTTATAAAAAAAAAAATTATCACTAAAAGATGAAGAGTTAAGAGTACGCCCCTTGGCCTATGGGGGTAATACAGTTGTAGGTGGTCATGCATGCTCAATCACTTCAATGTATATTTTACATGCAGTATCAAATTCGAATCAAGCTTGCGGGACCCTCCTTGCATTTAACATTCTAGATTACATTTCTCCACAAGTTCATTCTTATTCTCAACTTTATTTGTTATCTCAAATACAGTAGCAACCAACCCACCAACCCGGTCTAAATCACGATATTCTTGTGATCCATTCCACCAAAGACGGGAAAAACATAAGAGAAAGAATGCCTTAAGGTGAAACCCCATTTCATTATCTCATCCATGGGTTGAAGATCAATGTGTGAATCTAAAGTGGTTTTTTTTTTTTTTTAAGAGAAACAAAAAATACAACAAATCTTACGATATGACACAATGGATTAGACTCGAAATCAGGTTATGCATAAAAGGAATTAGAGAAATGGGAGATGAAACAAATAACAATCTAAGAAATCAACCGAAATGAATGTAGGATCCTCTGACATTCATACTCAAAATCAACAACAAGCATGTGGGCCTTCGATAGCCACACCCAAACATATAATAAATTATAGAAGTAGCAAATGAAAGAAATTCGGAAAAGAGTAGAGGTATTACAATGAATAACATACCTGAAGAAAAATGCAGATTGATGATTCATTTCCCCTCTCTTTCTCTCGGTGTTCCTTCTCTTTCAGTACCAACTCTCTGTTTTTCTCTCTTAGGTACTAGTTCTTCTTTCTTCAATTTTCTGTTTCTCTCTCTCAGGTATCAGCTCTTTGTTTTCAACTCTCCACCTCCATAACAACCCTATCACTTTAAAAAAAAAATGGCTTTCTCCTAGTCTAATGATCCTTCTCAAAATAGTTACCTCAATATCTCTAAAAACCTTGCTTACATCTTGCTCATTCTTTCTAAAAAAAAGACTCTCTCACCGTCTCCTTTTTTTTCTCTCAAGAAATCTTCATTTTCTTCTCAACCTTTTTTTTTTTTCTCACAACTCTTCCATGGTTTTTCAAACTCCCCCTCCCAGCTTTTCCTTATTCCTAATAAAATCCTAGCCAACTCCGCTTCTCCCCTTTCTGTTCAGCTCATCATCCTTTGAAACTCCACATTTCCAACCATCTTTCTCTTTAGCTATTCCACTACTCCCCATTCAGCAAAAAAGTCTCTCTCAACCACCACCATGGCAAGGTGGTCATATCCTTGCCACACGTCCTATGCAGCCCTTAACCTTAGGAAGTCATCCCCCACTCCTAAAAATGAAATGCTCAACTCACTCTAAGATACCTAGCTCTCCCGATCCAAAGAGAAGTCTACAATTAGGAATATATATATATATATATATATATATATATATATATATATATATATATAGGTAAAATAAAAAATAATAAAAGTTGAAAACTAATGTTATAAAATTGAGCATAATTGCCTAATTTATTGGACTATCACCTTACGAGTCATACGCACATCAAATGACAAATACAACATGTTATCTTCAATACGTTGTTTCCCATGGGTAGAGTTGATAAGAGATCGATATGATCAACTAGCATCTGAATGGACAAACTATAAATATAAAAATATATTTGACTTATTATGTTTGTTTGCAATCATGTCATATGTTGTTATCACTTCATGCTGCCTAAGGGTCTCCAACGGGCCGGGCCGCCCGGCCCAGAGGAGTAAGGCCCATGGCCTAGCCCGGGGCGGGCCACTGAGTCCGTTGATTGGTCAACGGGCCGGGCCGTTCGTATATCTAAGGCCCGTGGGCCCTCAAGCTGGGCGGGCCAGATGGAGGGCTGCCCGGCGGGCCGGCTGGGCGGGCTTGGGATTCGAACCCCTTCCCTTATGGATCCATAAGGGAGCTAGCCACCAACTGAGCTGGCCCTCTTTTGTGTAAGTATTTTGCATTAGTTATAGATATATTAGAAATATTGTATGATTTTTGAAAAAAAATAAAAGTGTTGGTTGTTCAACGGTCATGTGACCGTTGAACATGCCTGCCACTCATAATTCAATATTATGACTGTTGAACGGTCTTGAAATTTAAAAAAAAAAAATTAAATTAAATCCTAATATTTAAATTTCTATAAATATTAAATACCCTCAATTTTTTTCTATTCTCTCAACTCTTAAGTTCTCTCTCATTCCACAATATTTCATATTATTGCATTTTGTCTCAAATTATTCGATATTATTGGTGGTGAAAAACAAGCATTAGTGGTTCAAAGAGTTCAAATTTGAAGGAATTTCTGCTTCGGTTCTCCGATTTAGTAACATACTTCACCTTTAATTTTATTAATTTGATACATTTTAATTTTACATTTATTATTTTTAGCATAATATTTTATCAATAATTATAATTATGGCAAGTGGTTCTTGTTCTTCATCTAATGCATGTGATAGCAAAAAATTTACTTCAAATATATGGAATTTTTTTGATAGAATATAAATAAATTTAGAAAATAATAAAAAAGAAATAAAATCAAAATGTAAAATTTGTAACAAACTTCTTAGTGGTGGCTCAAATGCAGGTACAAGTCATTTAAAAAGGTATAATGAAAATTGTAAAACTAAAAATAATGTAGATATTAGAAATTATATGCAATTAGGTAAAGATAAAAGTGGAAATTTAAAAATATTTTCTTATGATGAATCTTATTGTCATGAAGAAATGATTAGTTATATAATAAGAGCAGAACAACCTTTCAATTTCATGGAAACTCATGATTTTACGAGAACAATGCAACGAGCTGTTAATCCTCAGTTTCAAGGTTGCTTTGGAAATACAGTTAAAAGAATTCTTATAAAAAATTTTGAAACACAAAAAGAAAATTTAAAAAAAAAAAATTGCAAATTTTGAAGGAAGAATTTGTTTAACATCTGATATTTGGACATCTTTAACTCACAGTAGTTTTTTATGTATAACTGCTCATTATATTGATAATGAATTGAAATTAAATAAAAGAATTATTTCATTTAAAATAATAAATGCTCCACATAATGGTAAAAATATAGCATCTTTAATAAATGATGAAATTATAGATTTTGGCATTTGTGATAAAATATTTACAATAACATTAGATAATGCTTCTAATAATGATGCAGCAGTATCTAGATTAAAACGATATTAGTAAATAAAAGAAGATCAATGTAAAATATTTCATGTGCGTTGTTGTGCACATATTTTAAATTTAATTGTAAAAGATGGATTAAAACACGTTGATGATACATTATCAAAAATTAGATGCATTGCTGCGGGTCTTAATAGTTTTCAAGCAAAATATGAATTATTTTTTTATTGTTGCAAAATGTTAAATAGGAAAAAAAGAAATATAAATTTGGATATGCCCACTAGATGGAATTCCACTTATAAACTTTTACAAACTATTATAAAATATAGAAAAGTAGTAGAACTATATGAAATACAATTAATTAGCAATGATTGTGAAACAGATATTGATGCATTAAATGATTATGATTGACATATTGCAGATCTTTTAAGAGATCTTTTTGAAGTATTTGATACTTCAACAAAAAAATTTTGTGGTGTATGTTATCCATCTTCAAACCGAGTTGTCATACAAATAACTAATATTTTTATTGTACTTAAAAAATATTTAAATTTTGATATATTTAATGATGCAATATTTGCAATGATAGAAAAATTTAGAAAATATTGGGGAGAAATACCTTTAATTTTTTATCTTGGTTTAATTGTGGACCCTAGATTGAAATTTGAAGCTTTTGATGAATGGTTAACAACTATTTATTTTAATGACCAAATAAAAATTGAAGAAATTAAAAATGAAATAAATTCATTATTATATAATTTATATAACTATTATAAAGAAAAATATGGTGATGATATTAGTTCTATTAAATTACCACCTACATCTACAAGTTCTTCATCTTTTTATAAAGGAGCTCTAGAAATGTTAAAAAGTCAAAAGAAGACAACAAATAGTTCTCCAAACAACACAACTGATTTAAATAGATATCTTAATATTGATTTAATTTCATTTGAAGATGATGAAGATTTTGATATTTTAATATGGTGGAAATCACAACAACACAAATATCCTGTGCTTTCTATCATTGCTCGTGATGTACTAACAGTTCCTGTGAATACAGTTGCATCAGAAGCTGCTTTTAGTGCAGATGGAAGAGTAGTTAGTGATAAACGATGCAGCTTAGCGCCGGATTCTATTGAAACAAATATATGTGTGAAAGACTGGGTAATAGCAGATAAAAGGATATTTGATTACATTCAAGAAGAAAATATGTTTGTCGATATGGAAAAACTAAAATCATCAAGAACTTCATGGATTTGCGATAGTTCGCCATCATCGCCAAGAGATAATGATTAAAATATTTTACTTAATGTATGTCATATTTTTATTTTTATTTTTGTGATTGAAAAGTACAAATGATTGACAAATAAGTAGGTGCTAACCTAGTTGGGATGTATTTATTTTATAGTGATGTAAACTTTTCCCACATTTTCAAATGTAATGTATATATTCAATGAATAAAATAGTTAGCAATGAATATTTTTATTAATGTAGCATTTTCTATTTCTTAAACATATTTATATATATATATATATATTTTTTTAAGTGGCGGGCCAGCCCGTTGGGCCGGGCCGGGCCTAAATTGGGGCCCATGGCCCGACCCATCCAGAAATTGGCTCGGGTCGGGCTCGGGCCGCGGGCTTTTTGGATACCCTTATGGACAACTTGCTTCTTTTTTTGTCTAACTCACTTAAATGCTGCCTTTACCATATGACCGTTAAAACTTGATGTTATCCTTCCACGATTTGCTTCAATTTGTACATCTCAATAATGACAATTAGCTAGTTTTAACTTGCACGATTCTTGGCTCTAGAGGTTATAGTTTCGCATCATGTTCGAGCGTGATGTGAGCCACCACGCTCCATGACAAGCACTCGAGATTGGATTGCCACGTAAAATTGATCTAATACTATCTTTATGAACGGCACATATGATTTATTTTTAAATAAAAATATTAATATAATAAGAATTAAAAAAACATAAAAATGAAAATTCCCGCATAAGAATTTGAATTTGTTTTAAAAGAAAACATTTATAATTAAATATTACGACAAACACACAAGAATCGTGTGATGTCATAAATTTTAAAATCAAACTAAATATAATTCAATCATTTTAAAAAGAATGATTTGACTAACCATTTAGGATAAGAACGTCATAAATGAATTTTAAAATTTTATAATTTTTTTATTTGATATTTATTATTATTTATTTATTTAAGAATGAATTATTTATATTTATAATCAAAGCTAGACGAGAATAGTGGAAGAAATTATTTATTTCTCCATTTATTATACAATACCAAATAAGAAAAAGAATTATTCACATTTCAATTCATAAAAGAAATTGAAATCCAATTTATTTCATTTCAAATTGTTAATTGAATTGTGTTGTTCCAAACGTAGAGACTTTGTTATTTTCAATTAATTTATATTTAATTATTTTTAAAATTTAACAAATTTAAAATAAAAATTATTAATCTTTTTATTACAAAAATTACTAAAACTATTTAACATATTTTAGTAAGATTATTATTATTTATTTATTTTTAATTCTTTTGATGAATTTATTTGGATGTTTTCTATCAACTTTTTATTATAAATTCTAAAACATTTTTTTTAATACAAACATCCTATAGCATTCAAGAGTCGCAAGGTTAATAATATGAAGCAACATTATGTGGTAATATACTTAGAGAACTTGTCCATTATTATTATAATCAAGCTTGATGTTTTTAATATTTTTTTATTAGTTAATTTATTATATCATATTGAAGGCAAAACTTATGATAATAATTATAGGTATAATTTTCTATTATATAAGATTTCTTAAAAATATCAGAATGCTTAGGAAAAACGAAATATGAAATTAAATGCTTTAAAGTTATAAGATCAAATTTGATATATTCCAATTTATTTATTGCTAAAACAGATGTCACCTTAATATAAGACATAAAATTATTCTTAACATACAAGATTCAGCAAGGGGAGTTTTGGGTCAAAATGACCCATTTAAAAAAAAAATTGTAACATCTAACCACTCTTTGAAACTTATGTTGAAATTGGCCTCATTGGTGCCACGTAAGTACCATGTCATTAAAAATATTTGTTTTCATCATTTTAGTTAAAGCTGCAATTGGCAACTACAACTTCATTTTTGAACTAAAGCCGTAATTGGCAACTACGGCTTCATTTTTGAACTAAAGCCGTAGTTGCCAACTACGGTTTTATTTTTGAATTAACATTGCAGTTGGCAACTGCGGTTTCATTTTTGAATTAAAGTCGCAATTGTCAACTGAGACTATAATTAATTTTTTAAAATTTTAAAATTTAATTAAAAATTATTAAATTACCATTTATGATTGAAATTTAAAAATATACTTAAATAATAAATTATTTAAATTTAAATTTAAAAATATAATATTACTTCAACAAACATAAATTGATAAATAGAAAATATTATAAATGAATATTTTATTTATTAATAAATTAATAATCTTAAAATAATAAATTTATATAACATAAAAATAATATATAAAAGTGTATAATTTATTAATTTAAGATATTTAATTTGTTATTTTTTAAGATATTAATTTATTTGTATTATGATAAATTTATCTTTATCGAAATAATAATATACTTTTAAGCTGGAGTTGATAGCTGAAATTTTAATTGTAATTTTTTTGTTTTTACTTTCAAATTTAATTAGTTATTTGATAGCTGAGATTTCAATTGTAATTTTTTTGTTTTTACTTTCAAATTTAATTACAAAAATGAAACCACAGTTGTCAACTGCGATTTTAATTCAAAAATAAAATCGTAGTTGACAACTGTGGTTTTAATTCAAAAATTAAGCCGCAACGAGACTTTAACTAAAATGATGAAAAAAAATATTTTTAATGATATGGTGCCTACATGCCAATTTTAACATAAGTTTCAAAGAGTTGTTAGATGTTACGGGCCATTTTGGCCCAAAACTCCACCAAGGGTATATCAGTCTCGGCCCGTCCTGGATCTAGACCATTAAGTTTGGGCCAAGCTCAGGCCTAGTAGGCAGTCCATCATCAGGAAATATCAGAAGTCAGAAAAGAATAGTTACAGCTGGCGATGAAACGTGGGCGTCCCTGATTCCATCCCACAAAACGACAAATGTCTTGCCAGCCGCTGGATTGACCGACACATTGGCCCTTTGCATAAATACCCAATCTCAGACTTTTGTTTTACCTCTCAGATCTTATCCAGTTTTCTTCGTCAATAGCGAGTGTTTGATCTCTGTCGGAATTAGGGTTTTTAATTATCCATGTCTTGACTCTGAACTTTTCGGTTAGATCGACTGCTACGGAGCAGGGTTTCGGTCCTATTCTCGGTTTCCAATTAGGGTTTTGATCCAGAGTGCTGTCTAGCGTTTTGCCCGATCCCTTGGCATAGGGTTTCGAAGGGCATAAAAAATGCCTTCGGTGCCCATCAAACTCCTTCTCCGTCCGATGATCCCATCCGTCATGTCTTTCCATGGTGGTTCGTGTTCTCATCGTCTGAAACGTCTTGAAAAAGGTGATCGGCGTGGTAATCTTAGTTAACATTTGATTTTATCTGTAGCTTCCGCCCTTGTCTATTTAGGGTTTTTCGGGTCTCGATTCGTGATTTTCGCCCGACAAGAGGAACTTTGACTGAGAAATTAGAGATCAAGTGATTGTGTAGTGATTCCCTTGATATTGGTTGGATCTAAGTGATCTGAAAACTTCGGTGTTGTTGGATTCTGCTGTTCTAAGGTGATTTCGATTGCCGTAATATAAGGTATATATACAGACACATTAGAAACAGATTCAACTTTCTCGTGTCATAAAATGCATTGGATTCTTTTGTAAGTGCTGCATGACTCTTTTTTCTTCTTTTGGTGTTCATATATATTTTTTTATCTCTTACAGTATTTGGTGCAACTGCAGACTGTACCGTGCTTGTCATTATTGGAATTTTTTATTGTAACAATATGTGAAAATGATTTGGGCTTTTTTCCCAGTGCATGGTGTTCTTAATTAGGATATTATCATTTGTTTAAGGATTGATATTAATTTGATTCTCACAACTCCTGTCATTTCTCTTATGTATTGGTTGCATGCCTTGTGACATGCTTCGTCTGCCACTTAAGCAATTTTTTTTAACCTCTCTTGATGGAGAATGTGCATGAGCATCCGTGTGGGATCCATATGTACAGAATTATGTGCAAAGTTGTGATGTTGACAAGAAATGGATAAAAGTAACATTTCTCCCTTTCTGTTCTACTTTCTTTTAGAAATGAGCAGGGATTGTGTGTATCAGTGCTGTGCTATTGTCAGTGCACTCTTTTTGCTGAAAGAGTTCTTTGCAAGACTGATTTGGAAAACATGGGTAGTTGCACTTCACACCAACTTTTGAAATGCCAACCGTTGTCTAAGCCAAAATATAGATTTGGCAGTTGAATTTTTCTCTTAGTTCTTTATCTCTTTTCTACTTGCAGTTATTTAATTTCCTCTCTGTCTCTCTCTAAATGTTTTAATGCACGTAATGCTGTAATTTCTTGTCTTTGTCTAAGGATTACATGGCCATCATTTTTGTATGGAGAAGGAATATATTATTATTGTTGCTGTTTTTTTGGACTGACTATCAGTTTAGTTAATTGTTGATTGGATGAATTGCTAATGTCCTCAAATCTTTCTATTTTGTGTGTTTTGACAGTTTTGTTCCTTCAAGTTGTGGATTTTCTCAAATGGACAATTGTGTTCCTTCTGGTGAGTTAGTTTTTCAAGACACAGATTGCTTCCTCGACTTGCAGCAGACACATATAGATAAAAAGCAAGGCTATTGTAACAACACTGAAGATGTTTTGGAAGATTACCTTCAGAATAGTTTTAGTCAGTTTTTACACATTCAAGATGTTAAAGAATTAGCAAATAGCCGCATAGAACAATCTGGCATGGATGTTATCAGCAGTACAGAAGCAGAAAATATATGTGGGGAGCTCAAAGTACGTCAAACTGAATCCCCAACTAGATCTTATCAGAAGTCCTTTTGCAAGTGTGCGACATTTCCGCCTTCTGGTAAGACATCTCTTGCTGGGTCTTCAGGTGAAGAAGATGGGAATCCTGATGCAACATTGCAGGAGAACTGCTCACTGAAATCTTTGAGTCCAGACCTTTCACGATTAGCATCTTTGCCTGTAAGCCTTCCGTTCATTGATCAACGAATTGGATGTCTTTCAAATCACTGACCTACTATTCTTTGTTGTTACGTGTCTATGATGCTGATTCTAATACACAAAAACTTCCTAGTTTTTTTAATGTGATGCTTACTTGTCTGATTGGATCAATAATTTTGTGAGTTGTCTGTATTGTTGAAGCAATGCCTTAGGACTTCACAGGTACATCCTTATAGACAAATATAATCTAGTAGTAACAGTATGAATGGTTTGAAGGAGTATATTATAGGGATTGACATGCACCTGCCTTGAGTTTGAAGTTTGTTGTAAGCCTGAAAGATTTTGAATATGCTTCCCCACTCCTTTATTTTTTTTTTCAGATCTATTTAGAAAATAAAATTATTGAGACAGATATCAAATACTTCATTTTATACCACTGAAATGGTTTTTTACTTCTAGCATATAGATTGCAATATCATTGAGAGTGACAGTGCGTGATCTCATGTACTTGATGTTCTCAGGGTGAACACTGGGTAGTGTGGTCCCAGTAAGTGACACATGGTCTTGGGTTTGAATCTTGCCACTGATGATACCCTGAATTTACCTGATGCTGGTTGTTGCGGGGCGGTCAACACCCCAAGATTTGAGTCCCCATGGAGAGTCCTAAGAGCTTAGACATGGAAGGTTCCCCAATTATTTTTAAAAAAAAAGCAGATTTGTATGATTGCAATATTCAGTTCTTTGATTTGGGTAATGGCCTGAGCTTGTCTCATGGGATGTAACTTTTCTCTGGATTTTTCATAAAATGTTTTGATTTTTATGATATATGATATCATAACATGTTATCATTTTGTTAGAAAACAGCCATTGTTATTTCTGTACAGCTGCGAGCTAGATATTCTGAAGTGCTTTAGTTGCCTTTCAAGGTGCATCGGGTAGTTTGAGCTTTATGTGGATTTTCTGTTTGTTTGACATGCTGTGTCTTGAGTGGTTTGTGTCGTGTGTGTAAAACTGACCACATTTTTGTATTTTTTTTAAAAAAAATCCTATACTGGCTTCTGTTACTGAATTTTATGTAAATGAAAAGGTAAATTTATTCTCCAGTAAAATTTGAATTCTTATGCAATAAATTCACCTTTAGCAAGCACTGCTGGCCACAAGTACACGCTGTGGGTGTATTCGATTTGCTCCTAATTAAGCAAATATGCTGTGGCTCTTGATACGAATCCTTTTGTTGACTGTTCTGTTTTGGTTCTTTTCTCTTTCATTCATTATCCTCTCACAGACTCCTTTGAAGCTTGTGTCTGCAATGAAAGGTAGCCGTGAGAAAGAGGGGATTCCATTGAAGAAGCTGAATGTGACATGGGCCCCTGATGTGTATGATCCACCTCCTACAATAGTGTCTCACACAGTGAGAAATTGTAAGAAGCAGCAACAGTCCAAGAACAATAGGAAGAATGGAAAACACAAGCAGAAAGGCAAATCTGCACGAGGGAGCAATGGCAAAGACAAGAAGCAACTTCGTAAAATTGTTGGAAGTGGGGACAGGGGTTTTAAATCATTTGAAGTCAGGGATAAATTGATTGCAAGCAATTTTATTGATTCTTCTAGAGAACTCGAGGATTTTGAGGTTGGCAGCCCTGATGGCTACTGTGGGAGTAGCTTCCTTAGAAAATCAGTCACCAAGGTCCACTTTTCAGTTGCTGAGGCTACTTAAGCCACAACATTATTAGTCTTATGTCAGGCTTTGCTCTTCACAGGCATTGTAGATAAATAATTCCATGAGAGTTTCTTGATTAGTGATGTCCACATACTTTGACTGTCTTCTTATCTAAATGCAACATTTTTGTTAATAATGTTTGCCAGTGCAATTTTATGATTGAGAAGATATATATAGGACTTATATTCTGTAGTGTGTTGATTTGTGAGGATTCTGTTTGTATTTTGTTATAATATGAGATCTTTGCTAACACAGGCATGTGATTTCCTTTTTATTCTGGCCTGTGGATGATCCTGATATTTTGATAAAGTTCGTGTGCCCTATTTGTTTCTACGATCAAGTAGCTGGTTTTTGTTGGTTCTCTGGTCTCCCTTTTGGAAAATTCTAGGGTACCTCTTCGGCACCTACTACCCAAAAAGTTTTCCAAGCCATCCATTTTAAATTTGAAATAAAAATTTCACTTAACCAGTTAATACATCTTGGCCATCTATTTTAAATTTGAAATAAAAATTTCACTTAACCAGTTAAGGGAAGAATCGATTGTGGCCTTCTTTCTTCCTACATTCTCAATAATTTTGGGTTTAAATAAAATAAATATTGGATAAAAGTAGAATTGGAAAAAAATAAAAATAAAAATGATATAAAATTTGAAAACATATTTATTAAAAAAAAAATCATCATATATCATAATTATATTATTTTATTTTTAACAAATTATTAAACATTTAAATTCAATATAAAAATAAATATGTTAATATTTTAATATGAAATGAATATTTTCATTAAAATTCAACATTTTGATAATCATATGTAAAGCTTAGGTAATTAGACCGTCCTAATTTTTTTTCCATACTCTCCAAATTTTACATTTTTTTAATTTAAGGTTTTTAAAGTTAAATTACAATAAAATAAATTACTAATACTATTTTAAGTTACTAATGATAGTATTTTCGAAAATAAATTTGTAATTTCAAAAATTTTTAAACTAAAAATCAATATGAAAAATGTGATGAAATTACCAAACATATATTTATCACATTTTTCATACCGTCCTCATATTTTTTATACCCTAATTATTTATATTTTTAAAATTTCAGATTTACTTTTTAACTTGAAATAACAATAACATGCTTTAATAATATTATTTTGAGTTATTATTAATAGAATTGTTAAAAAAAAAAAAAGAATTAAAAAATTTTTAAATAGGAAATAATGTAAATTATCCTAAAAAAATTAGAAAATTAAAACACTAAAAAATTAGAGAGAATATGAAAAATGTGAGAAAAGGTATGAAGATTATGAGAAATCCTCACATTCTCCGTACCCTGAAGTTTTAACAATTTATTTATTTTTTCAATTTTTTTCCACTTAAAAATACAAATAATATTGTTTATTGATACTAATCAAGCTTAGAAATGATGAAAATTATTTTTGAAGAAAATTTAAAAATTAAAACACGAATGAGAAGCTTTCAACACAAGAAAACGCGAACTGCGCGGAGCCCACCCGAGTTCGTTTTCTGCCGTCACTGTAAGTAATTGTAGAAGGTACGAATAATGTGATGAATGGTACAAAGAATGTGAGGAATCCTCACATTCTTAGCACCCTTCGTCACATTCTCTTTACCTTAAAAAATTTTACAAATTTTCAAACTTTTCAATTTTTTTTCCACATGGAAATACAATAATATTATTTATTGATACTAATTAAGCTTAGAAATGTCTTAGAAAGTTCGTACATTCTCTTAGAAAGTTCGAACACTCTCTTAGAAAGTTCGTACCCTCTCTTAAAAAGTCCTTACCCTCTCTTAGAAAGTTCGTACCCAGTCTTAGAAAGTTCATATCACATCTTAGAAAGTTCGTACCCTCTCTTAGAAAGTTCGTACCCTCTCTTAGAAAGTTCCTACCATATCTTAGAAAGTTTGTACACTATCTTAAAAAGTTAGTACTCTCTCTTAGAAAGTTTGTACCATCTCTTAGAAAGTTAGTACAATCTCTTAGAAAGTTTATACCATCTTTTAGAAAGTTCGTACCATCTCTTACAAAGTTCATACCCTCTCTTAGAAAGTTCGTACCATCTCTTACAAAGTTCGTACATTGTCTTAGAAAGTTCATACCCTCTCTTAAAAAGTTCGTACCATCTCTTACAAAGTTCGTACCTTATCTTACAAAGTTCGTACCCTCTCTTATAAAGTTCGTACATCATCTTAGAAAGTTCATACCATCTCTTAGAAAGTTCGTACCCTCTCTTAGAAAGTTCGTACCCTCTCTTAGAAAGTTCGTGCTCACTCTTAGAAAGTTAGTACTATCTCTTACAAAATTCGTACTATGTCTTACAAAGTTCGTACCCTCTCTTAGAAAGTTCATACCCTCTCTGAAAAAATTCGTACCCCGTCTTAGAAAGTTTGTACCCCGTCTTAGAAAATTCGTACCATCTTTTAGAAAGTTCGTACTCTCTTTTAGAAAGTTCGTACCCTCTCTTAAAAAGTTCGTACCATTTCTTAGAAAGTTCGTACCCTCTCTTACAAAATATTGATGACAATTTCATAATAAATGACTAAATGCTCTCAATTGGATTAATAATAACTCAAAAAAAAATTAAAAAATCTAGATGTTATAAATCATTACATATTTAAATGTCATTTAACATGACATTTCTACCTACAATAGTTATATGTAAATGGAAAAAAAAATAAAAAATCAAATGTTACCTTTTAACACTTGTAATAACTTGACATCCTTCAAGACATATAAAGCTTCATCTTCAAATTTAATCTATGAACAAAAAAAGAAAAATTATATAAAAATATTAATAACAATTTGATAACAAAACTTTATAATAAACTCATAAAAAATTCTAAAATTGTTATTTAACATCACATTTCTTCCTACAACAATTATATTTGGATAAAAAAATATCAAATATTACCTTTGACACTTGTAATCACTTGAAATCCTTCATCTTCTTCATATAATACAAATTTTAAATTTTCTCTCTCAAAAAGTTTTAAACTTGATCTTGAAATTTGATTCATCAAAATACATCTTACATATTTTGTAATTTGGTAGTTGAAATTATTTAATTTTCATATTAAATTACTATCCTTTTTTATATATATGAATAATGAGAGTATTAAGAGTAATTGGTAGAATTTTCTTTTTTAGATAGAATTAGGTAATGCGTTAATAATAAATGATAAAAAAATTGTAATATTTAGATATATATGAAATGCATGCGATTATTTCTCATCAACGAGTCATCTTTACCTATTTGATAAGTTTTTATGAATTTTTTAATGATATATACTTTACACATGTCATCTTTTTATTGGGGTCAAATGTGGGTAGGTACCCCAAAATGAAGAGTGGGTACCAAAGAACAACCCCTTTCTTTTTCTCATTTTTGTTGGGGTGTGGTGGCTTTACTGGTTGTGGGATGGGTTTGGCTGCTGGTGAAATCCCTGAAGAGGAAACTAGAAATAAACAAAACCTGGCCACGCTACAGAATGGCTTTAACTGGTAATGTTGGGTATTTGGCGTTTGTGTGGTGGGTTTGGCTCATGTGCTGGTGTGGCCTGTTTTAAATGTTGTGGTTAGTCCTGAGTTTTGGGCTGTGGTGGAGCCTAGTCGATCCGGTTGATCCTGCAGTCAGGGTAGGTTGTCACGGTCAGCCACATAAAAAACTATTCTGCTTGTAATATTTTTGCAATTAGTTTGATTTCCTTGGTTTGATTTTTTTTCCCTTCTGATATAGCAATTCAGAAATTTGGGAATGCAGAATAAGGGGGGCCATGTATGCAAAATAAATTTGATCAATTACCATAATAAATCGAACAAGTTGGATGGTTCTGACACTTATCTTCAGCCTAGCTCAGTAGGTTAACAAGAAAAACCCGGCTACTTTCATGCTTCTCCCCAGTCGAATCCTTCGTCCATACGTTTGTTAGAATTAGTGTTACATTTTTTTAAATACTGCAGCGAAAGTTAAAAAGTTTAGCGTACTGCAGGATTATCATATTGATTTTTCAAGGACAGTCTTGACGCTGACGCATAAATAACTGAAAAAGTAGCAACAAGAGAATTTGATATAGAGGGAAAAATCATTCTATGTCGTGTACTCGGCATTTATCTTCACGTAGTCATAACTTAAATCACATCCCCATGCCTGCCCGCGCCCTGCCCCATCACCTGTTGCAAATGGAAGAGGAAAAAAAATCACAAAGCAAAGCAGATGAGTCCACGCTAGAAAACTTAACCAAGAAAAATCAAAGAGCCCTTTCTTCTTCTTTTTATTTATTTATTTATTTCAATTTCACTCTTTTTCTCAGTGAATGAAATGGACGGTGAAAGTTATCTCATAATAGTGTTTCTCATAGACAACTATACGAGATTTGACTAGATAATATGCTTTAAAATTATCACATGGGGCAAACAGAAATACAGTAAAATTGCTAATTTAAGGCCATATCAGGCATATGCAAAATGCAAATTTATATTTTTGCTTCAATCTCCTTTCCACAATCCGGGAATTGAAGATATGGTCAAGATTAGAGATTTTCTCTGATGATAATGAGCAAAGCAACTTAACAGGTGGTGATTATAGTAACGCATGACTGATGTGACGATTGAGAGACCAATGTGCAAAACCCCGTGTAAATGACTAAATGGCATGGTCCTCAACTATACGATACAAGTATATTCATGCTTCACAGGTATTTTGAAAGCTTACCAATAGAGATGTGAATTCCAACTGTACCATGGGTCTCACCAGCCTTCTTGAGATAATTACTAGCCGCAGCCCTGAAAGATATGAGCTACTTAGCACTATGGAAGAAGCACAATATTCTGGCAATAGAAAATTGAGAAAAAATAAAAAAAGAATAAAGAAGACGTGCTGAATGGAAAAATGAAAGAGCTGGAGACATGCATGCAGTATAGATAAGAGTGAATGTCTAGTTTCTTCTAAATTTTTCCGGGTACAAAAATTGTTACAATGAGCCTAAACAATCGAGTACGATGAACCTAAGGAAAAAGCAACTCACTGGAGCATTAAGGAAACGCCTAATGTTTTGTGACTATCAGTATAGATAAGAGTGAATGTCTAGTTTCTTCTAAATTTTTCCGGGTACAAAAATTGTTACAACGAGCCTTAACAATTACGATGAACCTAAGGAAAAAGCAACTCACTGGAGCATTAAGGAAACGCTCAATGTTTTGTGACTATCAAATTTGCCTTTAGTCAATGACTAGGACATTTTACGAACTCATTTTATGAACTTGAGAAACTCTCTCCAAAAAACTAGCATTTCTTAAGAAAATCTAATATACTTACGACTAGTTTCAAGTATGCTATATTAGCTTCCTTTCTGGTTTGTTTGGACACAGTCCCTTAATGGAAGGGTTGAGTATCCTACTATAGGAGTTAGGACAGATGTATTAGCATGTAATCCAGAGGGATTAGGACAGTAAAAGGGCAGAGTCAGCTAGTCCAAACCTGTCAAATGGAAGCGGTTGTCCACCCTCCATAAGCAGAATTTCTCCAAGTGATATACGGAGCTTGTTGGGTTGGAAAGGGATCCCTGCATAGCCAGCAGCACAAGCAATGCGCCCCCAATTTGGATCTCGACCGTACACTGCAGCCTAATACATCATTGACAGTAAACTGGAATTAGCTAAACTGAAGGATTCAATGGATCAATACTCATCTCATGAGGTTATGGCACTGATTTCATGCCTTGGCAAGTGAAGAAGATGCCACTGATCGTGCAACCTTTGCTGCATCAGCCTCATTTTCTGCACCATTTACTGAGACCTGCATATCTAATTTAGAATTAGCTGGAAAATTATGATCCCTCCACAAAAGGTGCTGGACCTTTAAATTCATTAATGTTTATATTTAAACCCATAAAATAGACATTGCCCCAATTACTCATCCATCCAGAATATGAACCATGGAGTTAATGAATGAATTTCTAATTGGAATAAAAGCAGACTTGGACTGAGCAATTGAGGTGACCTTTAAGTTCATTAATGTTATATTAGCATTGCCCCAATTACTCATCTATCCAGGATATGAACCATGGAGTTAATGAATGAATTTCTAATTGGAATAAAAGCAGACTTGGACTAAGCAATTGAGGTGAAGACCTCAGGTCTAGAGGGCCCAATCATTGTTTAATAGTTGTCGGTCTCCCATTTTGTTCATAACACTTACCTATAGACAGGAGTATGACAATTGTGAACCTACAAAACAGAGCTCCACATGGTTGATAGCCCAATACCACAAGTGCAATGAGATGATTCTAAGTGGACCTGTTGGCATGGCCATGTGTCCTCTGTACCTCCATATGCGGATGGTGGCAGCATTCACTAAACTTCTTCCCTGTGCTAAGGGAAAGGGGACCTAGTAAAGATGTTCACTCGACAGGCAGATGTCAGATGTCCAAACTCCTTGGACAACCACAAATTTGGATACATGTCTGCAGCAGATGCTGAGAAAGGATTCCTTCACTCCACTGACATGAATTTCCTATCCTCTATAAATTCTTGATAGTAATAGTGGAGAGTCTTTTCTCAATCCATGGATGTAACAAGGGTATTCCAAACCATTTTAAATATTCTCTTATGCAGATGCTATGTTATCTAATTATTTAACATTGGATCTTGGTATTGCTGTGCTTCCATTGGCCAATCCAATGCAACGTTCACAACCCTCTTTGATTACTGAGTTCTCTACTTGAGATTCCAACCTCCTCTAGGTCATCTACCATCATTTTTTCCAACCCCTTCCCTCTAAACTGCTCCTCTCTCCCCTCAAGCTCAAACAATTCACAAACTGCCTAGCTACACTCCACCACAGAAGGAACCGACTTAGGCAACTGTTGAAATTGGTTGGAGGAATATAACTTTATCAGCTTAACAATCAGGAAAATTTCATATGGAGTTGTCTGTGGTCAAATAACAAACAAAAAAAATAACATGCTTAAAGGATCTAAGTTTAGGGAAATCATCCAAGAAATTGGGAGAAACCATAGAAGTTAAGCAGGTTTTGGGTATCACTAATTCACACATATTTTGAATTTTGTGTTTCCCATGCTTATTTATAAAAAGATCAATAATGTTTTAGAAATATTAGTGCTGCTGCCTTTTGTATTACTCAAAAAGAAAATTTGTTCACTATTTGGTTTGCATGATTGGAATAATGGTCAAATTTGCAATATTGGGTTAGGCTCATTAAGTATGCATGATTTTAATGTAAGACTCAGACCTCAATTAGGCATGTTGCTCCTTCTCCATCCCATGCTATTGATTTTGCAAGACCCTGCATTACCTGAAAAAAGGACATTTGTTAAGAACTGACCAGATTGGGCCCAAAGGCTGTCCATAATAGTAGAAATTCAAGCCTCTAAACCTCATGAGCCAACTGACCTGCCACCCTTCCAAGAAGAGAATTACATGCTTTAAATTAATGAGCATTTCAATGTAATAAAAATAGCTAAATGTGAGATTGATCATAATAACCATCTTTTCATTAAAAAAGAAAAAAAGTATTAGAAAAAACAAGAAACTACCATTGTTCATCATGTTTAGTCAATTATGCTATATTTTTAATTTTCACTAATTAAATATGTCAAGGAGAAAATGCAATGGTGGCATACCATGATGAAAATAATGGCCCATGTTGCAGCAAGTGGATTTGAAGCCATGGAAAAGTATATAAAAATCTTACAATTCACATAATTAGAAAGCCTACTCCCAAAAAATTGAAGATGCAAAACATTACTATATTTTATTATTCTGGTTAAGCTGTTGGGAATATATGTTTAAACCACCAAAGACTAGGAAAAAGGTAAATGGGAGTTGGACTAACTGCATCAAGGCATGCTTGAAGTTGTATTGCCTCATGACTGATCAAAGATGATATCCTGGTTGACCCAGATAGCCCACTAGCTAAAGCAATGACAGTATCATTGGTACTAGTATCTCCATCTACCTGCAACAAATCCACACCTGAACCAGCTTAGGCCCAACTCGAATTACAAGTCCAAATGATGTGGATTACTTAAACTACATCAAAATAGACTTGCCAATGGCCTATTTTCTCATTTCAGTTTCCAGTTTACAAAAAAAAAAAACCTACTACTAACTCTCTAATTTTAACAGAAATTCAGGCTAGGTTATTTTCTGTAGTTAAGTAGCAAGTATTTGATTTAATGGTGAACTTGACTAGTTGACTGACCAGGTTACCCGTCACCAGTCTGACCAGCTAGTCCAGTCAAATTTGATAAAACTTATACAAGAATATTACATACAGTAATTTGGTTGAAACTCCGGTTTACGGCAATCTGCACCATCTTTCTCCAAACATCACTTGCAACCAAGGCATCAGTTGTTACGACCTGGAACAAAGTAGTCCTATCAAGAAAGTGGAATAAGAATATTTACTTTGCAGAACAGGACATGTAGAAAACAGAGACGCACACCAAGCATGGTAGCCATATTTGGATGGATCATCCCAGAACCCTTTGCCATTCCCCCAACTCTAATATTTGTCCCCCCAACCTGCATTTTTCCAAAATCAGACAGAATAACAAATACTTCCTTGGCAAAATGAAAGGGAAGTCTGAGCAGACACATGGATTGGCAATATCACTGGAAAAGATAGGTGACCCTTCAATTACTTTTGATTTGAAAGACCATGAAAAAGCAATGATGTTGAGAGTTCAAGTTCAAAAGGAATCATGAGTGTCTCTCTCTCACATTTGTTTTTCGTCTTTTGGTCATTTTTGTTGTTTTAGCTTTTTGATAGGCAAAGAAGATATATACAAAAAAGTGTCTGGTAAAGAGAGGGTGCAACCATGGTACACATTAAATGCACAAAGCAGCAGCCAAGGGTAAAAGAAGTTGCAAATCTTAG
Source organism: Vitis riparia (assembly GCF_004353265.1). Classification (NCBI taxonomy): domain Eukaryota; kingdom Viridiplantae; phylum Streptophyta; class Magnoliopsida; order Vitales; family Vitaceae; genus Vitis; species Vitis riparia. Next base: position 14,387,213 of record NC_048438.1, read on the forward strand.
AATATAGCTGTTGGGAATTTGAGTTACTGATAGGTTAAATTAAGCTATGGATAGAGTCAGACAACACCAATAATTGAAAATTAATTAGTATTTGTGATAGTATATGCAGGATAGAATTAATGGTAGTTAATTGTAAATCAATAACTGGAGAGTAAGAGATAGGCAAATATATAGAAAAAAAGAAACCAAACCATTAATCATTTCACTTTTTAACATTGGGTATTCAAAAAGCTCCCAAACTTTTGAGGAGAGTTGATAAATCAATACGATTTAAGGGTAGAGAAAAAGATAAAAGCAAGCACCGTGGACATACTCAAGCTTAGGATATTGACCTTGTATCCATATCAATGTCCACCCAATAAGAAAATTGAGCAAGTAGTGAACATACTCATCTGTGTTGGATTCCATGCCTAATTTCACATTGATACTACAGATAAGAGATGTCATATTGGTTCTCATGTAAAGTATAAGGTATGAGCACAAGACTCATAGAAAAGAAGTCACTTCACACCTCAGATTCAATTGCCACACTCTTGCTCACTAAGTCGGTTGTTGTAATAGCTACTGCTGCAGAATCTGCCCTGCAATCCCCAGATATAAGATTCAAGAATGTTTCAATAAAATAGTACAGAAAAGAAGACAAAGGGATCAATCAAAAAGAAATATCAAGGTGCCCAAAAAGGGAAGAAGAAGAACCAAAAAGGAGAAAAGATAATCAACAGAGAAAATGCTACAAAAAATCCAATGGTTAAAATTACTACAAACAGTTTCCTTCATGAATGTAGATGGTTCTCATTTGCCAGGTTAATTGTTAAACAATAGAAACAAAAGCTGTACCCCTCAGTTGACGATGATAGTGAACTAACAAGCTTTGGAAGGGAATTAAGAAGAGCGTCCTGCATATGAATTTATCCAATAATCTGAACTGTGTATGATAATAAAAAAAAAAAGATAAAAGAAATGGAAAAATTGAACACAAGAAAGTATCATACAAATTCCTATCACAAGTAAAACAAAGAAACATGCAAATCTTCTTTTACCTTCTTTATTCTATGACCAATGACACCAGTAGATTCGATCAACACTTCCTCTGGCCTCATTTGCAGTAGCTGCAACAGTGGAACAATCATAGAAAGTAAAAAAAGAAACAAACAACTCCAGCCTCTACAACAGAACAAGTCAGACTGAGGCATCTAACAGCCTGATGTTTGTTCACCTTAGCCAGGGCATTTGCACATTCTATCACATCCTGGTAACCTGCATCACCCTGGTAATCATTGGAAGGTCTCTTAGCCTCTAATTCATTAGTACTCTCTCACAGTAATAAAAAATATTATGACAGTGACTTGAGAATTGATCGTTGCAGTTGTTAACCCAGAATTACACAAGGAAAAAATTCTATACAATTTGAAATTTAATTGCATTTATATTGAATCTAGCTAAGCAATGGAATGCATGAGACAAAATCTTGAAAAGCACATAGCTTCTGAATGAGAAGTCAAGAAAAAAAACATCTAGCTATTCTAACACATCTTACCGTTGCTGCATTGGCTTGACCAGCATTTATTAACACTGCACGCGCCTGACAAGTTCCAAGTGTAGTAATTAGCAGATAATTAAGAAACTGAACCATACGGAAGAACTTCAAACTGTGCCCAGGGAATATATATATACTGAGTTAACGATTGATACACTGAGCTAATTAAGTTATTGGCTTAAGGAGACTCGCACTCAATTCCCATCCAATCCACATGTCGGGTATTTTGGGTTTATATCACAGTTAACAGTCAAGATAGCTGCTTCTGTTAAAAGAAAATCAGAGGCTAATGTCATAGTCTTTCCGAATCAAACTTCATTGATTAAGATGCACTTTTTCTGCATTAGATTTTCATGCATTGATATTGGACACACAAAAAAAAAAAAAAAAAATCACAAATACCACTACCATGATCATCATCACCGTAAGTACATTATTTTATAAAGTCATGCAATTGATTAACTAGTGCTAGTGTCAAGCAGATGTGCAGTATCTGAAATGTGAAATTCACAATAGTGCAAAAAAAGTAAATATATGCAGGTACAGCTATCAATATGGAGTATCAAAACAACCATGCAGTCTTTTAATCCAATCAGGCCTGTATTTTCCAAGACCTTATAAAATTAGGTGACTGGTAGAAAAGGGGAGAATGTCTTGAAGCCAATGGTAATTACCATAAGAAATGATCATACAAAAAGCTCATCCTTTACTTGGTTCATAATTTCAGTATTTCTTATGGAAAAATAAATAAATAAATTAAATAGGCCAACAATCAAAATAATGTCTGCATACTGTTTTTGACATATCCAATGCATTTTTGCAGTATACCACCGGCGCAGCTGCAACCACATTTGTAGTAAATGCTCCTGAGAATAGATGAACAGGCAAGGCTTAGAAGTTGCAACATCAATGTCATTTCCAATCATTAACCGAAAAGATATGATCCCATTCACCAAATTATTGAATCTAAAAGTTATATGCCATGCAGGAAGAAGGCAGAATACAAGAAATATAATTTTAGTAACAGTAGAAGTAGAAACGAGAACATAGAACTTGGGGTTAAGACTTTGTTAAGTCGTCAAACTATAGCCAACTAGACCAGGACTTGATTAGGATGAATGGTAACCTGCAGATATGGCATCTACATCACAAGCAACTAGTGCAAGATCAGGCTTCTCTCCTTTTGCCCGTAGTCCACCATACAAGCCTGCAGCTTTGAATCCCTTTGCAGCAGTAACTCCCCCAGGAATCTAAGCAGTAAAATATCTTGTATGATAAGTACAATAAATTTGGAAGCTAATTAATCCCAACAAATCATATGCCCTTAAGAGTAAAATAAGCATAGAATAAATGCAAGATTAACCAGACACAATGTTAGCACCATTGCAAGCTCAGACTCGATTCTACCCCACTAGCACATTGAGGGCACTTCGATGTCATTTTTTCTTTTCCTTCTTTTACTTTTTGAAGAATTTATCTTAAGAACGCAAGACAGTAAAACTTCAAGTAACAATCAGAATATCTTGGACATGTTTGGGCATCCATTGGAAACTGAAATAGCTTCATTGGCCATGTTTTTTATCACCAGTCCATCATCACTCCTACACATTGGGTCATTTCAATTTTCATCAAACCTTGAAACCAATTATATACCAGAAATATCGTTTTCTTCAACAGTCCCAACCCTAAACGTGAAGCCCTAATATCTAGAAATAATACCTTCAGGTGCTATGCAACACACTAAGATATAATACCGAGCCATTCATTCCTGTGAAAGGATAATTGAACAAACATATTTTCACCTTTTTAAAAATCAAAACTCTAATTCATATCGTGATGAAACATGAATTCTATATTTTACTAAACTTTCTCACCTGCTTCCAAGGTCCATCAGGAAGAAATATTGGAGCCGCTGTTATGTAATTTGAAGCTTCACTCACACTTGACGACATTGCCAATATCCTAAAACCCCCCCGTTGATAAGAACCAAACCTCAAGACCTGCAAAATTAGCTCTTTCTCAAAAGACAGAACAGGTGATCATGGTCTAGACTAATCCTCAATCTGTTTGGCTGCCTAGAAAGTTGAGGAAAAGAATAAAAAAATCACTTTCTGTGATCTCCGAATGATGAAAGCTCCCTTTGACTAAGGCGAGTAGTTGTATTACTCTCAGCCCAGTTAAGTCCCATATTTTCCGCTCGGGTCTCAAAAAAAATCAGAGACACTGACCTTTCTGCCATCGTTAAGTTGAGGAAATATGATCGAGGTGTAATGAGGAACGCACAGAAACATGTCTGCAGACTATCTTGAAGCTCGTTTGGCTTCTAGAAAAAATGGATGAAAATGGATAATACGGCAGGTTTGAATAGGTTTTCCTGAATGGCGATTTTATAGGGTTTTCTGTTGAAACTTGAAAGGAGAGTGACTGTGAGGCAGTGTGGAAGAGAGGAGTTTGTGCGGCGTATTTGACAGTGAATAGAAGGCGGGATAGATTATATTCTCGTGGACACTACGCCGTTCTGTTAAAGGATTTCTTCAATTCTAACTGCATATGATGAAAATCTTTAAGCTTTATTTTTATGCTTTATTCGATTTGGCGATGAAACAGAAAGTTAAACACTTTCACGGTACAACTTACGACAAACCATTTTTCCATTTTTAGGAAGGAGACATCCTCCGAATTTTAAATGCCGATGAGGAAAATAATTAGGGCAAAGTGTGTTTTCATCTGATTGCCAAAGAACTCGTGTGATCGCCAGAGAACTCAATCCACCGGAGGAATCCTTTTGTTTGAAATGCTACTACACACTATAAAGAACGTAGCAATTTTTTTTTTTCAATTTACCTTATTTTTTATGTCTTAAAATTTTTTACGGAATAAAAAAAATTAAAATATTTAAATTTTTTTATGCTAAAAATGAATTATTATAACTGCAATAAATTTATTGATTTTCTTTTACTTTTTAATATTTAATAAAAATATAAGGGCAAGGGCTATAGATTAACATCAGCTTACAAGAAATAATACAACTCCACTCCAATTGTAGTAGAACTCAAACAAAAAAAAAGGAATTGAACTGGTTATTTCAGGACAAAAAAAATAATAGTAAATAAATTAGCTTAACTCGAAGACACAAGGATTAGGAAGTCATTATTATGGCTGGAGACTGTTAAAGATTATTCAATCTTAAATTCTATTTAAAATTAAGTTAAAAAAACAAACACGGAACTAAAATCAATACTGATGATACAATAAATTTCTTCCCACAACAGCTTAGGTTTAGGACAATGGAGACAGTACAGTTCAGTTTATCATCCAACAAAAAATGGAATAATATTAAGAGTACATTAGTTTTTCTCTGTTTCAATTGCTGAATAAATCACCCAATCGTACATGTTTGCCAATGTGTGGTGTATCTGAGATAAATAAAGTCACCCACACCATCCAATTGTCTTGTTTGTTCTGAAACCAGTTTCAGAAGACTCCGGCTCTTGTTGAGGTGGAGGTCGAGGCTCCCTTGGTTTAGCAGGATCAACAAAAATAACCCACCCATCTAAGAACTTAGCGTTCATTCCTTCTCTGGCCTTCTCAGCTTCTTCTAAGGTGGTGTATGTAACAAAGCCAAAACCCTTTGATCTTCCAGACACTCTATCAGTTATGACCTTTGCTGCAAATATAAAATAAGGAAGCAGGTAGATTAGGATTGGAACCAAAGCTGGCAATAAAGATGCTTCGGAAAAAATGAAGGTAGGAAAGCTTGAAGTTACCTTCAAGAAGCTGGCCAAAAGGAGAAAATGCTTCTTTTAGCTTTTCATCTGTTGTTAATCTCGAGAGGCCTACATCTCATTACGTCAAGACAAGGGTCAGTCAATTCTTTAAAAGAGGTTTGTTCATGTACAATGCAAATAATCAAATAGTTAGTTGTTGCCACCTATTATTTCGTCAATGATGAATGCATTGCATTCCTAAAGCTCCACTGGGAATCATATAAGATCCAACATATTTGTGGGTGTGTGATAAAATCTTAGCAACACAACAAATTAAGACATCCACCCTCCACCATAAAGTACACGGCAGATAAAAAAGAAAGCATTCTTTCTATTAGTGATCAGTGATGCTAGACCTACCTGGGGAAGTATTGACCTGGTACCTGACACCACAATAGCACAATGACAGCGGTAACAAGTTCAAATCTCTGATATTTGAAATTTCCAAAATAAGTCACCAAAATGGCAAAATGTAATCATAAATCACCATAACACAAAATGAGGTCAACATAATTAACTTCAATGGTAATCACCCCAAACACTGCAGAGGCAATTACTCTTTTTCTAAAAAGGCTCTGAAGGACCCTAAGAGATCAGAGGAACACCACGTCACATGTAAGAGATCCTCTTGCCACGGTTACATTATCATTAATGTAAGAGCACTAGTAATTCAAATTGCCAAATCTAGTAACCAAAATATAATTGAAAATTTTAATAATAGAAGCAGGCGTATACCATTATGATACTGCAGCCAAGAGAGAAACAACTTGAAATTGCAAAAACTCGGTAACTGAAATGGCAAAAATATGATTATAAAGTTCTCATAACATGAGGTCAACATAATTGAACATCATGCCATTCTAATGGATACCAGACAGCAACTGTGATTCCCCGTAAAGAGGCTATAAAGAAATCTATGGGATCAGAGGAACTCCATAGGAACCTTACATATTCTTTATATTTGGATTAATTTAACAGTAACATGGAGTGCTAGTGATTAAAATCACCAAAATTAGTAACCAGAATATAAATGAAAAGTTTCATAACAGGAGGCCACTACAAGTGAACGTCTTGTCATGATAATCAAAGTCAGATGGCAACCAAAGTTCCTCCTAACACTTCGGTAAAATTGGATCAGCCATAGCTAAAGAGGCTCCAAAGATCTTACTTAAGTGGTCAGAGGAACTTCAGGGGACAACTGACATTTCCTTTCTCTCGTCTTTTCTTGCTTGGCGAGGTAAATCCTCAAGCCTACTTTCTCTCATCTTTTGTGCACCCTTTGGGTGGGGAGCTTTTAATACAATTCTTTTTCACCCATTAAAAAAAAAGGCTACTGTTTATATAAGCTTTTGACAAGGGGATCTATCAGGGAGGACTAGGAAGATAAATCCTGGGCCAAGGAACCTGGTCAGACTTGTAGGTAAGGTGAAGAGGCAAAAGAAAAACAGCGAGGCAACTGAGTGGCTGAAAGGAGTTCTATCCTTTCTACTATATGATATTTACAGTTTTCAGCATTTCTTGTGGCAATGAACAGTCAGACCCACAGCCACATTCTGATCTAAGATCTTTTGTCCAGTCATCTCACTGATATTCTCCATGCTTGGTCTAACCCACAATTTTGACTATGTCCAACATCCATAACTTTATCCACCTAGATTTTCCTCCTCTAAATTCAGTGACTAATGCAAATGGCATCTTTCTTAGCTGATAGATAAGAAGGGTGATTCATTGAAAATACTATGTTTATTCCTATCATAATAAAAACAAGAAAAAACAAAAAATTCAAAATACCATGGGCAGGACTTACCTCCTCAAGCACATAAATAAAGGGAAAGGGCACCCTATATGGTACACAATAATTTTCCTCTACTACTGGAGCCAAAATAGACAGGATTTCAAATGACTTTCATCACCCTCTAAGGTAGGATAATTACATGATTATAACCTCGACACTAACAAGCTTAATAGGACAGAATCGACAGATGAATAAAGAATTCAACTTCTCCAGAGAAGTCATTTCTTTGGTGAGCATGCACTGGCAAAAGTTCCATAAATTAGAAATAATACAATCAAGAACTTTCCCTTTCCACATAAATTTTTCCAGGATTTAGTACATGCCACCTTGACCTTTATAGGGCCCAAGGTGAAATATTAAGCTCGTGCAACTAAGTGTGCCAGTGTGGAAATTTCTCATGTAGCATAAAAATATATAAAAAGTTAAGCTTCCAAACTTCTAAGAAAAAAGGAATGCTCCCTCTCTTTCTTTTGTAGAAACATGTTCATTGCATTCATATCCAACACAAATACCATACTCATAACTATGTCATGGTGTGGCAATGGTGATGGTAATATTGTGCCTTTTTTTTTTTAATAGGATGATGGTAATATTGTGCTATGATAACAATGGTGATGGTGGCAGTGACAAATTGTGCAGCAGCTGCCACAACAGCAATGAATCTGATGGCAAATGGTGGCAATGGTGGTAGTGGCAATGATGCAGTCTGGATGACTGTATTGAAACTTGAAAGTAGTAGTGAAAATCACAGTAAGGTTGGTGGTGGTATGAATAGGGGTGTTGATGGTGACTGGTTTCTTGCTATTATCTAACAAAGCCGTGGCCGTGGTGGTTGGGTAGCGGCGGTTACATAGCAATGTTTGTAGTAGTTGTTGCAGAAGTAACAACTGCTGTGTTAGAGTATGCTTTTATCAAGTTGAGTAGGATATGATAAATTTCATAATTTATTATCATACTAAGAAAAATAAAAATTGGTAATTCATTTTCCAACATCCATGCTCAAACCAACCAAGCTAAAAGCAATTTCCCAGATTCATTCCCAAAAAATGCATAACCAAAAAATTATAATTCAAAAAAAAAGAACCACCAAAAAAATTAAACAACAGTTTATGGCGTCAGAATAGGCATCTAATTACTTAATCCTACTATATATGGTTGCAAAATATATCAATGCATAGCAAAATAAAAACCCTAATGCTCCGTTTCATTGCTGAGAAAATGTCGGAAAGAGAAGAAGAAATAAACGATTCGAATCTTAGATTTTTCATTATTTTTAACGCTCTGAGAGCAAAAAAAAAAAAAAAAAGGACTCTGCTCACTGAACCTACTACGATTATCTGGTTCATAACATAAAACTAAAAATTTTCTTTTCTGCATCCTTTTTTTTTCCACCTCCGTTTTCTCACCAACCAAACAGAGAATAACAAAGAAGAATCGAAACGTACCGCTGACGAAGAGCTTTGGTGATGTGACGGTTGAATTAAAGCGAACCGGAGAGAACTGAGATTGGAGAATTGTGGAAGATCCGGTGAGGACGCGACGAAAACTAGAAGCAAAAGCCATCAGTAAAAACCGATGATTCGACGGTGATAAAGAGAGCGATTTGGGGTTTAGAGGTTTATATATAAAAAGTTTCGTTGAGAAGAAGCAAAACCCTACTAAACCTCAGCATATTAGTTGAATGCCATTGAGGGGTGCAACTAGCGCAGCTGGGACCGAACCACCCACTTTCTAATCCGCGCCCAACCCGATCTTTGAGCGAGTTGGGCTTTTTTTTGTGGTTCGATCTTAATGCGCCGCAGCCTTCGAAGTACGGACAATCTAATGCTCACCCTAACCCAATTTGCCCTGACCAAAGATATTTATGATTTATATTATTTTATGTATAATATTTGTTCATTTGTTTTTAAACAAATTTTTTAATTGTTTTAAAAGTACACGGTGTCAAGAAATGGAGTTTAAGTCCAAAATAGTAAATTGGTAGAAAAAATTTGTAAGAATATTACACATCTCAAAATATTTGTTAAAGTAATTTTTGTATCCACGTATGTATTCACATAGATTTTTTTAGTGTAAAAAATCATCATTGGTAACTATGGTTTTAAAAGTTTCAGAAATATCTTTAAAACCACAATCATAAACTGTGATTTTACAATTTTCTTTAGAACCATAATTAGTAATTGTGATTTCAAAATTATTTTTAATCCATCCTCGTTTTAATGATATTGTGATTTTAATATTATTTTAAAAATATTCATTATCATAATAAATATAAAACCATAATTAGTAAGGAATAACCTAAAATCATAATCATTGACATTAATTTTTATATCAAAGTATAAAATTTTAAAATAATATAAACAATTTATTTAGTTATTTTAAAATTTTAAAATAATATGAAAACAATTATTTTCTTTAATTCATATGTGATAAAATTCATAAAACAAATAAATATTTTATTTACCATAAATATATAAATTTTTATGGGAATGTATGTAGGCAAAACTATTTTCTCAAAATTTAAAGGAAAATATGAAAAAATAAAGATAAATATATATATATATATATATATAATTTTAAAACGGTCGTAAAGAAAAATTTATTAAAGATAATTTGTAAAAAAAAATAATTTTAAACTGACAATGAAAAATTGTTATAAATTTTCCCTACTCCAAAACAAACTTTAAGAAAATTTGATACATCGTTAAGAAATTTTAATACATTCATAATTTACACTAAAATTAAAAATAAAAAAATAAAATTCTAAAATCTCACATTTTTTTAGTTGATATATGGTTACATGAGTTTATGTGACTATGATTTTTAAGATATTTTTAAAATCATAGTTACTAACTATTGTTTTATAATTATTATGATAAATAATATTTTTTTTAAATATTAAAATTACAATACAATTAAAATGAAAGTCAGAAGATTACTTTGATTTTGAGATGGTTATTATTCTTTGAAAAAAAAAAATTTATCAATGAATTATTTTTTATATGATGTTTATTTTTTGGCTGAATAAAAAAACTAAAATATTTAACTTTTTTTATTAAGCTAAAAATACGTATTAACCCACATAATTAAAGTTAACTTGTAATCACACTCCAAGACACGGTGGTCGGTGAAATGTACTAATCTCGGCCGTAACCATAAGCGCGTCAACAACGTTGGAAACCTCTTCCAAGCCCTCGTCAGCTCGCCGTTTTCTACCACCGATTCGGTGTCTGTCCAGAAGAAGAAGTGGGTCGATGACGCCTTTGCTGCACCTTAGCCGCGCTCGAGTCGCCGGCAAATGATACTGGTGATGGGTGGTGTTAGCACAGGTTTCTTCCGTTGATATGTGAATGACTGGCTGTGCCAACCTTTCCGGTGCGTTGCATCATAATCTGGTGGGGTCGATGCAAGCACAGAGGAGTCTTTTTCTTGTACATTAAATGAACTGGTTCAAACCTCGAAATGGACTGTCAGCTGTTTGTTCCTCTCCAGTTCTTCTGTAAATAATTTCTAAAAATTGCTTTAACGAAGGTTTTCTTTAGTAAGATATATATATAGTTACCCTTTTTTTTAGGAAAGTGAATTTAAACTTTCAAATTCTAATTGAATCATGAAAAGTAATAAAGAAATTAGAAAGATTATAATAAAATTTTGAATAGAAAAAATTTCAACGGCATTCTTGTTTTCCTGGACAAAAATTTGTTTGGAAAATTGGACTGTCGAAAGGATACTCTATATGGCTTTTAAAAATAATTTTTATTTATAATGTCTTATTTTTTATTATTCTTTATAATCATGTAATTATTTTAAAAACAATTCTAAAAAACGAACTAAGATAATTAAAATATATTTTAAAAAATTATCACATTTAAAAAAAAATACAAGAAACACAATTTTCTATTTTTAATAATAAAAAATTGTTTTAAAAAATAATTAATAGATTCATAAATTATGTTACATGATAAATATGCTATAAAATTAAAATTATGAAATATATTATAAAATAATATTAATATGTGTATTATTTAATATACGTAAATTATTTTTATACATTGAATAATATAATATAAACAAATTTATTTATGAAATTTAAATACTTTTAATTATGAATACTATTAAACATAAAGGACATTTCACATTTTTTGAATATAAATATATTATAACACGATATAATTATTTATTTTAAACATTCAAAAATAATACGTATACATTTTATGCTACAAACTAAATACAAAGATAACATTACATATCTTATTGAACAATGTGACCTTAAGATATCATATTCATTAAATTCGATATCCAATATATCATATTCCAATTGATCATATATTGTGATATACGTTTTATATCTAATGAAATATGATATCTTATGGTATACATATCTCATCTTATCCTGTGTCGTTAACTAAATGTAACTTTACTTTAAGTTATATTTAGTTAGTTGAATACAACACTGAGATATGATAAGATAAAATATTATATTTTATCTCATATTTGATAGATAATTAATTTGAATAAGTTATATCATCACTTATTTTATCATGTGTTTAGCCAAATTATATAGAATTAGCGGTACATGTTATTACATTTTGTATATATACATTGTTTGCATATGATATATTAATTTTAAGCGATGATGTAGAATATATATATCACATGTTTCATAATTTTATTTATTTTTATCAATTTTTTATCTATGTATATTATTTATATTTGCAAATTAACAATTTTTATGTTAAAAATAAAATCGTGTTTAAAAAAAAAACTAAAAATTATTTATAAAATGTATTGTAAAATAATATTAATACATGTATTCTTTAAACTGTATATGTAATTTTTATATATTGAATAGCATGATATAATGAATTTTTATTTATAGGGATTAAAAAAATGAATTAGGAATATTATTAAATGTAAGAGAAATTTCATATTTTTAAAAATAAAAAAATTATAATGCAATATAATTTTTATTTTAAACATTGAAAAATTATATAAACTCCATTTTTTTTATATTACAATTTAAATATAAATACAATATAATATATCACATTAGAGAGGATATTATATTTATTGAATTCAGTATCCCACCAATAAAATATATCTCATATTTGGTTAGTAATGAGAAATGATAACTTAGTCTATTATTTATCATATCTTATGTTTGATTAAACATAGGATATGATAAATGATATGATATATCATCCACATTTTTTTTTATATGCCCTTATGCTAATCTTATATTAAAAAAAATGTTTATAAAATAATATATATATATATATATTATTTGTATATATTAAATAACATAATATGAACAAAATTTATTTATAAAATTTAAATATTTTAAAATATTGTTAAATGCGAGAGAAATTTCATATGTAGTTTTTTAAATTAAAAAAAAATATTGAAATGCGTTATAATTTTTATTTTAAACATTGAAAAAATAATATATATTTCATTTTTTTATTCATTCTATAAATTAAATATAAGCATGACTTTACACATTCAATTGATATTATACCTTAAAATATCATATCTATTAAATTTAACATCCCAAAATATCACATTCAAATTGAATCATATACATTTTTTTATCAAATGAAATATGGTATCTTCAGAGATACATATGTTATTCCATTTTATCACACGTAATAAAACGTAACAAGTAATCTCATATGATTCAAATATAACTTACATTTAGGTTATGTTTGTTTCTCAAAAAATATTAGAGATTTTTTTTTTTAAATAAATTTATTTTATCATGTTTGATTTTACTATATAAAATAAAATTAATAATTAAAATTGATTAAAAATGTAGATATTTTTAAATTAGTATTGCTACAATTGAAATAGATAAGTGGATGAGTTTGTAAAAACACATAAAGATAATTTATTTAATCAAATATTTATTTATTTTTTCTACTTTTCATCTGTATTTTTTTCCTTCGCATTTTTCTCAAAATTTTTAAAAACGAAACATAGCGAGATAACAAATAAAGAAAATAAAACTTTTAGGAGGTGTTTGGTACACGAGAATACGGAGTGAGAATAGATATCTCATTTATTTTCTCCCTTATATGATATGTTTGGATAAATGTTAAGACGGTAGAAATGAAATAAAAAATTATTTAAGCAGAAATCAAATCTAACTTATAAGTAGGATTTGAATTAATAAAAATTAGGTGGTATTATGATTCATTAAACTCATTTGATAATATAAAATAACCTAAATTTACTATTTTACCCCCTTATCTCATTCTTCAAAACTCGTGCTTATCTTATCTGTAAATCCAGGGACTCATTCACCATCCACTTCTATGTAACAAGTGATTCCAATTAATAAAACCTTCCACAACATTTAGAAAAAAAAAATTTAATTATTAATTTATAGGGTTTTGGATGTTCATTTTGATTGTTGAATCCAATATTTGTCATTGTTTGTTGCAACTAGGTTCTGAAAACTCCCTTCTACGTCTCTGATCAGGTTTACCTTCTTATCTCTTTATCTGTCTATCTTATTCTCTATAAATCAATTGTTTTTTTTTCATTTTTTGATTTGTGTTTGGAGCTTGTACTTGTGGATTTTGTATTTGATGTTTCTTTATCTTGTATTAATAGAAACCAGGAGGAAAATTGAAATGGTTGGAAAAAGATTTTTCGATTTCACGTATTTGCGATATTGGAAATTTTTGTTTCATACATGAATGGATATTGAAGAGGAAATTTGAAATGGTTAGAAAAAAAAAGAAAAAGAAGAAAACAAACAGAAACAAAACTTTTGGATTTCACGTGTTTGTGATATTAGAAATTTTTGTACGAGAATATTGCCTAAAACTCTGTTGCATGCAGCCGAAACACGAAAGTTAGAATTTTCTTTGGTGATTTATTGATGCAGCCGTAGATCCATGCCATGTATGATTTTTGCAGTAATTTATAGAGATTTATAGAGCAAACACATTTTAAAAAATGCAGAAAATATATTATAATAGGGGCATATTTTTTGTCCAGCAGTGCAGTATAATTATTGGGTGTCAGTGTAAATGTGAGAGGGGAATTTTAAACTGTGGTGGAGGCGGTGCGTGGCTGCGACAGCGGTGGCATTGGCCGGTGATTTTATTCAGTTCATGGCCTGTGGCCACTGACTTTACCCAATTTAGCTGCTTATTCTTTTATTCTTTTTCCTTTTTGTGTGTATATCAATATATATATATATATATATATATAATGTACTTTTTGGTTCTCCTTCCACGACATTTTTTTTGTTCTCCATTTGGTTGTCGGAAAATGGTTGAAATTTAGAGGAAGCAACTAAAAAGGATTTTGGATTAGAGTGTTATTTATCTTTGATATCCATTATAATCAAAACATATGCATGATATATTTATCAATTCATTTAAAACATGCATTTATTCACATGAAACATACCCGAATCCATTTCTTGAATTTTGGTTGAAGATGTATGGATCTTCTAAGGCTGAAGAGGGGAACCACCGTCACTGGATTCTCTTTAACAATGGGAAGCGGAAGAGATTAGAGTTTTATTATATTCAAAGATCTGATGTTACAAAATGAACAAACCCTTGACCTTCTATACCCTCATGTCTTAGGAACCATACCCATTGGGTTATTGGGCTTTACGAGTCTTAGGGCCATCATCTAAGGCTCGTGATGGCGTTTGGGCTCTATACATAGGTGACCCATACTCTTGAACGAACAGAAAACAAATAGAAAGCGGTGAATAGCTTGGTTATAAATTATTGTTAGATATGTGAGTCCATATCTTAACATAAAGTTGTTTAAAACCCAAAAACCATTGAAAGGAGAACTGCAACATTTTCTCTGACAGGAAAAAAAAAAAGAAAAATGAAAACCAACAACAACAACAATGTAAGACATTTTTAGCCTTTGCCCCAACCCAGCTGACTGTCATTTGCACTACTTCGGTTTAGTGCAGAAGATTCAACCAGGGTTTCTTCTATTAGGTTTTTTTAGTAAACTTTTAGCAAGACAATATTCTCATAATCATCCAAAGGATAAAATGAGAATTAATTATATTGTGAGAACTTATAAATAATAATCCATATTGATATAAATGTTCTAGAGGGGAAGACTTGCTAATAAAATATTTTTGTCAGTTTATTTGTTGCCATTTTATTTTTTTTATTTCACAATTTCTTCTCTTTCTAATAATTATTAATCCATACAATATATAATTAAAAATATAAATAATAACAATAATAACATTAAAAAAAAAACTAAACAAAATGGGATGAACTTGTATAGAAAATAGAATAAGGTGAGCATGTATAAAAAATTCTTATACCTATCTCATTTAAAGTTTTTTTTATTATAATAGAAATAAGAATAAACTTATATAAACAAAACTAAATCAATATGAAACCACTGAACCCACCTGGTATCATCCTAAATTTAGTATATCATGAATTTATTATTTTTATTTTTATTTTTTATTTTTCTCGTATTTTCCATCAAATTTTTCGAAAACCAAACTTAACGTTGCACCATTCCCCCTTTCCCTTCTTCTCCAAAGACCTGGAATGCAAGCATATTAGTGATGATGGACAGCTCCATGATAATCATGACTCACTCCTTTCTTTGGGGTCTTATAATTTAGGGTTCGACTAGATTTTAGATTGTATGTGCTCAAAATGAAGGTTGAACCCAATCTAATCCAGCTCTAGCTTATTCCACGAAGCAAAAATCTAGCCTTTCCTCGAGCTGTGACCCAAAAAGAAAAACATAACCCAGTTAGGTTTCGCTCTATTAGGCCATTTTGGAAATTTAGTAGATTATTAGGAAATGAAAAGCATTTACTTATGGTTATGTTTGGTTGTCCAAAAGTACTAAAAATAAATAAATAAAAACCAGAGCTATGTTTAGTTTTAAAAAAAATATTAAGAAAAAAAATGTGAAGAAAAATAAATTTTCATATTTGATTTTATTATATATATAAAAAAATCAAATATAATTAAAATTAATATATTTTTAAATTATTTTATCTTTATATAATGAAGGAAAATATATGAAATGAGTTATACTGATTTTGAATCTATTTTATATTTTATTTTATTCATTTATTTCATTACACTTTTCCTCTGATTTTTCTCATATTTTATTTCAAAATTTTCAAAACCAAACATACCCTATGATTCATTACCAAATCTAGAAAAAAAAACTTAAAACCGAGTATTTGCGGGCTACAAATTTCAAAAATGGTTTTTTATTTAAAAAAATGACTAACCATTATAAAATAATTTGTTCTTAAATCCGTAAAATATGGTTTTTTTTTTTTAGAAATTTTAATTATTTTTACTTATTTTTAAAAAATAATTAAAATAATACGAATAATGATTAAAAATAGAGCATCACAATTAAATTTACCTTTAAAAGTATTTAAAATATAAAAATTAGGCTAAGAATAGTTTAATTTTTAAGCAAACTTATGTTTGACAAAATGTTGGAGAACATTTTTTAAAAATTATTGTTTATAATTATTTTAGAAATGCTTCCTAAATATAACCCATATTTTTTATAACATAAATAGTAATGTGTGTCATATAGGGTGCAAGTTTGTCATACCCAACCTTATATTTTGGTGGATTTAAACAATCATTTTTAATATTTGGATTGAGTTTGAATTATATTTTTTAATCAAAGTTCAAATTAGGTTGGGTTCGAGTCAATGTTCAAACAACTCCAGTTTAACCCCATCATTGTTTAATGTTTTTAGAATATATTATTTAATATAATAATATTTATTTTATTTTTACATTTTCAATAAAAAATATCAAATTATTTTATCCCATATATTTTTTCATGTTTTTTTTTTATTTAAAAAATGTATTAATTTATTATTTTTTGTTACCATCTTGAAATTTGGTTATACATGCTATTTAAATTTTCATATAAATATATAAGATTTTTTTTAAAAATATGATAATTAAATTTTGAATTATATAATTCACCAACGGAATTCAATCCAATCAATAATATGAATAATTCAAACTCAATCCCAATTTTAAAAAATGAGGTCGAGTTGAGTACCTCTAATTAAAAAGTTGGGTATTTTAGTTAGAAATTGAGTTGGGTTAGGTTGAGTTCTAATTTATTATTTCTCGATTTAGATTAAGCTCAATTAATTATCAATCCAATGAATCCACCCAAATTACGATAATACGTAGTATTAAAATTGATGTTCCTTGTTAAAAAAATTAGTTTGAAATACTTAAAAGGAAAAAAAAAGGGAAAATAAAGAAATCCACCACATTTGGGTCGAAATTCATTTGGCAATTTACTACCATTATTAAAACAGGACAAAATTCTCTTCTATTTCATAATTATATAAAACAATATTTTTAGAAATAATAAACAATAAACCCTTGATTTCAAAATTTGAAAATATATGACAATTATTTCCTAACCGTTTTTAGTGGATCAGAGAATAAAGATACGTTTGAAAGTGTATTTGAGAGAAAAAAAAAGAAAAGAAAAAGAAAAAGACATAATAGATATCTCCGAAAAAACAATATAAAATCAATAAAATTAACATCACCACACGATAGGTCACCAGGAAAGGGCCCACCCGATTTTATCCACTCGCCTTCTCGTCTCTTCCAAATGTGGTGTCGTGGCCACTTTGATAAATATTTGTTTCGTTTTAAATCTTCGCTGCCACTCCCTTCTCTTGACCGCGAACCAAGCTTTTTCGTTTCAGTTGTTGCCGCTCCGCGCGTTCCCTCCCTTCTTGCACCAAAAAGGAAAAAGAAAAAAAATGGAAACAAACAAAAAGAAGCCCTATTTCTGGCCCCGGGCCTAACCCTAACTCTCCAACTTTCGCATCTCTCGTTTCCAATCTCGAATGATGGAAATCAATGGTTTCTTTCTCTGCAAATTTCAGATCCATAGAACCTCAATTTCGATTTGAAGGCGGTTTCTGTGGATGTTTCGATATCCAAGGACAGTTGATTTGTTTCGATTTGGTTTTTGATGTTTGAATCGATAGTTTTTGAAGGTAGGTTTGATTGGATCTGTATGTTTGGATCTCTTCATTCAAATTCAAGCAGCGGTTTAGCGGTTGTTGATGGATTTGAATTTTTTTTTTAGTTGATCTGTTTCGTATTAGATTTTTCTGATTTTGGATTTCCCAAGAAGGTTTTACTAGTTTTGGAGGCAAAGTCCAATTCAAATTTATTCAGTTCTTGAAGCAAATTTGAAAAGTATAATTGGTTTCTTACTTTATTGTTATTTCTTCTCTTGAATGTTGCCATGCAGTTTCAAAATTTCGGTGTTTATCGATTTGCAGTTCGGAAAGGAGTTGTTTGGATGGGAGAAGGGGAAGGTTGTTTGCCAGTGGTTAAGGATATCAAAGTGTTAAAGGATGGAAAAACGGAAAGTGAAAATTCTTCTAGAATGGAATTGAAGCGGGACCATGAATGTATTGCTGGCAATATCGAAACGGAGGCTTCTCCTAGGAAGAAGCCAGTGAAAGAAGCTTTGAACGAGGAAGGATGCTCAGAAGTTTCAAATCCGATTCTTTCTCCAAAATATAATGCTTCTAGCGTTCAAACTATTACGAGTCAGGTGGCTGAGTTAGCAAGCACTAACCAAGCGGTGTTAGGTGAAATCACGTCTACAAGTTCAGGAAATTCAGTTCCAGAGAGTTTGAGTGATGAAGAGCATAGCAGAAATGGTTCATCTGATGGAGTCTCAACAACTCAGGTTGTGCTGGAAATTCCGAAGCATGTCAGCTCTACTGGAATCAGGAAAATTACATTCAAGTTTAGCAAGAGCAAGGAGGCTTATAATAGTAAGCTATCTTCAGAACCTCTGCATGTGCTTGGTAGGGTTGGTAATTCCCATTCATATATAGGCTACCCCGGTGATCCTGGACGAAACATTGCATCACCTGATACAGGAACAAATATGCGTGTAAATACATGTTGGAATCTGGAAACCAGAAATCTTCATTTTCGTGCTCCTAATATGGAATTGAAAATGTCGAAGAAGGTTGTTCCAAAGAGCTACCCTACAAATGTTAAAAAGTTATTATCAACTGGTATTCTTGATGGGGCTCTGGTAAAATATATTTCTACTTCACGGGAGGTAAATATTGGTTTGATACATTTTCATAGAATGTATTTAGGTGTATTTGCTTATTATTCAGGACTCTTATATTATTTTTAATGTTTATCAGAAAGAGCTGCATGGAGTTATAAGAGAAAGTGGATATTTGTGTGGCTGTTCAGCATGCAATTTCACCAAAGTAAGTCATTCATATATAATTTGATTTGTTCTCATCATTGTAGTGTTTGGCATGTGTTCAGGTTTAGTGAACAATATGATATTTTGATCAGGTTCTTACTGCCTATGAGTTTGAGCAGCATGCTGGTGGTAGAACTAGACACCCAAATAATCACATATACCTGGAGAATGGCAAGCCAATTTATAGTATCATTCAACAGCTTAAGACCGCCCCACTCAGTGATCTGGATGAAGTGATAAAAAATATTGCAGGTTCATCCGTCAATATAGAATGCTTCAAGGCTTGGAAAGGTGATGCCAATTATTTAATATGTATGCTATGCGTTTTTAGACATCTTGGAGAAATGAATATGTTTTTTGACATGAACAGAAGTTGTTATGTTTGGTAACAAGGCTGTTTTCAGGGCTCACAAGTCAAACATACAGCTTACAAAAAAAAGTCCTGTATGCATTACACACACACACACACACACACTTGCTAAGAAACCAGCTCAAGCAATAGAGATAAGAAAGAAAGGAAATGCGAGTTTTATTTCCCACAATAGACATGTCTTCTTTTGCCATTCTCCTGACATTTCTGTTGGATATTGCAGCAAGTTTTCATCAAAACAATGGAGTGACCGAAGCAGATGAAAATTATCATGCCCAGCTCCTTAACCATCCCCAATCAATTGTAAGGTATAAAATTTTGAATCTTTTACTGTATGTCTCGGCCACCAAGGTCTGATTATTATAAAGTCCCATACCCAGAGTCCTTTTTGCCATATTAGTATTATTCTAGCAAAAAAAGTTGCATTTACCTGGTTCTGTTGCCCATCCTTCCCAGATTCAACCTTTTATGCTGAAAATGCTGGCTGACTCCCCATCAAGTTCTTCAAACACATTTTTGTGCCACATATACATACATTCATACACATAAAGAGTTCATAGTCCCTTTAGATCTCTTCATTTGACAGTTGGTGTACTAATTCTACAGATCAAAATGAATGTGATTTTTGGCTACATGAACATCCTGATACTGATTTTTATGCATACCTTGTAATTCCCAATGAAGAAACCCAATTCTTTTTCTTCTAGGCGAAACTTTTAGAAGGCCTTAATGAGACTTTAATTGTTTTCTCTCATTTATTGTCTATCTTCTCTTTCTTTTTCTCACTTTCATTTTTTTTCTCATTGTCACAATCTTAATTCCTCGTTCCTCTCCTTAAATCCTAAAAGTATGCAGCCCTTGCCCACCTTGTTTGATCGTAGATAACCACCTTTGGGTTGTGCTACATTAGTTAGGTGTTAAAGCAAAAGGTCTTGATGGGAAGGTGTATGCAACTAAGAAATTGAGTAATTTATGCAAGCATGAATTCCAAAAATACCCCTAGAATCAAGATGCTATTCCAACATGGTCAGAAGAAATTTAAGCCACACAACAATGGCAAGAAGGATGTCATGAAGCTTAGCAATCGAGTAGATGAAATAGTAATTCAATTGGAAAGAAGTAAGAAAAAACAACTTTTAATTATGGTTCTTCTCCTTAAATCCTAAACCAGTGAAATCCTAGCCCACTTATTTGATTGTTGACAACTACCCTAGGGTTGGCCTACATCAATTCTACAATATGAACTATTAGCATTTTTAGTTGGAGTTGGATCAAAGGTAAATTGCTAATGGTAGGATTCTGCAATCTGAATGAGGGCTCTAACATCTTTGTGAAGGATAAGAGAGCATGAAATGGTGGTTGTTTTTGTACATGTTCTTATAAATGGTTAATATCTTTGCTTGTCCTAAGCATTGATTGAATTCATGTGGGTGTTTGCACAATGGCAAAACTAAAATTTCTTAGAACCTTTGCTTTTAGGACATACTAAAATTTCTGTAAGGTTTTAATCTTGTAAAGATTGGGATTTGATTAATTTTTTTTCCTCTGAAATTTAACTAATTAATTTTGCTTAGTGGTTGACAACATTGATTTGTTGTAACTTTCAGCTTTCCTGTTCAAGCTGTTGAAGACAGCTTTACTGGTTCGAGGTTACCTTTGAAACAAAAAAAACTTATGAAGGAGATGACACAAGAGCGGAAACATGCAGCAAAGAAGTTTGTTCCCTCCCTATTTTTTGTGCTTCTTTTGTTTTCTTAGTGAATTCGAATTCTGAGCAATAGACTGAACTAAAAATTCAAAATTGAATTCTTTATTTCATTCATTCACCAATTTCATGTCTGTTGTGCAGGCCAAGCTCCTATATTTATGGCTCAGGTCTTCAACACAAGAAATCAAGTGAAGGAGCCATTAAGAAAAGGTTGATGTTCTTTTCTTTTGTGTGCTTTGATGATTGTTTCCTTAATGACCGATATAAAAGGCTGCTTTTAGTTTTGGTATTTTAAGTCCATCTAGAAGTTTCTTATTCCAAACTTCTTTACATTTTTCTGACAGGGATAATGATCTACATCGGTTACTTTTCATGCCAAATGGACTCCCTGATGGGGCTGAATTAGCATACTATGTCAAAGGCCAGGTTGTTTGATCAATATTTTTCATGTTGGTGATGAATTTATGTCTCTCTGGTCTGTCATGTGGAGTGTCTAACTGACATGTTGTCTTGGTCATTTCCAGAGAATACTTGGGGGTTACAAGCAGGGCAATGGTATAGTCTGCAGTCACTGTGACAGTGAGGTAAGATCATTAACCTGCATAAATCACATCAGGGTTATATTCTGTCTGGGCATCTCTTTCTCTTTGGTTGCTAGCTCATAACTATACCATTATTTTTATTGGTGAACAGGTCAGCCCTTCTCAGTTTGAAGCTCATGCTGGATGGGCTGCTAGGCGTCAACCGTGAGTAGCTTAAGAAGTAGTATTATATTGTTTTTTTAGTCAAGAAGCTTATCATCTTGCCTTAATCCCTCTCTCTTTTTGCAGCTATCGCCATATCTATACTTCTAATGGATTGACGCTTCATGATATAGCTATATCATTGGCAAATGGTCAAAACTGTACCACTGGCGACAGTGATGATATGTGTACCTTATGTGGAGATGGAGGGGACCTGATTCTTTGTGATGGTTGTCCTCGGGCTTTTCATCCAGGTGATCTTTTGCTCCTGCTGTGCATATTTCTGTACTTGATTCAAATTGATGGGATATTTACGATTATTTAATTTTTGAGTGTGTCTGACAGGGGCAAGTATTACCAGTTTTTGAAATTTTTATCTTGAAATTTCTTTTACGAGCTCCATTACTTATACTCATCTCAAATTGGAATTTTTTGCAAATGTTTTTAGAACTAGATCTATAATTGAACAATAAAAGTTATTAGGTCACAATTTATTAGTCCGACTAATGGTTCAATTGTGATGTTCGCATGACTTCATAAATATATAATTTATATGTTATTAATTTTTTTTTAAAATTATAAGAAATAAAAAATAAATATAAATAATTAAAATTATAATAATATTTCTTTTTTCCTTTTTATCTTTAATGTTATTAAATTAAGATATGATAAAGATAAATATAAATATATTAATATTTTTAGTGTTATTAAATGAAATATGTAAAATATTTAAGTGTGAAGATATATTCAATATGAAAGGAAAACCCTATTATTTAATTTTATTTACATGGCAAAAGTTACACATCCTATTATTTTATAATTCTAAAAATTATTACATTGTTTAACTTATATTATTTTCATACTTATCATTATAAAAATAAATGTGGAGTTAATGATTTATGTTTATTTAAGGATTCTAAATGATAACATATTTTTTTAAACTATCATTATATATTTTTTTGCAACATTACTAATACATGGATGAGTGGTCAACTGGTCATCAACTTTTCTTTAAATTTAACAATCCCACATCTTACAAAACTTATGGAACCTTTAAGGTCCAATCTAGTCAACTTTCTTGCAATACCATTCTGTAACAATCCAACATCAACAATATATAAAGCTCTTGGGATCTTTGAAAGCAAAGTGGTACAGCAAACTACATATTAATGTTGAGATGGTGGACTATGGTTGAGACTTTTGTTCGGTTGTAGGGATTGTGGCCTAAGGAGAATTTCTAGCTACTCCTGCCCAACAACAGTTTTTGGAATCCACTTTCTAACAATTGCACATTGACAAAATACCAAACTAATGGGCTCTTTAAATCTCTTGCACTGCCATTATGGCTTCTGAAGCCTGTAGACTGGTAAGCTTGGGAGATGTTTAGCCAATATCTTTCCCATCTGGTGGCATTTTGGGTCTATGCTTGGTTCATCCGGTATGGCGGGCAAACCGCTGGCTTGACTGGTTTGACACCGGTTCAGTGAAGAAACAAGCTAATAAGGTGGCTCGAGCATTAAATTGGTCTAGTTGGTGGTTGAACCGGTCTGGCTGGCTGGGTTGGTCCAAGTTTCAAACATTGATTTTTTGTCTCAATTTGGGTTTGCGTGCATAAATTTTTGTTTGCCTTCTATGCTTTTGTGGCCTGCTTTCTCACTACCTTGGTTCATATTCTTTTTGGTCTTCCCCAACCAACAGTTTTTTTCCATCTAAACCATGTCACTCTTACTTGATTGGTTATTGGTTTTTGTGCAAATCCTGCTACGTTAATTTACATTTTGTCGCTTTTAACTTTTTATGCCACCCTTAACTTCTCTTGAATGTATATAATTTTTAATGCTGTCTAATCCTCTCAAGAATGTCTCTAATTTGTAATGATGCCCTCTCCTGACTTGCAACTTATCCTTCTGAATATCCGCATCCTAACCATGAATATCTTGTCTTGCAATATCCTTCTGATAAAAAATTATCCTTCCTTACAATCCCATCGTTTTATGCTAAAGCATGGCTGGCCTTGTAGCTGTCAAGCTCCCTTCTATTTGATTAGTATATGTTGATACACAACACTTCAAAGCACTAGAATCCATATTGATGGCTGTGATTTGAAGAGATGTTTCTTAGTTGCAAGGATTAAAATATCCAAAATTGTGGAAATATTGGTGGTTGAGTTTTATGGAAATATTTGGAAATATCGGACAAAAAATTGGGAAAAAAAATATTAGTAGGATGGAAATTGATCGAGATTCGTAAAAATATTAAAAACTCAAAAAATGACAAGACAAACAATAAGAGACATGTTGAGGTTGTTTATTGAAGAAAATGATGTATCTATGACAATATTTGCAACATTCGAAAATTATGTTGTACTTGAAAACATAGTTAATACTAAAATGATGACTTATCTAAGTTGGATGTATTTAACATATAAAAAAAATGATAATAAATGTATAATTGTTTTTTTAAATGTTTATAATTTTATTTATGAGTGTATACTTCTCTTGAATTTAATTATTATACAAAAGATAATAAAAAAACCTCATTTTATTAGGAAGATGATCATGATAGTTTTTTATATTTTCAACAATTGTTTAAATAAAGTTTGAAAATAAGATAATTAAAATTAATTTATTTACAAAAATTTGGTTTTAGTATTTTCTTTTTATATAAGTATAATAAAATATGTAAGAGGCATAAAATTAGTATATGCGAAAGACTTGCAAAATTATTTACGAGGGCAAAGTTGCACTTACAGTTAAAGCGTTGTTTTGCATATCAGAGCACCAGGTACCCACTGCCCACTTTTATACCTTTTTCAAAAAAGGTGCTTGGGTTGTGATGACAAGGCTGCCGAAAAATCGTCAAAAAATCCAAAAAATGCCAAAAATTAATGCCATATAATATCTCCATTTTTTGTTTTACTCAACAAAACTGGGAATTTCAGTGAAATTTCCACGAAATATCCTGGTTTTTTGGTCCTTGCTTTGTTGATGTAGGAGTCTGCTGTGTTGTATCATTCAATTTATTTGAGATGGATGGGGAAAGATTTTCAGTATTTTCTACTTCAGGTTACAGATTCAAATAAAAGTTAAAGTTGGCATTTTAAATAAATAAAGTTCTTTGTTTTATTACTTTGTACTGTTGTTTATTCATATAATGCAAAATTCAAGATTGATCAAGTGGAGTGGAAGGACAATGCAGGTTGACAGTCCCTGATAACTTTTGACGTCTGTAGAGTTGAAGTATAAGAAAACTAATATCATTTGTGGTCTTGATTGTCTATGTTTTTCTTTATGGGTCTGCTTAATTTTTGTACTTTCTTGCATTTTCTCTTAGCGTCGGAAAGAATAAACTAATGTACATTTAACTTCATGCTGTTCAAAGTTGAATTTGAATACTTCTTGATTTTCAAATTATTCTTTATGCTTGTTTGTTGTGCCTTCATTAATTTTTAGCAAACTGGATTTGTTTGTCTTGCAGCTTGTTTAGAATTGCAGTGTCTCCCTGAAGGGGATTGGCGGTGTCCATGTTGTGTTGAAAATTTTTGTCCTGATAGAAAAGTTGCAAGACCAATTAGAATACAGTTGACCAGGGCTGTTAAAGCACCAGAATCTGAAATTGGTGGTTGTGTTGTTTGCAGGTATGTTAATGTAGTTATTTGATTTTTCTTCTTTAGTTGGTAAATGTTATCTAACTTATCTGATATGTGTGTGTGTGTGTGTGTTTTATGCTTTAACAAGCCTAGTCACATTGTCTAACTGAAGTATACTGAGACTAACAAATATATTTAATAGGTTCCTTTAAAATATTTTGGGTGAAAGAAAATACCAAGTTTATGTCGCAGAGTTCCATCAAATTGTTTAATTACTGTCATGAAGAAATATTATGCATCAGGTTACATAGAAGATGTATGTGTAGAACTTCATCCATTTTCAGTTTACTATTATCATGTTTTAATCTGTTGGCAGAGTCCAAGAATTTTGCATTATCTTCTATGCAGTTTTGGTCTATGTGTTTTCTTTATATTTCATTTAACTAATTTTCTGCACTTCAGCACCCAGCTGTCACAGATTACTGACATTAGTGATCCTGAAAGCTGAATGACCATAATTCCTGGTGATAACAAAAAATTTTGGTCATTTTGCTTTTACAGCGGAGTAAAAAATGATGGAATTTAATGGATTTGGTGGTTCTGACTATTTCAACTTTTTAAAGAATTAGTAGTTTAAGTATATTGTAATGGAAGGGCAAAGTGCAATGGATCTGGAACTGAAAATGTGAAGAGATGGAGGAGTAAATGGAAAAGCAAAGGAACACTGTGACCTTACTAGTGAAGGGCCTCATTTCTGTCAAAAACCTTTCATTTCCTCCGAGTTAAATTCATTTCAATCTTCAGCCATTCATTTCATATTTTCGTGTTTGCCTCTTGTTATGTTATGTCCCTGTAAACTAGTGCCTCTTGTCTCTTCCCTATGTTTCTGTTATTTAAACTAGTGCCTTACTGCTCCTCTGATTTTTGTAGGGCCCATGACTTCAGTGTCTCTAAATTTGATGATCGAACGGTTATGCTTTGTGACCAAGTATGACTTTCATCGTTTTCATTTTTATGGGGTTTTCATGTGCACATGTTCAATTCTAGAATTATGAATTTACTTATTATGAGCCTCACTCTTTGCTTCTTGTTTAGTGTGAAAAGGAATTCCATGTTGGTTGCTTGCGAGATAGTGGGTTGTGTGATTTAAAAGTAAGTCCAGAAACTTTGTAATATGGAAAAAGCTAGAGATTTTTTATTTTATTATTTTTTATGGCACTTGTTATTGTTCTTCAAACATCTCTGTAGGAACTCCCCAAGGATAAATGGTTCTGCTGTGATGACTGCAGTAGGGTCCATGTGGCTCTACAAAACTTGGCTTCCAGGGGACCAGAGATGATTCCAGCTTCAGTATCAAGCATGATAAACAGGAAGCATCTGGAAAAAGGCTTAATTGATGGAGCTGCTGATGATCTTCAGTGGTGCATTTTAAGTGGAAAAAGTCGCTACAAAGAACATTTGCCGTTGCTTTCCAGGACTACTGCAATTTTTAGAGTAAGGCTTTTATACAGCATTGTCTTTTTGGTTCCATTATCCGTGTCATTAATTATGATTAGTATTTATTTACCCTTCATAAATATAAGTGTTGGTCTGAATATTGCTTATCTTCCTGATGCACTCTTCTAAGTCAGATGCTTTTTCTTCTAAACCAAAAGAAAAGGAAATCAGAACTTATGCTTTCTGCATGAAAAATAGTTTTGGTTCTTAAAAAAAAAAATTGAGATTTGGGAAGGTGTTTAATACATTCCCACCTATTAATTTAAGCCTACAATTTACATCTTTTGATTTGTCTCCCTTAATTTGTAATTGTAGATGTTGATATATTTTTGTCTGTTATTTTGTAACTAGGAGACAAAGTTCTATAAAATTATTTTTAATTTTAATAGCTTGTATTTGGGAATTTAACCAAGATTTTTATTATGTTTTCCTTTAACTTCTTCATGAGTCATACTTTGATCTGTAATTTCTTCATTTTCCTAGTTTTTCATATAAATTAGCCAGAGACTCATAATCAATGAGGAAAATACTCCTGTCGTTGCATTGCTTCAGAGTAGAGGATTTTTTTGTTGTTCAAGCAAAACTAATAAAATCTAGATTTGTTAGTTTATGCCAACACGTTTCTCTCTAATTAGTGATAAGCGTTTTATGAGCTAATGCTGGCAATCCTACTGTGTTACTGGAGTATCATCTAGGTTGCCAATAAGAAAAAAACCAACTGGAGATAACTGCACAATGGACTGGGACACAAGTTTGAATTTTCCATTATTTCTGGTGCAAACCTGACAAAGTTCTGGAATAGAGAAGTTTAATGGTGGCAGGTTATCAAAATAGTTTTGCTAATCAAAAAAGGCATGTAGATGTAGTTTGGAATATCAAGTTGGTTGTGCAATTGTATCATGAAGATACAATAAATTTGAAGGAAAGTGGCATTAGGGACATTTTTACTACTGATGATGTAGACATCCTACAAATAGGCCGATAATTCTCAAATGAAGAACCTTGAGTTGCTCAGAAGCATTCCATTTACTGTATAGCGTGGACCTGCATTTTTCATGATGCACCCCCACTTGATAGCAAGACTCAGACTGTAAGCAAAAATGAATGTTTATATTGGAGTTGCTGCTTATTTGATTCATTTTAAAAGGGAAAATAAAATAAGAAAGAAAATCCTATGTGACTCTAATCAAGGAAAAGCCCACAAATCAATAATAGGTTCAGGAGTTAGGTTAACTACCTATTAAAAAAAAGGGTTCAGGAGTTATGTTACCTAGTGGGAAGGTGTTAGGCATCCTAGCAAGCCTGAATAAAATTGGTCTCTGCCCAACAAATGTAGGGAACCTTGGCATTTTATTGATAGATAACAAAATTAAGTAAATCTGAATAACGCATAACGATGTATACAATGGCATGATGAGAAAGCCAATATACAGATGTGAGGTGTATGGACAGATTCGAATAAGTGAGAATATGAATCATGAAGGGAATGAGACCAAATCCAATGAGGTTTGTATCAAAAATCAGTTTGAAAAATCATTTTTAGGACTCAAAATATGTAAATCAAAGTTCAGAAAACAGGTCCAATCACAGGGAAGAATAGGGATGGCATTCATCAATTGAATTTGATGCCTAAGGCTGAGATGTCAAAACTCCGACAATGAGAGGAGCCCTAACCAATACCTCAACATATGCTTGAGCCTCTGTATCGATTCCATTTCAACACTGAAGCTAGAACTTTGTGAATTTTTGACAAAGACTGATGAAGATGCTTCAATTTTGAAATGGAAATTGACCTCCCATTTGACAGTAAAAATAAATGCTGCGATACCTCACTGTGAAAAGGAGCCAGTATCACCATCATTTTGATACCAAGACCTCAAGTAAGATGAAATCGACAAATGGGGAAAATGTAAGGTCTTGTTATCAATTTGAAATCGATACCATTCCTAGCAAAAGGGCTAGATTTCGATACAAGTTGTATGGAAGGGGCTAGTATCAATCTTAAATCAATACCAAGGTCCACGGTAAATACATAATTGATAAATAAGCAAATCAGGCGGATTCTGGTACCGATTTTAAACTCGATACTATTTTTGACGTGGGACTACATTTTGATACCTCCCTGTTACTAGAAATCAGTATCAATTCCAATTCAATACCAAGACCAAAACCATTGGAAAACCAGTAAACAAGCAAATTAGGCAGTACTTGGTGTTGATTTGAAATTGATACCATTTCCGACACGGGACTGAATCTTCAGCAACTCGCTGCAAGTAAATGTTAATGTCGTTTTCAATAAAGCACCAGAAGACGGGGCCAAAAAATGGCGAAGCAATTCATAAACTTAATGAGAATGGGGTCTATTTATCGATTCAGCACCCAATTCACCATAGCATTTGAAAGAAATTTTTGTAGTTTTAATGTTGGTTCAATATTGATCTATAGATAAGTACTGAATTGACATTCAGATCAAGGGAAGAAAACAAAGAAAACAACTGTCTGGCTCAATTCAATACTGATTCTATAAAGGCACTTGAGGTATTGAAACTCTGATACTTCAGTCTGGGGCACAACCCCTCTAATCTAGCCATCCATAATTGATTTCAACACTTTATAAGCATGAAAATAGAGGTGTTGGAGCCAAAATAACATCAGAGAAAGCTCAGAAACAGACATTTTCGCTGAATTTCAAAATTAAAGCTCAAACTATTATGAAAATAAATCTCAATGCTCATGATAGTCGATAATGCTTGTACATTCAGAAATGTCGGAACAACTCAACAATGAACTCATATTGGACAAGATTAAATACTTTACAAGTGAACTATAATGTCAATTTACATGATGGAATAAAGATACAAAAGATGAGGAATATTGTACCGAAAGAGTGTTGGATTGCAGTTGAAGGAGGCTTCCAATCTTGTCTCACAGCTCCAATGACAGAGCTTGCCCTTCTTTTCTCTCTAAAATGAGCCTTCTCCTTTGGAATAAGAGTCTCCCTGACATTTATGGGCATGGAGGAGGTGGAGGATGATGACAAGTGGAGGCTTGGATCTCCAACACCTCATCATACCTTCAAATACTCTTCAAATTGCAGTTTACTCCTTGCTTTCATCATAAGTAGACTTGGAGAGGGGTCTTTAAGCCATGACGCATGGCAACAAAAATGGGTCTTGAGTTGAAGAAAGCATAAAATGCGTGGCTACTTAGGTGGTATTGAAATTTCAATATCTCTCATTGAGGTATCAAATTTGGGGTAAAAAACAGCGCTGTGAAAATAGCATGGAAGACTAGGTCTTTATAGAGTTATCACACTTAAAAATCTCACCATATCATCTATCCTTAGTAGCTTTTCTTTTTCTTGGAACCATAACTTCTGTCGCAACCTAAATTACTTGGAGATTGAGGACCTTGAAAGACTCGTATCTTTAGTCATTCGTGTGTGCTTGTCTCCATCCATCTCAGATGCATTAGCTTGGTCTTATCCTCTTCAGGCCTATTCTTAATTAAATCATTCTTTATGGCTTTGTCCAATGCATCAAATCTAGTTCCTTTCTCTCGAGCTAAATTTTTATGGAAATCTAAAATCTCATCCAAGGTCATGGCCTTTGCTCGGCTAGTGACTTACATGAAGATAAATACCAATGAGATGTTACAATAGAGAAGACCTTTCAAATCTCTTTGTCTAAATTGTTGCATCTTATGTATGGTGAGTGGAGAGACAATTGACCATCTTTTTCTACATTGTCTAATTACTCTTGAGTTACGATGCAGGCTATTTAGACAATCCAAAATAGATTGGGTCCTACCTAGGAGCATATGGCATGTTGATCATTTCATATAAGGGTTTAGGAAGCTTAAAAAGAGGCAAGGCCTTTGGCATATTACTTATATCACTTTGCTTTGAACTGTGCGGCGAGAGAAAAATGCTAGAATGTTTTAGGACAAGCAGAAGACGATAGATATGTTGTAGGATCTACTTCACTTCTATTCCTTGTTTTGAGCTTCTTGTTCCACTGCTTTCAAAGGCATTCCTCTTAGTGTGATTCGGCTTAATTGGCATTTGGTGTGCAATTTAAAAAGGTTTAAACAACAATAAGAGGAGCTTAGTTTGGGTTGAGGAGATGATATTTTTGGTTTTTCTTATATGGACTATCAACTATGCCATGTTATTTAGGTTTCCTTGTATAATGGAGGGGTGAAGTCATGTTTTGGTTAGGTCCTTTGTAATTGTGGGGAGGATTCATCATCCTTCTTATTTACTTTTTATCCAAAATTAATACATCTTTTGTTTCTGATAAAAAATAAAATGGCATGAAAAACTGATATCAAAATTTTGATATAATCACATAATTGTTGGATTTGGTATGGAAATTTTGATAGTAGGTGCACCTACTATCAAAATTTCCCTCTAAAAAAGCTTCCAAATTGCTCCATTCGTATCTACATTGCTCTAGGAACTCCTCATGATGTTAATGTGGGCTTCAAAACTAACTAAAATGTGGGAAACAACCTGTAGAACATAGTTAATAGCCCAAAGATCTGGTGCAATATAGAAAATATGCATGAACGAGTGTGCATTGTAGTATAGAGGACAAAATGGGGACCTACATATAAGCATACATTTCATACCTTTTGTGGTTCTTGGATATCATGTGATAAAATTTGTGTTTCATGAGTTGATGCTTTCAAGCTAATGCTATCTCATGATGTTTATACACTTGGTGAAAAGATAATATGCTTATCCTAAGGGAAAAGGTTGGGCTTGTGGCATTTGGACAAAATTCTTTATATATTCCAGAGGTGGTTGGAATGCTGGTCAAATTATCCTTTATTTTTTCTGTGCTGTTCTCGGATGTTGTTCCCATCCAAAGATGGTCTGCCTTGGGATTTATTTATGTGGTTCATATGCTTATGTGCCCATGTCATTATGGTTGTGATTTTTTGCCTGCCCTTACTATAGCTCTTTGTCTTCCCTGTGTCAGGAATGTTTTGATCCCATAGTTGCAAGCTCTGGTCGGGATCTAATTCCTGTTATGGTGTACGGGTAAGTTATCTTTATATTCTGCTTATTTGACTGTTTTCAAGGATACGGTTTCCTTCTGATATTTTAGTGGTCAATGTTTTATCATGATTAATTGGACTTCCAATTTCTCTCGAACTGATAGAAAAATTGGAAATTCTATAATCAGTGATAGTGGCAACATTCTTGAGTCTTTTTCTTTCATCTAAACTACATTATGCTTCCCATCCAAGAAGTGCATACAATATCTAAAAATTTTAAAAAATTATAGGTTTTTTGTTGTTTTTAAAAATATTACTAGTTATGGGTGGACGAAGGCTGTTTTTTATTTCCACATAATCTGAACATTTTTTATCCTCTTTTAGAATCTTTGACACATTTGGATTCCATAAGAAGATTATTTTAAAATGTGATCATTGAAAATGTGAAACTGAAGTGCATACAATTTGTGGAAATTGGGGATTCAGATGTGCAATTTACGTTAATAGATTATAGTAATGGCTATGAAAGCTAATTTGCTGGATGGTCACATTTGATTATTATTTATGTCACAACTGTTAGAATATGGTTGTTACAGTTGGATGAGTTGTTATTGATGGGATCAACTTCTCAGTTTCAATAATTGGTCATATCATAGGATTCTTGATAATATTTGACAGCTTAAAATCTTTCTTATTTTAATAATAATATTTCTTATGAATTCTTGACATGAGTGTTTTATAGCACACTGTTCTTGCTTTCTCTCTTTGTGAAAAAGAAAGAAAGGAAGAAAGTAAGGCACACAAGGAAAGTAGAAATTAAGCACTAAATCTGATGCAACTTGTGATGGTCACTCTAATAATGCTGACAATTTTTATGGATCTTGTGCTCATGGGAGCATTATTTGAGATGTGCTTCTGCATGCATGGTACCAAATGTTATCAGTTCGATTTTATGCACACATTCACCATAAATAATTCTGGGGGAAAAGGGTTAGTTTATCTCAACTATGGATGCTTAAGTATATCCATACTTCTCAGTTGAGCCATACATGATCATTTGTAGGGTGACCTGTGTTTCTATGCCCTTTATATGGATTAGTTTCTCATGCCACTGATTTTAGTTCTTCTATCATAAAGTAGTTTCTTTCTTTGAAATTTTTACAGGAGAAACATATCTGGACAAGAGTTCGGTGGAATGTATTGTGTCGTTTTACTTGCAAAGTATGTTGCTCCCTTAAAATAATAGTTACTTCTTCCTGTTATATACTTCTTGACTTTGTTTCATTTCACTATTTCGTCACTGATTTAAAATCTTGTTTGTTTTAATCAATTGCATGTTTAATGCATACACAGGTCCACTGTTGTATCTGCTGGACTTATCAGGGTTTTTGGTCAGGAGGTAGCCGAGCTACCTATAGTGGCCACAAGTAAAGAACATCAAGGAAAAGTAAGCAGTTGATTGGGAATAGAAATCTCATTTTGCTTAGCTGTTAATATAGACATCTTTTAAATCTTTTGCTTCTAATTTTTCCTTGAGTTAACATTTATGTATTGATGATAAACCTGACAAAATCATAATGGTAATTTTCTTTTTCCAGGGTTATTTCCGAGCACTATTCTCATGCATTGAGGAATTGCTGAGTTCCTTGGGTGTGAAAACCCTGGTGCTTCCTGCAGCTGAGGAAGCTGAAGCAATCTGGACGAATAAATTAGGCTTCCAAAAGATGTCTGAGGAGCGGGTAAGTGCATTTTTAACTTGCTCTCTACTTAGGATCCAAAAGACGCATATGTACTAGACCTGTAAAAGTTCTCAGTAAAGAGATGGAAACAATATGTTGATGACTGGATTGGTTTTTCCTCTGTTTGTGGATTTGTTCTTCCATTTGTTGGGATTTTTCATAGTAGGTGATATTGTTACTTCAGAAAATTGGAGTCCTTGGATAGAAGTTAAAGGAAGGACCTGTTTAGAAACTGTTCTTGAAAACAGTTTTATGTTCTTCAGAATAAAAAACAATTTTCTAACGTCAAAAACGTTTTTGATAATTTTTTTTACTAAGAACAATTCATTGAAAATTTGTTCTGAAAATAGATTGTTTTTAGAAACAAAGATGAGTTGTTTTCAAATATTTTCTATAGACTATTCTAAGAAACAATTGAAAGTATGG
Organism: Vitis riparia; assembly: GCF_004353265.1. Classification (NCBI taxonomy): domain Eukaryota; kingdom Viridiplantae; phylum Streptophyta; class Magnoliopsida; order Vitales; family Vitaceae; genus Vitis; species Vitis riparia. The sequence goes on from NC_048438.1 coordinate 14,421,667, forward strand.
AGAATAGTATGGAAAATTTTGCATCATACACAGTAGTAGACGGTACCATCATAAAGATTAAGCTGATAAAATTGTTTTTCAATATTTGAGTTTGAGTTCCTAAATAGAATTTTGTTCCTGAAAACAATTGGGAACTATTTTTAGGAATTGTTCTCAAACGCTGTTTTAAAAACTGTTTTCAAATAGACCCTAAGTTTTGACATTGATTTTACCAAAATGTTTGGTGAGTTGTCGATCCATGTCAAGAATCCCTTTGTTATGCTTTTTGTGTGTGTGTGACCACTCACACTAGACGTTGAAAACAATATTTTTGATGACAGTATTGGTTCCAACACCCAGTCGCTGTCGTAGACTTATGCTTGCATTTATTTGGATTTTTCATGGTGAGATTGTTATTTCAGAAAATTGGAGTCCTTGGATATATAAGTTGAAGTCTTGAGTTGATTCATAAAAATGTTTGGTGGAGTGTCCAAATATGCTAAGATATTCCTTTATTATTATTATTTTTTCCGATGTATTTTTTTTCTTCTTCCCTTTCTTTTTTTGAACCTATTGGGACTTGAACCTGGAAACTCCCATGAACCCACCCCAACCCGTGACCAGCCAAGCCAGGCCTCAAGGGCCAAGATATTCCCTTATTATGCTTTGTGTGTGTTTATTCAATACCTGTAAGTTGGTTCACTTAGGTTCATGGAAGACCTACTGAATCTACCATTATGTACAAACTCTAGGGCTGATGGCATTAGATGCACCAGGGACAAGCCAAATGGGATGTGGGTTAATGCAGTGAGAGGACAGCATGGCCTCTGGTTTCTGGATGTATGGCTCAATAATGAGAAACAATGAAATATTCCAGTAGCATATTTGAAATTATTGGGCAATGTTTGTCAACTTGATCAAGTAAAAAAGAGAAGTAAAAGAATAATAGCTGCAATTTATGATTGATTCCGTCATTATACATTTCAAACAAGTAAGAATACACATTTCAAACAAATAAGAGCGCAGTATAACATTTATTTGATTCTTTTATTCAGCAGTTTTTTGACACTGTAAATGGAAATGACTATTACTTTGTGGCTTGATTTAATCATGTTTTGTTTGGCACCTGTATTTTGCACAGTTTGAAACAAATAATAACAATTATGAATTTATTTATTGAACAGATGTTAAAGTATACAAGGGAATTTCAGCTGACAATTTTCAAGGGAACATCAATGCTAGAGAAGGAAGTGCCATGTATTGTGGAATAATGTCGTACTCCATCTCTATTTTTCAGATATCGTAGAATTAGATTTTTCCTTTTGGTTTTGATTTTTAGTCTATATTTTTTCTTGTAATATTGCGGCTGTTCTGTTTGGTGACCAGCAATCAGCAATCTGATAAAAGATAGTTTTTGTTCTTACACTAAGAGCAGAAAAAGGGAAAGAGGGAGGGGTGGGATCTGTGGAAAGAATCAGTGCATGCTGACCTTTTATCATGCATGCATGATACTAGAAATTCTTTCTCCTACAGTTTTTCCCTGTGCTTCCATTTTTTGATAGGACCTTGTAGTTCTGTTTTTGTACATGAAAGGCCTTTTTTTTAGTTGAAAATTCAATGTCTTGAGCCATCCCACAACAGAGTTTTAACACAGGCTCACCATTTATCTTATCTTGTGCTTGTTCAGAACTACAGAAGATAAAAGGCTGGAACCCGGATTTAGGTGTCCTACGTTCTTGAACTATTTTGTACCTTTATGTACTATTTAAAAAACTTCCTATAGTTTTCATTTCTCAGTCATAGTGACCGCTTTCTTTCTTCACTTTCTTCACTTTCAATGCTACTCTTTGAAATGTTGCAACTTGGTTTTTTAGGATCAAGCATCAGAACATGCTGTGCTGCATTAAGTATTGATACAGGTAAGTTATATCCTATAGGATAAAAAGATTCATATCAGCCTGAGGGAGTCCGAAGGGTAAGGCAAAGGCTGAGGCGTGCCATGTGAATTGAAGGAAATCAGAATCTGGGAGGTGGCAGTTTATTGATAGAGTTGCTCTTTCAGTCCTATGGTTCTTTTTGCTCGTTGCAATAGCGTCATACAATTTCCTAATTGAACATTTTTGTAGCGTGCGGGCGTGATATTCCCCACTCAACCAGTAAAAATTGTAGTTGATTCGTGCCCATGAGCTCGATTCGCATGCCCAGATTCGAGTGGTTCAAACCTCATACCATTGGTTGGTACTGACATTGGTTCAACATACAGCCTTGCAAGTAGGTTGTGCCAGTGGGATAGTTTCGAGATCTACTGACACTCGGATACGTTAAATTAAATGCATAGACATTTTCTTTTGAAATACTACCTTCAAACTCTCTTAATGTTCGTGGACCAAGAAATATTCATCCTCACCATTGCTTTATTATCTTTATCTCACGGTTGACGATCCATTAATTTTCTCTTATATTTTATTATCCTTTTCTATTCACCCTTCTTACTTTATGTTTTGATCAGATGAAAAATCTATAAAATAAGAAATTCAACTTAAGATCCGATTAAGATTTGAGCTTTTCTTTTATATATATATATATATATATCTTTTATATCCAATAGGTATAAAATCCTACAATACATATATCATATCTTATTTTATCTAGTTAATTAAATGTATCTTAAGAGTGTAAACTAATAGGATCTGAAAATACACCCATGGTACCACCTAATTAATGGGTCTTTTGATACCTATTAAAAATATATATATATATTTAATTTATTTTAATAAGAGTTTTTACAAAATATTCCAAACTAAATAATAACACTACAAATGAATTTCAAATTACTATGATTTTTAATTTTTAGAAATTTATGTTCTTAGATTCAATCATTCAATGTTTTAATCTAATTAATTGATATAAATTTAGAAAATATAATAAAAACAAAAATAAAATGCATAATTAATTATTTTTAGAACTTCTAAAAATTAATTTCGATTTACTCAAAATGCAAACTCGAAAATGACAAAAAAAATATTAGATACTAACAAATCCTCACCATGAAAAGACAAAATGAGAAAAAGTTTTTTTTTTTTTTTTGGTTAATACTCATCTACAATAAAGAATCTGCCCTTTTTTTTTTTTTTTTACTTTTCACCCTTTGTCATATTTATTGCAAATCAAAATCAAATATTTTTCATGATTGATGTTATGGATTCTTCTGACCCATATTCCTCACCCTTTGTTTAAAAAAATTCCATAATATTTTTATTTAGGAAGAACTTTTTAAATAATTTTAGAAACAAAATTTTGTTTCACAACTCAAATATGAAAAATAAAAATAAAAATAAAAATTATTTTCCAACTTATAAGTCATGAACTTTTGGAATAATTTTTAAAAATAATTGAAAATATTTAATTTTATTTAAAAAAACCACAAATAAAATAATTTTTTTTTAAAAATTACATTAAACATATTTTAAAATTTAAAATTATTTTTTGTTTTCGAGTTCCAAAAATTATTTTAAAATATGGTTACCAAACTTGCCATAGGTCTGTTGCAAATTTGCAATGGTCTGATTTTTTCGGTACCAAACAAACACCCCTTAAAAAAAAAAAAAATTTTTACAGATTCCATTTATTAGTAATTAATCCTTTAAGACTCCACAGTTAACCGTACTGCTCCGTTCAGATTGACAAGGTACCGAATCTATACGCTGGGTTCAGAGGAACCCAACACCTACCCACCACACCCAACAATACAGAACCCGGATAGGTGCACTGAACCAAACCGACCCAAACTTTAAAGCTCCACCCCCCACTCTCCACTGTCCAGAAAAGTTACACGCGCTCTCTTTAAGGGAATGCTCTGAGTTCCACGCGTCGTCAATGAAAACTGAAGCAGGACGACTATAGAGTGTCGACCCCGCTATTCAGAATCTCATTAATGCGATGATTTAAAATTCATGGGCTTTCACGCCTTTTTTAATTTTATTTTATATTTTTATATATATGTTGAAAATGAAAAGAATATAAGGGGAATCAAGGATGCGTGATCGCTCTCCTCGTTGCTTGGATGTGTTTGTTGTCCAAACAGCCCTTTCGAAGATTACACCTTTGTCATTCAGTGAACGGTGAATGAACGAGGAAAACTGAATTAAAAGGCTGAAAATAATTTAGAACTAGCATTCTTGGAGTCTTTTTTTTTTTTTTTTAATTTAATTTTTTTTAAGAATTTAAATAAATTCGGACTTTCATATCTCTTCTTCAACTTCCTGTCATTTTGGGGATGTAAGTCCCACATGCTCTGAACGGATACAATGTATGAAGATCGATCTTAAAATAAAAGTGCTCAAACATTAACTAATAATACAAAATATTATATTTTGACTTGCACATGACTTCACACACGAGTTGACAGGCTATGGTTGCTTTAGGGTTTGGACTTCTATATGATTTGTGTTATTCAAATGCGATTTCTTTTTAAAATAAGTGGACCAGGAACATTTTTACGTTTAATTTGTTTCGCTGCCAAACACAGCCTTGGACTCCAAGGGCTATCCCGTAATTAGAAGATGTCAAGATGGACGGGGGTTTACTCCACCACTTCCAGATAAATATGTTATTTTATATATATCAATTGCATTGAATACTAGTTATGGCCTTACGGGATAGACCTCTCCCACTCACCTTTCAGTATAAAATGAGGTCAACCGTTCTCCTTCGTCGTCCCATACACACTCGTACATTTTCCCTCTTATCGCTTCCTCCCCGTCGCAAGAAAGATGTCTCAGAAAGCAAGTCGTCACCAACGCAAGCCATCACAAAGCGTCTTCGTCTTTCCGGATAACCTCGACAATGTCGTCGACAAGATTGCTCCTTCAACCAACCAGGTTCTTCCACCTCCGGAGATCGCCGTCCCTCTTTCGCCGCTGGCGGCTCCGCCGCCGGCGTTGTCTCCGGAGAAAGTCGTCAAAGATGCAGGCATCGAGAAAGACAACGATGTGGCATCCAAGGAGTAGAGGCGTGCCTTTTCTTTTTATTTCGTTTCTGTTAGTTTATGCTTTTTTCTTCTTTGGTTCATGAATGTCTCAAGAATTGAGCATTGAAGCTTCTTCGTATCAAAAAGGCTAAAATTAAAAAAAAAAAAATTAAAAAAATTAAAAACAAAAACTTCAGTGAGAAGAAAATCGCCTCTCTTCAAATTTCATTGATAATTTTTTTTGGCTTTTTTTTTTTTTTGTTAATAATTAAATTTTTTTGTGTGATGCATCCATTTAATTGAGCCTTTTGGTTTGAAATCCCTCAGACCAGGGATATTTTGGTAATTGCCACAATTCCCTCAAACAAGCCTTCATAGATTGCGCCTAAATTATACTTACTCAAAGTGATCGCCATGTCTTAATAGTAATTTAAGCCTTTTCTTTTTTCCTTTTTTTTCTTTTTTCATTTAATTGGCCTTCTGATAATAGCGATGAGAAAAGCAATTTGGACCGGGCCTACATCCATATCGGGCAACTATCACAGACACATAAAAAAAGTGAGCCCATTATGATATAAGTGGGCCCAATTATGGATAAGAAAAGTGGAACCTGTGAGCTGATGAAGATGTTTTGAGTCCAATCCAACTTGGATTGAATTGACGTCTCGGCCCATCTCGCTGGCCCAAAACCCGTGTGGATTGAATAATCCTCCTGCTCCTCCAAAATCCAGGCTGCGGAGTAATGATGATTACAGAGCAGTCTGCACCCTGTAGACGCATTCCATCTCTATCAATATCATCACTTACCATAATAATTAACGGGCAAGGGGAACTCAGTAAAGCATGTGGAAAACGAAGTGGGCCTTTGCATTCCCATTTCCCATAGCCCATCTGCCACCACCATAAGATTAAAAAAGAGAAAAGTAAAAAGTCGACTATACCCTCATCATTTTTAGATATTTACTTGATCGAAAGAACCAGTCAATAAATACAACATTGGATCACCATTGACGGTTTCACATTTGTGAATATTCTAATCTAAATTCGACCGTTTACTCTTTTTCATGTGCATAACATGTGGCGCACCCTTTGATTTTGACAAAAAGAAAAAAAAAGAAAAAAAAAAAAAAAGGAACTTTGCACAAGGAATAGGTCTGGCCCCCAATTTTTCTGGGCGGAGAAATGTGCCTTTTATTTGGTTGTACTGTTTTCAAACTTTAATGTAATGGAATTATTGGAAACACTTGCGCCTCAAAGAAATAAAAAAAGAAGGGGTACAGGGCATTAAAGGGAATAGATTCTATGTTATCCAGTTAATTTATTGAAAAAAAAAAAGAAAAATGTGAGAAAGGGATGGTAGCGTGGGATTGACGCAGAGAGAGTATCCCAGATGGACCCATCCCAAGTGTCATGACATTCCCATCTCTTTATAAAAGTAGTAACAAAAGAGAAAATATTAGAATTAGAAATTTTTTGAAGGGGAAACATCCAAATTTGCCACTATTGCCCTCGGGGACTCAACCACCAACAAATATCTCTACCACTCAACCCTCAACCCTCAACCCGACTTGTCAAAGCCAAGCCAAGCCAAGCCACCGACGTACCATGTGGCTTAATCTATGCTTAATTCAAAACCATCCTGTCGCATTCTTTTACTATCAACATCCCCACGCAAGCAATTGAAATTAATGATTATAAATAATTTTGAATGATCCAAAAATCAAATATAAATATAAAATATTAAAAAGTATAAAATTCAAATAATTTTAAAATTAATAATAATACTAATAATAATAATAAATAGTTTTTGTGTTCCCATTTTAAAAAAAAAATCCAAAATTCCATTAATTTGATATATTTGAAAAATGTTTTAAAAACTCAGATAAAATAAAAATTATTTGGATTTCTAAGTATGTAAAAAAAAATTTTTATTTATACTAAAAATTTTAAGAAATTTTATTAATTTAGTGTTTTTATTTTATTTTTCTTCACTTCCCTTTTTTTTAATTTTTTTTATTTTTTATTTTTTGTCATATTTTTTTCCTTTCTTATTTGGCATGATTCAAGCTGAGCCTAAAGACCGCTGAGGCTTCTGTTATAAGTTTGTATTTATGTTTACTTTTACAATTTTATTTTCTAAAAAATAAAATGTCTTAGACAAATTTAGAATGGAAAAAATTAGGTGGCATTAGAGAGTCATTCTAATATAAAATCAAGGTATAAATTTATTTTATCATCTCAAATTTAAAAATATTTTGGAATGATTTTTAAAATATAAAATAAATATATACTTTTTATAGAAGATATTATATTTTTATAGGGTAGTTTCTAATTTTAAAAAAGTAAAAAAGTAAAATAAAAAGTGTATTTGAAAAAAATGAGAAAATATTTTCAATAGTTTTAATTTATTTCTTTCAAATTTATCAACCGACGTTGGTATTATTTGTAAGTAAAGTGTATAACTTGGTAACTTTTTTAAGATAAATAATGAATTAAAGAGGATTTTGAAAGTTATAACCCTAACGTTCTCATTGATAGAAAATATTTATATTAGTTATACTATAATTCAAACTTTTATTTCGGTAAACTTTTATTTTAATTCAAATAAATAAATAAATATTATATAGTTAAATTAAAGATAAATGTTTAAATTATTTAGAGTAAATTTTGTGGTAATTTTAGAAAGAATTTCTAATTTTTTAATACTTTAAAAATTTTATTTATTTAAGAGTGCATTTGATTGTGATTTTTAAAAAATATTTTTATTATTTTTTAACAGTTAATAATTTTTATATTTCAAATATAAACAAAATTAAAAGAATATTTCATAAAATCACTTTTAAACATACTTTATATATTAAAAAAAGATTAAAAAGACTTTCTAAAATTATTGTCAAATATACTATTTGTTTCTTTGTTACTAAATCCTACAAGGTGGGGAGCTTATATTTGGTTTAGTGTTAAAGGAGGAAAAAATTGTAAAGAAAAATTATTTCCTTGAATTTAATTTTTATATAATTAATAAAAAATTTATATATTTTAAAAGTATTCTATAATATATGAAATGAGTGTAAATTATCATATGCAAATATTTGATTGACTTTAAATCAATTTATTATTTTTTTCACAATTTCTTTATTTTTGCATTTCTCCCATATTTTTTTATAATAAAATATTTAAAATTTTTTATTTGAGATACTTATCAAAAATTTTATTTTTCCCAATTTAACAATTATATGTAATAAAAGAAAAATTATTATTTTTTAAATAATGTACATTTCATTATTTTTTTTTAACCAGTAGCTTTTGGATTTTGAAAAAAAATTACTTTTTATTTCACTCTATTTTTAAAAATTGTTTTCAAAGAACAATGAAGAAACAATGTTACAAACTTTCAAAAATAATTTTTTGCTTTTAAATTACTGCTAAACAGGTTTTAATATTTTTTTATTGGTATTTATTATACTATTTACATATTTTTGGTTTTTAATATAAAACAAAAATTATAAAAATTATATTGAAGCTAATAAAGCCAGAAAACTAGTATAAGCCTTCTTTTACAAAAAAAAAAAAAAAAAAAAAAAATTTATTTTATTTTATTTTCTGATTATCCGGCAAAGTACAAAAAAGCTTAACATGTATTTATATGAAATTAGAAGTTAGTAGAGCATTTTCCAATTTGATCCGATGATAAACAAATATTTGTAATTTAGTTTAGGGAAAAACAAATTTCTATTTTAACAAAGCGCTGTCGTTTCAACATCACAATCTTGTTCAAATCATACTGGACCACCAAAGCTGACTCCAATGAAGCCGACTCGTTAAAGAAATACTATTTCGGCAGCCCTCCTCAGATCTCAAAATCCGTAAACGACGTGTCGTCATTTCATTGGTTGAATACCCTCTCGGACCCTCCGTTTAAGTGCGATGAGTATCACCATAACAATCCTCCCCCGTGTGGCACCGAATAAAAAGGCTTCCTCAGCTAAGTCCTCGTCATCGGAGGCTCTCTATATTGTCTACAAACGCTAGATCCTCTCAAGTCTCGGTCCTCGTCGTCGATCATACAGCGAAAATGGTGAGGGGTTCACTTTATTTTGCTCCATTTCTGGATTTCTAGGGTTTTGATTTCACTCTCCATTTTTTGAACTTTGTTTGAATTCGTTTTTGATCTGCCACCGATCTATTATCTGATGCTAATTTTGACTGAAAGTCTAGTGATGTTTTATGGATTTCTACTGAATCAGTTGTTTGTCTATGCTTGATTGGCTAGCAGATCTGGTTCGGTTTTGATTTGATATCCATATCCTTGTGTGTCGGTTAAACTGATATGTGCGATGATCAAAGAAGATTGTCCTATCAATATTTTGAGAACATAGAGATACGATCGATTATCGATAAGAAAATTACAGATATCAGTATCCGAAAAATTGCAGAAATCAGTTTTGCAGACGTGGAAAACTTGGATTAAGATCTAAGGAAATATATATATAGCGTTGTGGATATCATGTATGTTGAAATATCCCATGATGATGATTTGTTCATTGATTCGCACTATTGTTGTCCATTCAATTTTCCTTAAGTTGGTTAGCATTTTCTTAATGGCAGTGTTGTGGATCTGTTGTCTCTAACCAGCCAACTGGCTGTAGTCAGATATCCTCCAATCGTGATTTATTTATACATTTATTCTTGAAATGTGTATTTGGATATGATATTTGTAGTAGATGCTTTTCATAGGCAGGCGGATCTAGTTTCTTTGAGCTGTAAATATTTAGGATTCGTTTGTTTCTCTTGTAGAATGAGCTAAGAAAAATTAAATGCCTAATAATAATTTCAGAAAAATTACATGTGCATTACTAACTTCTTTTGTAAGTGTTTTTCTTTTCATTTCCTTTAGAAAAAAAGTAGGTTTTATTGGTTTTTCTGTGCCAAACTTTAGCATGCATTTTAAGTTTTTGTTTTTGCTCTTTCTTTGGGGGCTTAGGGGACGACCACTTGCATTCCTCTTTAAGCATTCCGGGTTGCAAATCTAATAGAATTTCAAGGATCTATCCTTTTTGGTTGTCTTTGTTTTGCATTAAAGTGCAATGGGAATAGTTTTGTCTTTTTGGATACCTTTGGATACCTTATTGTAAAGACAGGTGGGAACAGAAGAAACTTTGGAATCACTCGATTGATACTCCAATACAAGATAGAGCAATGATTTTCTACACCAAAACTTGTGATGATATTATCATCAATTTGCTCTCTGTCCTTTCTTTTTAAATTTCAAACTATGTGACTGCTCCTTTTTTCATTATTAAAATGCTTTGGCTGCATTAATTGAAGGTTCCATTAAGTTTTCATTAGAGATTGGGTGGTTACTGTTTCACCTTAAATTTAGAGCATGCTTTTTTCTGCTTCATTTAGTTACAAATGTTCTCAATGTCATGATATAACAGGCCAATGCAGCATCAGGTATGGCTGTGCATGATGATTGCAAGTTAAAGTTCTTAGAACTGAAGGCAAAAAGAACTTACCGCTTCATAGTTTTCAAGATCGAGGAGAAGCAAAAGCAAGTTGTTGTTGAAAAGGTTGGTGAGCCTGCTCAAAGCTACGAAGATTTCACTGCAAGTCTTCCTGCTGATGAGTGTCGATATGCTGTCTATGATTTTGATTTTGTGACCGAAGAGAATTGCCAGAAAAGCAGGATTTTCTTCATTGCATGGTAACCTCAATATTCCAGCCATATGTATAATCATCTGTGCCATATTGATCAATTGCTTTTAGTGTAGTTATGCCTATGCACTTTTATGAAAATCTCTTGATTATTTATGTAGTTATACCTCATTTGTTTTTTTTATAAGGTGTCCTGATTCATCAAGGGTCAGAAGCAAGATGATTTATGCAAGCTCCAAAGACAGATTTAAGAGAGAGCTTGATGGGATTCAGGTGGAGTTGCAAGCAACCGATCCAACTGAGATGGGCCTTGATGTTATTAGAAGCCGTGCCTGCTGAATATGAACTGTAGTCATTGCGATGAAGCATCTCTCCAGGCAGTCTTATTTTGAGTGAGAAATGTTTATAGTTTGTGGGATGGTGAACTTGGATAGACATGATATTGGTTTCCAAGTTCTACAGAATAGTCTCTTTTATTCATCTTGAACATCTGTGTTTTTCGGTATATCATGTGATTTCTTATTTGTAGAACCTATGCATCGAGTGTCTCCTTGTAGTCTGATGTCTACAAGCTAATATGTAACAGTTTGTGGGGGGTTAGACGACACCTTTAGTTTGTTTTCAAATTTTAAATTCATATTTGACCCTCTTTTATCTTTCTTGAGTGCTAAAAAATGGCATGCTGTTATGCCTTGCCAGTGGCTGGTTTGTTGCTGTGTTTGATGTTCAGATAAATATATTGAGAGGACTAATATCCGTTCTTCCATTTCTTCCTGTTCTTTGTTAAGTGTTAATTTTCTCTTCGGAGTGTGGTGAAGGATGATTTGTTAAAAACTGTCCTTGTGTGCATTGTTTGGGTGAGAATGATGAGCAAAAGGTCAGCAACAACCGTACTGAACTTGGGTGCTTTATTTTAGGGACAAAACGTGAACTGATGAATAAATTCTTGTGTTCTAATAAGAGCTTGCTCTGTGGACTTGATTCACCCAAATTTGTTGCAGGTGCATATTTTGAAGAGACATCCATCCCCAACAATCTTTAAAGCCAGGAACGGTTACATAACTCTTTGTTTTTGGCTGTCTCTTAGGCAGTCGGTCCTACTTGTTTGTGTTGCAATTATTGTGTTTCATAGAACTCATGGAGTGAAACCAAGTAGCTGAAAGTGGAGCCCTGTTGCGTCATTTAGTTTTAATTGACTTTATGTTGAGGTTTAAGGAGTGATTTTCCCTTTTTGATAGGTGAGGTTTAAGGATTGATCATCCGCTGTTTCAATGAGGGTCAAGGCCAAGAATATTTGACATGAGTTGCTTTGTTGTTTTTGGGGGTTTTGTCACTAGTTGGGCTCTCTTGATGTCCTTGATGTTCATGGTGTAAATCTTCACCATGTGCACGACATTCATTGTTTGAATTTTCGCAATGTTGTGCAAATTTTGCATTCATTGTTTGGTGCTAAGAGAGGAAGAGAAAATTTGCTTTTGGAGTAGAGCCATGTAGTGAGTTTGCCGATAAGACGATTTACTATAATTGTATGTATAGGACTAATCAATTATTCAACGTTTGCATAGATTTTATTTATTTATTAAATAATAAAAATTAAATTTGATTTGCTGTGATTTATAATTTGTTTTTAAGCACAAATTCTTAAAAGCTTAAAATTTTATTTCATTCGTTTGTAAATTATTTCTTATAATTTTTATTAGATAATTAATAAGAAATTTACATATTATTAAGTCTATCATCTTACCGTCCACGCGCCTTTCACGTGTACGGTGTACCAAACCTAGTTTTGTTTAAATTTGGTTATAACTTCCAAATTTATTCATTGGGCGCATTTTAGGCAGAGGATTAAAAACCGGTGCGTTTTGATGGGAAGGACAAAACAGCGCAGAATCCAGAATCCTGCTTAAAACGGCGTCGTTGTGTTTCCCAGCGCCCTGTGAAAATATCCAATCCATCCCTCACTTCCTCCTCCTCGAATTAGTCAGTTCCCACTTCCTGGTTGAGTAGCGCATGGAATTTTGCTGCATATCACATGTTTGATAAGTTACCTCAATGGCTTTCTCCTCTTGTCTGAAGTGGTACCCTTGGACTCCCCCACACACTCTAACCCAGCCGCCGCCAACTCTATCCTCCGCCCACAACTGCAAGCCCTTTTCCAAGCTTATCTCTTTCACATCCACACACCACCATGACCAACAAGCTGTCTCACCTTCTTTCTCTACTCTCTCCCCTTCTCCAACTACACAGCTCCCCCAAAATTTCACCCCTAAACAACTTCGCGATGCTCTCCGCCGCCAATCTGACGAAGATTCCATCCTTGACCTTTTAGATTGGGCATCCAAGCAGCCCAATTTTGTGCCCAGTTCAGTGATATACGAGGAGGTTCTTCGTAAGCTTGGAAAAGACGGGAGTTTTGGCTCGATGAGGCGGGTCTTACAGGAGATGAAGCTCACGGGTTGCGAGATTCGTAGAGGTACTTTCTTGATTTTGATTGAAAGTTACGCCAAGTTTGAGTTGTTTGATGAAGCTGTTGCTGTTGTTGATATCATGGAAGAAGAATTTGGATTGGAACTGGATGCATTTACTTATAATTTCTTGTTGAATGTACTTGTTGATGGAAACAAGCTAAAATTAGTTGAAATTGTCAATTCGAGAATGGTGAGTAGAGGGATTAAACCAGATGTGACGACCTTTAATATTTTGATAAAGGCCCTTTGTAGGGCACATCAAATTAGACCAGCAATTTTGATGATGGAGGAGATGGGTAGTTATGGTTTGTCACCAGATGAGAAAACCTTCACGACCTTAATGCAAGGGTTTATTGAGGAGGGTAACATGAATGGTGCATTGAGAATTAGAGAACAAATGGTGGCGGCAGGATGCCCGTCTAGCAATGTGACAGTTAATGTTTTGGTTCATGGGTATTGCAAAGAAGGGAGAATTGAGGAAGTGTTGTCATTCATAGATGAAATGTCGAACGAGGGATTCCGTCCTGATCGATTTACATTCAATTCTTTGGTGAATGGTTTGTGCAGGATTGGACATGTTAAGCATGCACTTGAAATTTTGGATGTAATGCTTCAGGAGGGATTTGATCCCGATATATTTACATATAATAGTTTGATCTTTGGACTGTGTAAATTAGGTGAAGTTGAAGAGGCTGTGGAAATTCTTAATCAGATGATTTTACGGGATTTTTCACCTAATACAGTCACTTATAACACTCTGATTAGCACCTTGTGTAAGGAGAACCAAGTTGAAGAAGCCACTGAACTTGCTCGTGTTCTTACAAGCAAGGGAATTTTACCTGACGTCTGTACTTTCAATTCTTTGATACAAGGTCTATGCTTGACTAATAACCATAGATTGGCAATGGAACTGTTTGAGGAGATGAAGACCAAAGGTTGCCATCCTGATGAATTTACTTACAATATGTTGATTGACAGCCTTTGTTCTAGAGGGAGACTAGAGGAAGCTTTGAGCCTACTGAAAGAAATGGAATCTAGTGGTTGTTCACGAAATGTGGTGACTTATAATACTTTGATTGATGGGTTCTGCAAAAACAAGAGAATTGAAGAAGCAGAAGAGATTTTTGATGAGATGGAACTCCAAGGTATTTCAAGAAATGTGGTGACTTATAATACCCTCATTGATGGTCTTTGTAAGAACAGGAGAGTGGAGGAGGCTGCTCAGCTCATGGACCAGATGCTAATGGAAGGATTAAAACCTGACAAGTTCACCTACAATTCTCTGCTCACATACTTCTGCAGGGCAGGAGATATAAAAAAGGCAGCAGATATTGTCCAAACCATGACTTCAAATGGTTGTGAACCGGACTCAGTCACCTATGGTACACTAATTTTGGGGCTGAGTAAGGCAGGCAGAGTGGAGCTTGCCAGTAGGCTTCTCAGAACTGTCCAGTTAAAAGGAATGGTTCTAGCGCCGCAGACTTATAATCCTGTAATTAAAGCATTATTTAGAGAAAAGAGGACAAGTGAGGCTGTGCGCCTTTTTAGGGAAATGATAGAGAAGGGTGATCCTCCTGATGCTGTCACATATAAAGTTGTCTTCCGTGGGCTTTGTTCTGGAGGAGGACCGATTGGAGAAGCTGTTGATTTTCTAGTTGAGATGACTGACAAAGGATTCCTTCCAGATTTCTCTTCCTTCTTAATGCTTGCTGAAGGGCTTTGTGCTTTATCCATGGAAGACACTCTGATTAAGCTTGTCGATAGGGTTATGAAGCAAGCGAATTTTTCAGACAGTGAGGTCTCCATGATAAGGGGTTTCCTTAAAATCCGTAAGTTTCAAGATGCATTGGCCACCCTGGGCCGAATCTTGAGCAGCCGAGAGCCCAAAAAGGCTTTCTGGTGAAGATGAAATTTAAGGACTACTACCTGGTGAACTGCTGGAGAAGATAAAATCATACATGTTCTGCCTGCTTAAATGAGATAAAATTTAAAAACAAGAAGTGTCTGGTTTCCCCTATGATCCGGTTGTTGATGCAGTGTGGAAGGAATAAAGATTTTGAGGAATTAGCATATGTTCAACTGTTCTATGAGGTGGTTCAATACCTTGTAGCACTGTTGGTTTTTGGCTGGCCTTGCAGGGAAGATTCATGTTCCTGAATTTCATCCTTTTATCTGAAAAGAAAACTCAGGTACTTCTCTTGTACTATGCCAACATTTGTTTTATTTCTGTATGCATAGAACAAGCAAAATGGAATATGGCCATATGTTCTAGTTCTTATTCTTGATGCTTATGGAAAAAATCTTTCCTGGTGTGTAATTAGCATAGATCATTTGGCAAAACTGGTCAGGCGAGCACCTGGGTCAAGTTTAGATAAAATGTCGGTAGTTTTTTGCATCCTTCATGTGTAACATTGCAAGACCATTGCGAAAAGCATTTTCTTGAGCATTTTCTGGCACATTATTCTATGCTCATCCCAACCAGGTGCTGGACTTTGTATGTTTAACTGAAGCTGAGGCTTCACTAGTGATATATATCTCTTGTGCGAAGGAGGGTTAACTTAGGGTTTCCCTTTAAGGACTTTTCAAGAATGAACTAATTGGAAACACAACAGCCTCTTTCATACCTTTGTTATTCTTATATTTAATTTATTTATTTATTTGCTTTCAAATTTCATTGGTTTCTTTAATTTAAATATTAAAACTTTACGTTAATATACTGATAAAAATATGAGAATTTCATTTTTTTACTTAGGTTTAGATAGCTTTCCATTTTTCAAAAAAATCAAATTCTTTGATATTTTGTAGTTTAAAAATGTATTTACACAAACCTAACGTTTTAATTTAAATTATTAAGAAATTAAATAGTTAATATTCCATTTGGATTAACCAATGTATGAGGAGAAGGAGAAAGGAAAGAAGATAAGAGGGGCAAGAAAAAGGAAAAAAAAAAGTTTTCAACAAAATAATTTTTTTTACACTTTTTACAAATTCATTTATATGTATTTTTCTCTTTAATTTGAAAATATTTTTTATATTTGATTTTTCTTTCTAATTCCAATTGCAAACCAAACAACATATTATAAGGGGAAAAAAAAAATGATGAATCCAATTTTTTAAGAGGGTTTGATAATATAAAATTTTAATTAACTAAAACATAGTAATTAAGTTTTTTATTTCATATTTATCTTTTAGAAAAATAAATATTTTTATTATTAAGTAATTTTATTAAAAATATTTCTTCTTTTATAAATAAAACTTGTTATTATTAGCTCCTTCTTGTAAAGAAATTTAAATTCTAAAAAAAAAAATGTTTTAGATGATAAGTAGGAATTATATTAAATCAAATACTATTTCTAATTAATTTATGTTAAAATAAAATTTGTTTTAAAATAAAATTTTTGTTTTTAGTTATTTAATATAATAAAATTAGAATTCAAAATAATAAGAAATAATTTTTTATTAAAAGACTAAAAGGTGAAATAGAAAATCATGATTATATTACTTTGAATGATTTTGAAATTAAAAAAAAAAATTAAGTAATACCGTATATTATGTAAAATTTTGTTCTCTTTTGTTGCATTTTTTATTCTATAATTTATTTTTATTGATTTTCTTATTATCTATTAATTAAAAGCACTATATTTAATTATGAAAATTTGGAGCAAAATAAAAATAAAAAATATAACGAAAATGATGAATAAAAAATATTTATTTTTTACTTTAAAAAAAAAATAAAATAAGTTGCCAAAAATAATAAGATATGATATTTGATTTTAAAAATTATTTGATTTTATTCTATTAATATCCTAAAATATCATTCTTTATTATTTGATATAATATATTAGTTAATATAATATTTATGAATTATGATATTCATGTTGATTGTGAGGTACGTGGGTGGTTGTGACTTTGATCCAATTGCCTATGGGGTAGCATGATTACAAATTAAGTTTTTTGAATTTATTTTTGTGCTTATTTATTAATTGGACTTCTTAGTTTTCGAGTCAAGGGTATAAAATCTTTTCAACTAATAAGATAGAGTTCTACTAGAAAACAACCTATATTTTCCTACTCCATCTCTAACTCTGACTTTCCTTTTACAACTACACAATCAAAAAAGTCAAACCAATATAAATATATACAACTCAAGACTCAAGTTCATTATTGTTTTTTCATTCCTTAGTGTCTTAATTTTTTTATTTTTTTATTTTTGCGTAGTCTTCATTCCTTAGTGTCTTTCAATTTTTCTTCTACATTGTCCAAGATGTCAATGTTCAAGATTAGGAATTGTATGTATAAAGCTTTTCTAGGGGGTGAAAGGGTAGTACATTGACATATGATCCCAATTCATGTTTGGAGCATTAAGACATCGAAACACAGGGTTCAAGCGTAAGACAACAAAACAACACTTGTTGAGCAAACACGATCAATGTGCATCATGAGGAGTTAATTTCAGATAATCATCATGATTCAAAATCCTTTATCGAATACTTAGATTACAAGGAGTCCCCTGTGAATACTCCCACTTAATGATATACAAAGTTGCTAGATTGATTTGATCTATGATCATGCCTAATGTGAGGCCAATCTTTGTGGTGGTTATGGATGTTATCACCTATATGAATAGACAAATTATAGAACCTATAATTGAATAGATTGATAATGAGATACTTGCCACCGCTATTAGAACATCAATGAAAGATGAAGTCGTCAAGATCGTGTCTACAACTAAATCATCAATTGATATGTTGGAGAAGGTGAAGATTAAACTCAATGATTGATGTTTGATATATTTGGAAGAGTTTATAGGAGAGGTGGAAGAAGTTACACGGATGTCATGCTGACATGTTTACCACACTCATTGCATAGTAGAGTGGTTAGAGTATAATCACTTGTATCCATTATGTCAATTTGAAATGCCAAAGCTGATTGATTGATTCATAGATAGTTTTCTTTTTCTTTTTGTTTCTAAACTACTTATTTTTAATCATTGTAACAACTTTTTTATAATTGTAATTATTTGATATAAATGAGTATACTAAAAGAAGGGTGAGAATGCCTTATTAGTGAATTTGGATGATTGTAATAAAAGAAATTGAGTATATATTAAGATGAGATAACAAATCCAATTTATTGCTTGATTATATCTACAAATTTTTGTCATTTAAGTAATGTTAAGCATGATTATTAAAATAACTCCTCTACAATCTTTAAATCAAAATTTTTAAGCCCCTTCATGTAAACAAATTAAAATTTTGAAAAAAAGGAAAAAAAAAAAAACCATTTTAGTCGATGTCTAGGATTAAATGAAATCAAACACTAATTTTTAATTATTTTATGTTACAAATATTTTTTTGGTTATTTAATATAATAAAATTAGAATTCAAAATAAACTTTATTTAATTTATTTATAAGAACTAATCTTTCATTAAAAAGTAAATTAAAAAACTAAAAATCAGGATTATATTTCTTTAAGAACATGTAATAAGATAAGAGAGAGGATATTATATCATATCTCATATTTGATTGATGATGAGATATGATAAGTTATCTCATTATTTATCCTATCTTATATTCAATCAAACATGAGATATGATAAGTGATGAAATATATTATCCACTTTTTTTTTTTAATCCCTCTCACATGGGATATATTAATCTCATGGTAATATATGAGATATACATATTTTATATATCAAAAATTTATTTTTTTTTATCAATTTTTTATTTTTTTATATACACAATTTACAAAATAATTTTTTTTATTATAAATTAAATTTATGATTAAAAAAAACTTTAAAAAATTTATAAAATAATATTAATATATGATACATAAATTATTTTTATATATTAAATAACATAATATAAACATTTTTTATTTATAAAATTTAAATATTTTAATCATGAATATTATTAAACATAACAAAATTTTCATCTTTTAAATAAAAAATATTTGAATGTGATATAATCTTTATTTTAAACAGTGAAAATAATATATATTTTTTATTTCACAAATTAAATATAAATATAATACAATATAGTATATTATATTGAATATACTACCTTAAAATTTTATGTATATCTAAAGATATCATATCCCATTGGAAAATATATTCTATTTAATGAGATATGATATCTTTGGATATACATATCTTATCATATCATATCCTATTTTGTGCTAATTTTTACTCTATAATTTATTTTTATTGATTTTTTATTATATATTGCCTAATTAATTACACAAATTTAAAAAAAAAAATATATGTGGAAAATTGTGAATAAAACTTCATTTACTTTTTTTTTACTTTTTGGGAGTCACACATTTTTTTTTTCTTATTTTTTTTTCTTTTTTTAAAAAATCAACTAAGTAACTACTTGAGAAACAATAAAAAAATCTTTTTTCAAAATAGTAACTATTCCAAATAAGTAAATCTTTTTCAAAATAGTAACTATTCCAAATAAGCAAATCGTTTTCAAAATAGTAACTATCCCAAATAAGCAAATCTTTTTCAAAATAGTAACTATTCCAAATAAATAAATCTTTTTCAAAATAGTAAGTACTCCAAATAAACAAGTCTCTCCGGTGAAGGGGACACCTAGAAGATACGGGTCCATATTTCAATAATTTTTTTAAAAAAATTTATACCTAAATACTAAGCAATTCTCTCTTTTTTTTTAAAATAATTTATACGGGTCCATAAATTTGATATAATATTTTAAAATGCTATATTGTAGTATGATGTGATTAGTTTATTTATTAATTGGATTTCTTAGTTAATGAACCGAGGGTATAGATTCTTTTTAAGTAAGAAGTAGAGTACTATTAGGAAACAAAGTCTATTTCCTATTCCACGTCTAACTCGTACTTTCCTTCTATGACTACCCAAGAGTTAAACTACTATAAATATAAACTACTATAACTAAGAAGTAGAGTAATATCATTATTGTTGTTTACATTCCATAGTGTCTTCCAATTTTTCTTCTATTCCATAGTGTCTTCCAATTTTTCTTCTACTTGATTGAAGATGTCGTGGTCCAGAGTTGGGTATCGGGTATGTAAAATTTTTCTGGGTGACAATGAAGAGGTTGTGCGTTGGAATGTGATTCCAGTTCATGTTTGGGGCACGGAGACATCGAAGCAGATGGATCGAGCACAAAACAATGATGGTGAGTTGACTGCTTCAATTATTAATAAAGAGCAGCACTTGTTGGGGAAACACATTGTAAATATGCGTCATCAGGAGTTAATTTTAGATGATCCTCGTTATTCAATCATTTATCAAATGCTTAGATTACAAAGGATCCCCCATGCATACTCCCAACTTCTGATATGCAAAGTCGCAAGTTTGGCTCGATCCATGATCATGCCCAATGTGAGGCCAATCTTTATAGTCATTATGAATGTTACCACCTATGTGAGTAGACCACTTATGGAACTTATAATTGAGGAAATCGATAATGAGAGACTTGCCACCGTTGTTACAACATCAATGCAAGATGAAGCCATGAAGATAGTACCTGCAACTAAATCATCAATTGAGAAGTTGGAAAAGATAAAAATGAAACTCGATGATCGGTGTTCGATATGTTTGGAAGAGTTTACAAGTGAAATGGAAGAAGTTGTACGAATGCCATGCTCACATGTTTATCACACTTCTTGTATAGTGAAGTGGTTAAAGTATAATCACTTGTGTCCATTGTGTCGATATGAAATGCCAAAGTCGGTTGCTTGATTCACGTGTAATTTTTTTTTAATTACTTAATTTTTAATCATTGTAACAATTCTCATTCGATTGTAATTATTTTATATGAATGTCTATAATAAAAGAAGGGTATATTAAGATAGGATATTGCTCCATTATATCTACGATTTTTTTATGGATGCTTAAAATACTCCTCCACAATCTAGCCTTCATTGAGTATTAAATATCTTATCAATAACATTCTTAACAATATGGTTTCTCTGCAGTAATTTTTTTCAAAAAATGTACAAGAATATTTTTTTTCCTCCATAAATTGGAGAAGAAAAATTATGTGAGTTTTCTTTATTCTCTGGCTTTATCACCACGCGCCGCCACTGCCCATCTCCATTACGCCTCCACAGTCCATGCACCGCCACCTTCCAAGCTGCTGCTCTCTCTCTCTCTTCCAGTTCACTGCATTCCACCTTCATCCTCCACCATACCCATCTCATATCTTCCCCTCCATCGCCAGCCATGGCCCCATAGCCTACCGTAAAGACAAGATCTTCTCACATGCAGCCGTCGGAGTTTAGGAAATATTTAAATTTCTTGCTTTTATCATATACAATTTTAAATATTTTATAAGAAATTTAAATATTTATGTGGACTTTCAAAATAAACCATATTTAAAAAATTATTATTATGTTTTTTGTAAAATAAAAAAATGATAATATTTTTAACCTTATATTACTTACAATGCTTATTTTATTTTATTTTTTTGAGAAATCCATGAGGATCCACTTTTCAACCCCTACGTTACATGCATCATTCTAAATAAAAGAATCCATTTATTAGTTGATTTTCTAGGTTATGTTTGGTTCTTGGAGAAAATTTGATGGAAAATGTGAGAAAAAAAAAATAGAGAGAAAAAAGTGAAAGGAAAGAAAAATAAAAAAGAAATTTAAAGTCAATAAATTATTTTTATATGTTTTTAAAAATTTATTTTGCTTAATTTTCACTATTATATAAATATTAGATAATTTTAAAATATATAAAATTTTAACTAATTTTAATTATATTTGATATTCTATTATATTTTTTTTATAGTGAAACCAAATATAAGAAAATCATTTTTAAATTTTTTTTTTTCCTTATTACTTTCTAGGAACGTGTTTTGGATTTTTAATAAGCATTTCGGTCTTAGAGATTTGAACAAATTAAAATTGAACTAGATTCACCAATTTGTTTTTTTTTCTTTTATTTTTAAGAGAATAAACATCTTTTTTAAAATAATACAAAATAAAGAAATGAAAAATAACTTTAAAAAAACTATTAAAAAATTAAGTATGATTATTTTATGTTACAAATATTTTTTTGGTTATTTAATATAATAAAATTAGAATTCAAAATAAACTTTATTTAATTTATTTATAAGAACTAATCTTTCATTAAAAAGTAAATTAAAAAACTGAAAATTAGGATTATATTTCTTTAAGACCATGTTTGGTTGATCGGATATAACATGTAATAGAATAAGAGAGAGGATATTATATCATATCTCATATTTGATTGATGACGAGATATGATAAGTTATCTCATTACTTATCTTATCTTATATTCAATCAAACATGAGATATGATAAGTGATGAAATATATTATCTACTTATTTTTTAATCCCTCTCACATGGGATATATTAATCTCATGGTAATATATGAGATATACATATTTTATATATCAAAAATTTATTTTTTATCAATTTTTTATTTTTTTATATACATAATTTACAAAATAAATTTTTTTATTATAAATTAAATTTATGATTAAAAAAAACTTTAAAAAAATTTATAAAATAATATTAATATATGATACATAAATTATTTTTATATATTAAATAACATAATATAAACATTTTTTATTTATAAAGTTTAAATATTTTAATCATGAATATTATTAAACATAACAAAATTTTCATCTTTTAAATAAAAAATATTTGAATGTGATATAATCTTTATTTTAAACTGTGAAAATAATATATATTTTTTTATTTCACATATTAAATATAAATATAATATAATATAGTATATTATATTGAATATACCACCTTAAAATTTTATGTATATTTAAAGATATTATATCTCATTGGAAAACATATTCTATTTAATGAGATATGATATCTTTGGATATACATATCTTATCATATTATATCCTATTTTGTGCTAATTTTTACTCTATAATTTATTTTTATTGATTTTTTATTATATATTGCCTATTTAATTATACAAATTTAAAAATAAAAATAAAAAGAAAAAATATGTGGAAAATTGTGAATAAAACTTCATTTATTTTTTTTACTTTTTGGGAGTCACACAATTTTTTTCTTATTTTATTTTTCTTATTTTAAAAAATCAAATAAGTAACTACTTCATAAACAATAAAAAAATCTTTTTTCAAAATAGTAACTATTCCAAATAAGCAAATCTTTTTCAAAATAGTAACTATCCAAATAAGCAAATCTTTTTCAAAATAGTAACTATCCCAAATAAACAAATCCTTTTCAAAATAGTAACAATTCCAAATAAACAAATCTTTTTCAAAATAGTAAGTACTCCAAATAAATAAGTCTCTTCGATGAAGGGGACACCTAGAAGATACGGGTCCATATTTCAATAATTTTTTTTTTAAAAAAATTTATACCTAAATACTAAGCAATTCTCTTTTAAAAAAAATAAAATTATACGGGTCCATAATTTGATATAATATTTTAAAATGCTATATTATAGTATGATGTGATTAGTTTATTTATTAATTGGATTTCTTACTTATATAGATTCTTTTTAACTAAGAAGTAGAGTACTATTAGGAAACAATGTCTATTTCCTATTCCATGTCTAACTCGTACTTTCCTTTTATGACTACCCAAGAGTTAAACTACTATAAATATATACAACTCACAACTCAAGGTCATTATTGTTGTTTACATTCCCTAGTGTCTTCCAATTTTTCTTCTACTTGATTGAAGATGTCGTGGTCTAGAGTTGGGTATCGGATATGTAAAATTTTTCCGGGTGACAATGAAGAGGTTGTGCGTTGGAATGTGATTCCAGTTCATGTTTGGGGCATGGAGACATCAAGGCATATGGATCGAGCACAAGACAATGATGGTGAGTTGACTGCTTCAATTATTAATAAAGAGCAATACTTGTTGGGGAAACACACTGTAATTGTGCGTCATCAGGAGTTAATTTTAGATGATCCTCGTTATTCAATCATTTATCAGATGTTTAGATTACAAAGGATCCCCCATGCATACTCCCAACTTTTGATATGCAAAGTCGCAAGTTTGGCTCGATCCATGATCATGCCGAATGTGAGGCCAATCTTTATAGTCATTATGAATGTTACCACCTATGTGAGTAGACCACTTATGGAACTTATAATTGAGGATATCGATAATGAGAGACTTGCCACCGTTGTTACAACATCAATGCAAGACGAAGCCATGAAGATAGTACCTGCAACTAAATCATCAATTGATAAGTTGGAAAAGGTAAAAATGAAACTCGATGATCGGTGTTCGATATGTTTGGAAGAATTTACAAGTGAAATGGAAGAAGTTGTACGAATGCCATGCTCACATGTTTATCACACTCCTTGTATAGTGAAGTGGTTAGAGTATAATCACTTGTGTCCATTGTGTCGATTTGAAATGCCAAAGTCAGTTGCTTGATTTACGTGTAATTTTTTTTTAATTACTTGATTTTTAATCATTGTAACAATTCTCATTCGATTGTAATTATTTTATATGAATGTCTATAATAAAAGAAGGGTATATTAAGATAGGATATTGCTCCATTATATCTACAAATTTTTGTCATTTAAGTAATGGATGCTTAAAATACTCCTCCACAATCTAGCCTTCATTGAGTATTAAATATCTTATCAATAACATTCTTAACAATATTGTTTCTTTGCAGTAATTTTTTTCAAAAAATGTACAAGAATATTTTTTTTTCCTCCATAAATTGGAGAAGAAAAATTATGTAAGTTTTCTTTATTCTCTGGCTCTATCACCACGCGCCGCCACTGCCCATCTCCATTACGCCTCCACAGTCCATGCACCACCACCTTCCAAGCTGCTGCTCTCTCTCTTCCAGTTCACTGCATTCCACCTTCATCCTCCACCATACCCATCTCATATCTTCCCCTCCATCGCCAGCCATGGCCCCATAGCCTACCGTAAAGACAAGATCTTCTCACATGCAGCCGTCGGAGTTTAGGAAATATTTAAATTTCTTGCTTTTATCATATACAATTTTAAATATTTTATAAGAAATTTAAATATTTATGTGGACTTTCAAAATAAACCATATTTAAAAAATAATTAATATATTTTTTTGTAAAATAAAAAAATGATAATATTTTTAACCTTATATTACATATAATGCTTATTTATTATTATTTTTTTTTTGAGAAATCCATGAGGATCCACTTTTCAATCCCTCGTAGCTATGTTACATGCATCATTCTAAATAAAAGAATCCATTTATTGGTTGATTTTCTAGGTTATGTTTGGTTCTTGGAGAAAATTTGATGAAAAATGTGAGAAAAAAAATAGAGAGAAAAAAGTGAAAGGAAAGAAAAATAAAAAAGAAATTCAAAGTCAATAAATTATTTTTATATGTTTTTAAAAATTTATTTTATTTAATTTTTACTATTATATAAATATTAAATAATTTTAAAATATATAAAATTTTAACTAATTTTAATTATATTTGATTTGATTTTATATTTTTTATAGTGAAATCAAATATAAGAAAATCATTTTTTTTAATTTTTTTTTTCCTTATTACTTTCTAGGAACATGTTTTGGATTTTTAATAAGCATTTCGGTCTTAGAGATTTGAACAAATTAAAATTGAACTAGATTCGCCAATTTGTTTTTTTTTTCTTTTATTTTTAAGAGAATAAACATCTTTTTTAAAATAATACAAAATAAAGAAATGAAAAATAACTTTAAAAAAACTATTAAAAAATTAAGTATGATATAATATATTTTATTCTTTCGTTCTCTTTTCATGGAAAAATATAAAAAATATTTAAATATGTTTTCTTTTGCTTTTTTTAAATATTATTTAACTTCTTTGATTTTTTATAGATAAATAAATTTTAAATAAAACTATATTCAATACCCATAATTTACTAACTTGTAAAAATAATTTAAAATTAGAAAACAATCTAATTAATATTAGATCGTGGGATAACTCAAAATCAAATCAATTAACACTAAAATTTCACAAGGCAAAATTGATTATGAGTGATTTTATTAATTCTTTCTTCATATGTAACTATATTTTTTACAAAATTTTCACTAAAAAATTAAACTCAAAAGCGACTAAAATTTCATATATTTGATTTATTAATAAGTTTAATAATTTATAAAAATATTTTAAAATTCAAACAATGATCCAATTAATACTAAAAAATTATAATAGAAATTTATTAACAAAAATTGGTTAGAATGACTCTAAGGTTTATCTTCTTTAGGGATCATATTTTTCTAAATTTTCTTAAATAGACTCCAAATTAGAAGGTTAGATGCATCGGATTTGTTAAAAATCTATTAATTTTAAAACACATTAAATTTATTGAAGAGTTTAATAATTTTTAAAATTAATTTCAAACTCACAAAATATTTTTAATCATTACCAAAAATAATAGACCACAATTAGTATATAATAAATAATTACTTTATTGTTTTTCTTGTCCACATACTATATTTTCAAAAAAATAGAAAATAAAAGATACTAGGTAAATA
Source organism: Vitis riparia (assembly GCF_004353265.1). NCBI lineage: Eukaryota > Viridiplantae > Streptophyta > Magnoliopsida > Vitales > Vitaceae > Vitis > Vitis riparia. The sequence continues at coordinate 14,448,238 of NC_048438.1, forward strand.
GACATTAAATCAAGTGAATTTTTAAATTTTAAAAAATTATTTAAAATGCAAAAAGCTAACTTAATTAATTGCAAACTAAATCAAAACCAGTTCAAAATAAAGTTTTTTTTTTTTGTTTTTAAATTTAATATAAATAAAATATAATTAATTATTATTATTTATTTTAACAAAAATATCATTTAAAAAATATTAATATCCATATTTTTATAATATACAGTAAAATAATATTTTTAATAAAAAAATATATATATTATAATTTTAAGATTTTATATTTTATTAAAAATTATTTATTTATAATTATAAAACTACTTTTATTTTTAATAAGACCAGCATTAAATATAAGTAATATTATATAAATTAAATTTATAATTTTTTTTATAAAATTATAAAAAGTAGGAACCAAAAAACATGGACCAGCGGCCCAAATGCACCTAACAACAACAATTATAATATGAGAGCCTCGCCTTTCTCCACCCCGTTGCTCTCCATTACCGTCTGTCTTATTCTCAGATTCTTCCTAACTTGTGTTTGGTCACAGAGAAACCGTCGGAAGAAAAAAAAGAAAAATCACAATCCTTGGACCTTCATTTCGTTTTCCCATTTTTTTCTCAACAACTAAATGGGCCTTAGGTTTTCATCGCCTAAATTATTCGAAGTTCTAACTCTTTCACACGTCTTCTAGCTCTCAAAGTTCCTGCCGGCGATACACTTTGTTTTGGTCATATGCTTTTGGACTTTATCCCAGAGGTCTAGGGTTTTATAGCGAGTCTGTGGTCAATTGAATTGATAACTCGAAGCTATGGATTCTGTGGATTCTCGCGACGAAGAATCACCACTCGTTGTTTCCGACTCGCAGAGTAAAACCCTACAGAACCATACTAGAGATGTTCATATTTTGAGTTGTTCCTTCTTATTGATCTTTCTTGCTTATGGAGCTACTCAGAATCTGGAGAGTTCTGTCAACACTGTGAGTTTCAATTATTTGAATTTAATTGTTTGGTTGTCAACGATCTGGTGGAAAATATAATTAAAACCTTAGGTGCCACTTGGTTGTGGAAGAAAAAGTAGGAAAATTATGTAATTCAAATCTTAGTTTTCTTTTTCTTTTTGTTTTGTTTTGTTTTGTTCTTTAAAGAAACGAAGAGAAGTTCAAATGAATGGATCAGTGGAGTTTTTTCAGTATTTGGGAACAAAAACAACAGAAAAATATAAGGATCAAAATTTTGTTTTCTTTTACTTTCCTCTTCTTTCTCAGTAACCAAATAAATGCTTATGTTCCCGGTTGTTTTAGTTGCTCCTCTTTTTTCTCTCATTTCCTTATGGATCAGGAAACTAAATTGATTCTCAGTAATTAAACAGAGTTTTCAATTACTTCATGTTTGATTTATTTGGCCCATTTTGACTGTTTAGGATTTGATTTTCATTTCAGGACGAAGATTTGGGAACTATTGCGCTGGGGATATTGTATCTATCCTTCACCATTTTCTCTTTAATTGCTTCCTTGGTGGTACGGATGATGGGGTCAAAGAATGCTCTGATTCTTGGGACTACTGGTTACTGGTTATTCATGGCTGCAAATTTGAAACCAAGATGGTATTATTTTCTTAGCATTGATAGAATTAGATTATTGAGTTGAGTTTGTGTCTATATATTCCTATCTTTGATTGCTGAGGAAAGGAATAGAAGAAAACAATTTTCAGTCTCATGTTTCATGTAGTTTTGATTTCTATAAAGTGAAGATTTTACCTCAAGTAAACCAAGAGTATTTTGGGCCCAAGTACTGTAAGATTCCATATTTTCTCATTGACCAAACAGAGCCTTTTGATTTTTTTTACTCCTCTCTTTACCTGTAATCTTTGTTTTGTGAGTTAGTTAATCAATCACTCAGTGGAACAGAATTTTTTGGGGTAAAGAAACATTCTAGAAGTGTGGCTTCTTTCATCTATTAGAGTTATTCTAGGGGCCTGTTTCATGTTGATCACATATTCACCCTTTTTCCCCTTTAAAAAAGTTGAATGTGAATATGTTGCTTATTCTTCTTTTCATTTCTTGTATGGGCTTCATTTCTGAGGTAGCTAGTTGTACATGCTATCATTGAGGATTTGAGTCATATATGTCAAATGGAATTTAAATCTAAATAAAATGAATTTCATTCGAACCTTACTATTTATATTTTGAATCTTATGTAGCCTAGCAGATCCTGCAATTATTAGGAAACCTGGTCTTTTTTAGGGATTTTTGATATGATCTGGAGTCATTGCGTTGAAGTTCATGTTAATTTCTAACCAAAGACACTAAAAGAATATTGGATGATTCTTCTTGTAGGTCCACAATGGTTCCGGCTTCTGTATACCTTGGTTTTACTGCTTCAGTGATATGGGTTGGACAGGTACAAGCCATATATTTTAAGTTTCCTTTAACTATTTGTTATTTTAATGAAGTGACAGTAATTAATCTTTAAATTCTTTCTTCACCTTATTTTGTACTATCAGGGGACATATCTCACTGCCACTGCTCGTAGTCATGCAAATGACAATAACTTACATGAAGGAACAGTAATTGGTAACTTCAATGGGGAGTTTTGGGGAATGTTTGCCAGCCACCAGGTAAAGGGTCTGAACTTTTTCTGGACAGTTTGAACTGTATGCTAGTTCCATAAGACTGCATTCATTCTTGGTCAATTTGGACTTGATATGTGTATGCATCAATTTGTAACACTTTTTTCTTTTTTTTTTTGTAATTTTTATTTTTTAAAATTTTGCAGTTTGCTGGAAATCTTATCACTCTTGCTCTATTGAAAGATGGAAAGGTATGTGTTGTAATCACAATTCCAACTTTTTGTTTGCATGGTCAAGATTTCTGGTTGTATTATCAATCATTACCTTTATTTTGCTTCCATCTGGCAGTCAGTGCACACAATGCATCTCTTATCCGATCTTCTTAGTTATTAGGTAGTTTTGGATAGGGATTGCACTTGATTTATGTTCCTAATTGAAGAAAAATATTATTTTCCATCCCTTATGTATAACTATTTGGTAGTTTTCAAAAATATAATAGTTTGAATTATTTGGATTAACATGGTGCAAGGACAAATGGTCTTTATGGCAAATTTTGTTGCATTGACATATTTTGTTGAGTTTGATTAAAACATAGATCTTCTTGTGATTTAAGTCCAGTAGTATGACTATGAAGGTTCTACTTCTGGAAGGATAGAATTTCTCATTTTAGAACTGTAAGTTAGCATTTGATTATTGAAGAAAAATAATTATTTTCCACTTGATTTGGATTAACATAGTGTAAGGACAAATGGTCTTTATGACAAATTTTGTTGCACTGACATACTTTGTTGAGTTCAATTAAAACATAGATCTTCTTGTGATTTAAGTCCAGTAGTATGACTGTGAAGGTTCTACTTCTGGAAGGATAGAATTTCTCATTTTAGAACTGTGAGTTAGAATAGAATGTCTAAATTCAGTTCTAAGTTTGACAATCAGGAAAATAATCCACTATCGATCTTCTTATTTGTTATAACCTAGTTGCTTTTGGCAATGAAAATTTAGCCTATAAAAACTGTTTTTTTTTTTTTTTTTTTACCAAAAGAATGAAATAAGGAAAATAAAAATAATCACTGTTGACTTAGGATGGATTTTGGTGGTGTTTATCATTAATTATGTTCTTGGGGGCAGTAGGTTTTAGAGTCCATTCTTAGCAATGAGCCTCTGAGGCATGCATGCATTGATACATATGAACCAGTTCTATTAGGAGTTACAAAGTCTATGTAATAATAGGTTCTTTAATTCTGCATTGAGCTGATAGAGGTTGTCTGTTGGAATTTTCTTTTGAAGCGGTGCTTTTAGGGTAGACTTTCTGGGAGTCTTTTACCCACCTTAGAACCTTTTGGTCAAGAAGCAATTCTTTGCTCATACAAAATCATGATCAACTTCTTGAGCTTGAATACTATTTATTTGACAACTCAAAACCAAACAGTAGCTAGATTGACACCATCATATAGTTATGGTGTTTTTAAACCTCGACGTTTTTCCTATCACATGCATCACTTTGTTAGTTCAAAGTTAACAATTTGAAATTCTTTTGGAGCAATTCTTATAGTTTGGTTTCTTTTACATCACTGCAGAAGGGAAGTGCTGGAGGGACAACCTTATTATTCATTGTGTTCCTTTGTAGCATGACCTTAGGCACCATACTCATGTGGTTCTTACGCAGAAGGGATAATAAAGGAGAGGAGGGATCACTGGAACCTGCTGTTGGTTTCTACTCTTATGCAGTGTCTCTGTCGAAGTCAGTTATCACTCCATTGTTTGATGTCCGGATGCTATTGATCATCCCCCTCTTTGTCTATTCGGGCTTACAACAAGCATTTGTATGGTAAATACTCATTCAAAGCATGATGAGCTGTACTAGCTTGTAGCCACTATATTTCACTTTGCATGGTTTTTTGCTCCTGTTTTCCCTTTTTCCATCTCTCTATTAAACATGGAACTTCTTTTCTTCCCTTTAGGGCTGAATTCACCAAATATATAGTAACTCCCGCACTTGGAGTGTCTGGTGTGGGTGGATCAATGGCAGTATTTGGCGCTTTTGATGCAATTGTAAGTATAGTAATGCAGATTGCTTGCCTTTGTTTTATTAACTGAAATAGCTGGCAAAACCAGTGAATGGGTTTGATTTGATAGGCATCAATTTTGGAAGAGGATCTTTTTCCTTATCCTAAATCTTATCAAAGTGTAAAAATAGGGGGGGTGAATGTTTAAACAAATTTCAGCTTTTAATGAAAGAGGAGGGAATACAAAGAAGAAACCTTTGATATTGCGGGGGCATCCTTTTCTATTTTTCTTCCTTGAGCAGTTATATTTGTGATGGGACATCTATCAACTTGATGGTATTAGTTGATGAATCTGGCAATAGGTAATTTAGCTCCTGTGTAATCCCATGCTTTCTTGGAGTGCAAAATAGTGAAAAAAGACCAATTTGGAATAATTTATTATTTACTTGAACAATTTCATATTTTTTAGGCTAAGCTTGTGGTTGGAACTTGTAGAAGTGCAGCAACCTGGAAATAACATTTTGGTACATTATTTTGTTGTTTGTCTCAATCCTTTTGGCTGTTCAGTCTCAACTTGTGTGTTTAACTTGTATCAGTGTTCACTGGCTGCTGGTCGACTCACGTCTGGTCTATTGTCAATCACTTGGATAGTTTCAGGCGGAGCTTTTGCTCAGGTTATTGTGCTGCTCTGGATTCTACTGAAATACAGGTGAGTTCTCTTGTGATATAATTGTACCAGTTTTATAGAACCTGAAGTTTTGATTCAAGGATCCAATCTGAAATTACCTTTGTACTTACAACTCCTTGTTTATACTGTGTGGTTTTGCAGGGTAACTAGTGGAGTGCTTGGCACAATATACCCACTTCTCATGGCGGCCATATGGGGCATTGGTGATGGAGTCTTCAATACACAGATTAATGCTTTGATTGGGATTCTCTTCAAGAGTGATACGGTAATAATATATTCTATTTATTGAAGCCTTTGTTGGTGTGACTTCCTTTGACGTCCTAACAACATTAATTGGTGTAATTGTAAAAACTTCAACTTAGTGTGATATCAACCATGCTTCTCATAGTCTGAATGAAGGGACAATATTCTTTTATGAATCTTAACTGCCAATGAAGTTGATGGTGGGTGTATTTCCCAACTCTTTCTCTCTCCCTCTCTCAGGGAAAGAGCTCTTGTATTCTAATTACCAGTCCCAGATGTCGAGTTCCTGTCAGCTTCATAAATGGCATAAGCTGGGACCCCTTTTTCCATTAGATAGAAAATAATAGTGTTGGAGATATAGAGACAAACGGCCCAGAGTTTCCCCCTAGAGGTCATTGTTCTTTCTAGAGGAAGTGAAAGAATCGGCAGAAGTAGATGCTAACATGGATTAATTTAGGAGCATGAAGCCTATCATTTGGGGTTTCCGGAAGGTTTCGCCCAGTGAAATGATCATAACCAATAATTTTATACTTCTTACCTTTTACATGATTGACAACTGGCATTTACTCTTTGTTATTCCATCTGAGACAGGAAGGAGCATTTGCACAATACAAGGTGTGGCAGAGTGCTTCAATTTCAGCTGTCTTTTTCCTGAGCCCATACATCTCACTGCAAGCCATGTTGGTGGTGATGCTTGCTTCACTCTTCACTGCATTCTCTGCCTTTCTCTTTTTAACTCATAAGGTAGAGAGAGCATTCTCCTCTTCTACTTCTCCACAGGTAGCAAGCTAATATGTAATGAATGTTACTTCCAAAGTGATGTATGCGCTTTTGTGTTATGCAAGGAGTGTGGCCTATTATTCTGTATCTCGTCTGGAAAATCCACCCCAAAGTAGTTTTGTGAGGCCTTTCAAGGTAAATTTAAAATTGAAAATTGAAGATTCACAAAATGCAAGTGGGAGATTGGTCTACCTACCCATGCCATCACTGCACCTTTTTAGCTTGTAATAATTGTTATTGAGGGTGTTTCTATGGGAAGAATTTATAACCCAAAAAATATAATAGTAATAATAATAATGGAAACGCGTATGGGCTCTTTTAATAATTGAGGGGTACCATCCACTCTCAACATGCCTCAAGTTGACCACATTGGGGTGGAGTTGTCATCTCCATCTTTTGGGGCGGATTGTTATTCTCCTAGATGTTTAGATGTCTAGGAAACGGTGGGGTGCGAGATTAAGTCTAGTTGAGAAAAAACAAGGTGCATTATAAATGTTGGAATTTACCGTAGGGCTACGGCCGCACAATATTTGTGTAATCCATGGTATGCGTTATTGTGCAACCACTTGAGAGCGGCTGTAAATAAGAAATAGGACAGATGGCAAGGAACCCCTTTGGACTCTATACATACTTCTTCATACCTTTGTTGCAGTTACTTTGTCTGTATGTATATATAAATATATTTCACAAGGGTCTACAAGTATGCAAGCCTAATAGAAGTTGAAGCCAATGCCTGAAAAGTGAGGAATTGGACCAAATCCTTTTGAAATGTGATGTTGGATGCCTGTTATCAATGGGGGAAGTTAGGAGGCTCGGATGACTAACATTGAAGTGGTCAACCAAGTTAAAGTCTAGCTAGTTGAAAGCCGACAACGTGCATGTTGAGACTTGATATTTTTCCAAACTTGGGATGACAAAGTTGGACACCTTGTAGTAACCTTATTGGTGCCTAATTAAAGTCGAGGAATCTTAATTGAATTGGCGACTAAATGGAGTCCAGAAAAATCTTCATTGATGATGAAAGTTCGATACATTCTATTTTTCTCGACCAGCCAACGAATAGGGCTGAACCTTTTGCAAGTTATCCCAAGTAATAGCTCTTTGGTTAGGTCCAGTGGGGATTCCATCTTTGGCGAATGAGAGATCACTCTATAGTAGGCAAAACCTAGATTCACAAAATGCAAAGGGTGCCTTCAACTCACCGTTAGAAGGTGCTTTTTCCGACATATCAAGGGATGATGGAAATTATTGGTGACCAATCTTCGACCCGAAAATGTTATTGTGCAGCAATAAAAGGGACGTATATTCGTGTAATGGAAGGTATGCTTAATTGTATAACCACTTAGCGACAAGGTGCAGCTTTAACTCCTATGCACATGATCGAGTTTATTTTTTTATTTTTTTTATAATTTCTAAAATAAAATTGCGAAAAATGGACTTGATTTATTTTTAAATTATTCTTTATGAAAATTTAAATGTCTATTTTATAACATTTCTCCAAAACAATTATGAAAAAAATAGTTTTTTAGAATAGTTTTTGAAAACTATTATCTAATCTTTGTAAAATAAAAATCTGTTTTAAAACTTAAATTATTTTAATATTTTTTAAATATGTTTCAAAAATGATTTTTATATATAATATTTTATTTTTAATTATCTTACGTGTTTGAATAAAAAAAATAATTAAATGATGTTATTTAAAAATATTTTATTTTATATTCTTAAAAAAAAAGAATAAAAAATAGTTTTTGGTTGTGAAATGTGTTTTTTTTATATTTTTTTTGTTTTGAATAATAAAAAATTGTTTTAAAAAACACTTGTTAAATAAACCTAAATCTATGTTGGAATCCAACCGAAAAAAGAAGAAAAGACTGGAAAGAAATTTAGGAAAAGAGAGAATGAAAATGGATTTTTTTATTTATGCTGAATGAGAAAAATTATGAAGGAATTGGGAATTTTATGTTTTACATGTAAGTTATAACTGAAAAATGAGACCAAAAAAAATGAAGAAAATTTGGACACACTCGTTAAAACTTAAAACTGCCTCTGAATAGACCGAACAACTTTGGTCTGGATACAGACACGTGTAACTAGATCAACGCTTTCAACGCGTCCGTTCTCCAGTTGGTGAGTTGGCCAAGAGGAGTTGTTTTTTTCCTCCTACCCTTTCGTCTTTCTCCTCTCACTCAACTAAACTCAATTCATCACAGAAAAGTGGTTGAGATTAGGCTCATCTCCCTTCTTATAAACCCTAACCCTTTCAACTATTTTAACATTCTCAACGATGTCTCTCTCCTTCTTCGACTCCATACTCCGCCCTCTCACCTCTCGCTGGCCCTTGCTACTCTACGCTGCGGCCTGGACCGCGCTCCTATCCGCCACGGTTGCAGTTGCTTCCTTCTTGCCGGAGGCTGCCTTTGTATGGGCGATATCTCCGTCTTCTTCCTTCTCCAGAGCATGCGACGCAGAAGGGTTCATTAGGGTTCCGCTGGACCTTCCGGGGGAGGTTCTGTGTTTGCCGGCTCATTTGTTTGCCAAGTTTAGCATGGATTTATTGGTGCCTCCAGTTTTTGCGGCTGTTGTTGTGGCTGGTTCTGCATGTTTGGTTCGAGCCATGGGCTTGTGGGAGGACGACTTGCCTCGTTGAGTCCGCCCCAGATTCAGATGCGAAAATCCGAAAATCCTTTCCATGTGTCTGGTTAAAACCAGGTGTAGTGCTCTGCGTTGGAACCGACGGTGTATTCGAGTCTATCACCGTTCTGATTTGTACGCAGAGTTTATTCTAAAATGATTTTTTTTTTTAAGGAAAAAAAAAAGGAAAAAGAAAAGGAAGGTGGGAGTCGGGAGGGCTTTCAATTTTGTGGACAACGGCTTCGTCTGGAAAAGAACCATAAAAGATGATGACTTGGTAGAGGCCCGTTTGGCTTCAATTATAACCGTTTTTGTTTGCCTTTGACAAAGTGATCGATTAGTTTGCTGATTTCTTTCTGATTTGTAATTTGGTCGAAAGATGTCAACCCAGATCAAACTCAAACACATTCATGACAATTCATTAAAAAAAAAAGAGAAGAGAAGAAGATTGAATGGAAGTCAGAGGTCTCGGAAGGTGTGAAGACACAACAAAAGAAAATTCAAATGATATTAATATTACTATGAACAAGATGCAGGTTCTTTTGTCCAAAGAAACTAAACCCATAAACACATAGTTACTCGCATATCACAAGTTAATATACCTGCTAGTGTTGTAAGTTGTAACAATTGCAATCTAGACACACAACCAAGAGGACACAACATCTAATTTGAAGTGGTTGGAGGTGAGTTAACCAACTTGTTGCTGAAGTCCCACAGTTTTTTCGCCAAGGTTTCGTCACTAGCATATGCGCTCGGGGCCATCTCATTGCAGTCCAGATAGTACTTCCCCGTCACACCTTTCATACTTGGGTGTAGCGCAACGTAACATGTGGTGGCTGCTCCCTGAAAAGAAATTTAATTTTTTTCCCAAGTCATTCCCACTGAAATTCGACTGCCTGCTGTGATTTTTGGGCAAATGACTCTGGCTTTCATTGAGAGACGGGATGATTTACCTGTGGTACGTTCTTCCATAGGATGTACGAGAGCATTTGCAAAATTTCTGCAAGAAGAAGAAAATGAGAATTTGGGGAAAGAAAAATCCCTTTGTGCACAAACATTGTGTGTATAAATAAAAATTGGAGTCTTTTAAGGCATACTCATCAGAACGGCAGAATGTCGAAAGAGATTGGTCATTATCAACCCTGGGTGGACGGCATTGACGGTGATATTTGCACCCTCTTCCTGCATTCCAAGTCAGAAAATATGTGTGGTAAATTAGTCAGAAACCCAGAATGTCAAACTTTAAAATAAGTGAACCGAAACATAAACGCAGTGGATCTTTTTGAAGAAGAATTAAGCACTAGAATCACCTGCAAACGCCGTGAGAGCTCTTTGGCATGTAATATGTTTGCAAGCTTGGATTGGCCGTACGCCCTCTTGTCCGAGTAACTGATCTCAGAAAATGATGCAGTAGAAAAACACGCTATCATAAGAATGGATTTCTATGAAATAATGGACTAAATCAGAAAGAAAGAGGAGTTCTTTAAAAATAGCACACCTCTTCTCATCATTGATGCCATCAAATTTTATCCCATTTTCGTAAGTGTGTAGGTGGGCTATTGAAGACAGATTCACAATTCTGCCCTCAATACCTGTCGTCCTAGCCGTGCTCTTCATTTTGTCAAGCAGGAGGTTTGTTAAGAGGAAATGGCCTGATCATAAAGGTGAGAAAACCATTTGAATTGAGAATCAACAAAGTACTAGGCTATCCCTATACTTGATGAGAGACTCCTGCTCTTTTCTACTTACCAATATGATTTGTTGCAAATTGGGACTCTATCCCATCTTGTGAAAGTTGGAAGGGGCAAAACATAATACCCGCGTTGTTTCTGAAAATTAAGGTGAATGGTTAGGGTTGGTAGAATTGAAGATCAAAAGTATCATGCTTGTACTAAGAATCAGAGAGGGAAAGAGAGAGAGATCACATCAAAAGGTTTAGGGGAAGATTGAGGGCATTGAAGTTATCCACAAATGCCCTAATGGACTTCATTGAGCAAAGGTCGAGTTTTAGAACATCAACATGAGCGGCTTCATTGTCTTTAAGAATTAGCTGTTTGGCTTCATTTGCAGCATCCATGTTCCTAGCTGCTATGACCACATGAGCTTTCCGCAGAGCCAAGACCCTTGCTGTCTCAAAACCGATCCCACTTGCTCCTCCTACAACAACATTTGCCTCTTCATTTTAAATCAAGTAGGAACAGAGAATACAAGGAAGACCAAGATCAAATATGAAATACGAATAAACAGCTCAAAAATCATATCCATATGCCACAATGAATCCTCCATTTAAAAAAATAAAATAAAAAAATGAAGTCAATCCAAATCAAAGGACTAAATAAGTTTAGCAACAAGAGCATTGACAGAAAGCAACGGGAGATCGAGTACCATCCCCATCATCATCATCCTCCAAGCCAAATCCACAGCTGTCATGGGGTCACCATGCACATAACTTTTTTAAAATACTTTGCTATATGGCACATGGCCATTCCATCACCAATTAATTTCTGCCTCGTTTTATGACTTCATGGGACTGGTTCTTAAGGTTCAAGCAGATTACCTGTTAATTAATTGAGGTGAATTAAGATAAAACACTAAATTAGCTATTTTCTTTTCTCTCATTTTCGGGACCAAAGAAAGATAACCTAAAAAAGGTGGAAACAAAGTCCAAATTATTTCTAAGAGAGAGGACATTGAGGGCTAGATAGGAGGGGCCTCCTGACACAAGTTCAGAAAATAATGGCAGGCGGTGGGGGGGGGAAGGTTGCTATTGAAACAGCTTATTGAAGAAGATTCAAAGCATTTGGTGTACAGTACGCTCTTCGCACGCCAGTAGGCTATGTTCGTTTTGAAAGAATTAAAAAAGGGGAAAATTAATAATAATTAAAATAATTTTTATATTGGAAGAGAAAATCAAATTTATAATGGGTTTCTAAAAATTCAAAAAATAAATAAATAATAAAAAAAGAGGGGAAGATCATTTTTTTTTTTTTGAAAATTATAATATTTTTCTACTATATTAAACTTTTTTCTTTAATCATAAGTTTGATGAACAAATTGTCTAAGAAGTAGGCATAAAAAGTTTGATTGAGGTTTTAACATGGCAGAGATTAATTCAAACAGGGTCAAAGAGTCTTAAGGGATCACGACAGTGTTAGAAGAGGACATATGTTTCCGAATAAAAGAAGAGCAAATAAATTACAGAATCAATTTTCATTTTCAATGTCTTTTTGAATCAGGAAAAAATTCGAGAATTGCGGAATTTCTGTTTGGGTAGTTAGAAAAGAGAGGAAGAAAATGAAGGCAAAAGAAGAAAGGAAGGTGCTTGTTTTGACTGCTTCCACGGTGTTTCAGAGGAAGTTGTGGTCACCTTCTTTAGTAGCCTCGCACTGTCACTGCACGCTAACAGCCCATGAAACCCTGCACAGAATGAGGAACAAAAACCAAGAAACAGGAAAAGGCCGAAAAGAAACCAAAACAACACAGAAAGACAGTGAATGCTGAGCCATGAAAAACAGGTACGAAGAAAATCCCAACTCAGAGATCATATAATTACACGCACAACATTGACCAAACAGTCCAAGAGATCGTGCACTTTGTGAGAAGAAAACAAAGCCCATGGAAAAGGAAAGGCAGAGCTGACCAGTGACGATCGCAGTGAGGTTGCTGGCATCAACTCCTTCTGTAACTTGTTCAGCAGTGGAAGCGGATCCAAAGCCACTGGGGCCTGGCCTCCCAGTAATCAATGAAAAGATTCCCATGAGAAGTTTTGTGTGTGAGAGAGAGAGAGAGAGAGAGAGAGATGGAGAAAGAGTTTCTTTTCTCAGAAAACAGAGGAGGCGATAGTCAAGAATGCAGGGGGGAGAGACAGATAAAGGCAGAGAGATGTGTTGGAAGCGGGATGAAGACAAGTGAAAGTGAAGACATGGGAATTTATGAGTTGGGGCGGTGTAGGTGAGAGTCATTTGTGGGGCTCGTTTTACATGTATCAGAATTCAATGCCCCGTCGGTGACCACTGACCACCTCTAAGCGACTTCCCAACCATCCCCATCTTTCCCTTCTTCAATCTGGACAGCGCGGACAAAATCCTCTTTCAAAAACATACTGTCATATCCATTACTGGCTAATTAATGTTGCATTAGCCTCTCTGCAACCCCCCATAACTCTCTATTTAATATGCCGTACGCCTCTCATCTTACCAATATGATTTTTCTTAAAATAAAATAAAAAATTCATATGAATTAACATTTTGTGTTAAGATATTAGGAATGTTTAGATATTAGGAATGTTTAGATATAAGAAATATTGAAATATTATGAATATTGAGATATTAGGAATATTGAGATATTAAGATATTAGTTGTTATTTCCTTATATCATTCTTTCTCATTCTTAGAATGATGATTACCCTCTATATATATTCTGTACATGATCGAATGAAAAAATTAATGAAAAAACTATTATTTATCAATTTGAAGATGGTATCAGAGCCATGAAATTGAAATCCTGGATATTTTGTCGCTATGACAGTTCAACAACGATCAACCATCCTAAGACAAACCCTAATATTGATAAGTCAACCTTCAAATGCACTCATTGCAATAAGACTGATCTCACCAGTCTGGATATCCCACAATTTCAAAGCAACGACTCTTGGTATGACCAGGAAAACAATGAGGAACCGAGGGTTTGAACCATGGACCTTTAGATCATGTTTAGGCTATCACCACTTTGTTATTAATGATAATAATCGTGATCAACGGAAGAAAGATTCCAAGAAAACCTCGACTGCAACTGTTGTTGAAATAAAAACAAATGCTAATGTTGCTGAGAAAGCCTCTGCATTGGTAGTCGCTACAGATCATGGTGGTAAGTTTTTAAATACTTTTACACCTGTGATTAATAGTGCATGGATAATTGATTTTGGTACTACAGATCATATGACTTTTGATTTTAGACAAGTTTCACCCTTTAGACCTTCCTCACAAAAAAATTGTTTCCACAGCCAATGGTAACACAACCCTAGTCATTGGGGAAGGATCCTTATCTTGTATTGTCATTTTTTGGCCTGAATTTTGTGTGATTAAGGACATCCAAACAAGACAGACGATTGATTGTGGTATTAGGCGGGGAAAACTCTATTACTTGGACTTGCATTCAAAGGATTCAAATAAGTTGCAACAAGCCTTGATGACAGATGGATCTGAGGAAGAGAAGAAAAAGTCTGAAATTTGGTTGTGGCATCGACGTCTAGGACATGCTTCCTTTGGTTATTTAAAAAAATTGTTTCCTAGTTTGTTTGCAAAGAGTGATATTTCTGGTTTCCGTTGTGATATTTGTGAATTGGCTAAAAGTCATGGTGCTTCGTTTCCGTTAATTTTGAATAAAAGTCCGCTTCCTTTTATGGTTATACATTCTGATGTTTGGGGCCCATCCCAAGTCCCAACTTTGAGTGGCTCACGTTGGTTTGTTACTTTTATTAATGATTGTACCAGAATGACATGGTTATGCTTGATGAAGACCAAAGATGAAGTGAACTTGTTGTTTCAAAATTTTCATAAAATGATTGAAACTCAGTACAATGCAAAGGTTCGGGTTTTGCGTAGTGATAATGGTGGAGAATATCAGAGTTCTGATCTTCAAAAGTATTTGGAAGAACATGAGATCATTCATCATACTACTTGTTCCAATACACCCCAGCAAAATGGAGTCGTTGAACGAAAAAATCGGCACTTGTTAGAGGTTGTTTGTGCTTCCTTGATAGCAGCAAAAATACCGATATCTTATTGGGGAGAAGCAATCACATCTGCCACATACTTGATCAATCGGGTACTTTCTAGCCCAATTAACTTCCAAACACCTCTCCGAGCTCTTACTAATGCCATAGTTGCCCCAACTGTCCCAAATCTACCTCCTCGTGTTTTTGGTTGCATGGCATTTGTGCATCTACACAAACACCAACGCACCAAATTAACTTCGCATGCATTGCAATGTGTGTTTGTTGGATATGCATTGCACAAAAAAGGATATCGACGTTACCATCCTCCAACTCGACAAATGTTTATTACAATGGATGTGGTGTTTCATGAAGATTCAATGTATTTTTCATTTGAGTCTGAACTTCAGGGGGAGTACCATAAGGAAATTCAGACTCTCGATTATGATTATCATATCTATGAGGAGGATGAATCTGGAAAATCTGAACTAGTGAACCAAGAAGCGGGTGAGTTGGATATGAGTGGTCAACAATTTGGGTTCGAAGATGTCTTCACTGAAATACCAAACCAATCGTCGTCTGCTGAGGGTGTTCTTAATTTGGAACCTGATCCATTCATGGAACGGTTACCACACCGTCATAATAGAGGTATTCCTAAACCCACATATGAACCTGAATTGTCTAGCAAAGTCAAATATCCCATGAGCAACTATGTATCTAACCATCGTTTGTCTGAATCAAATAAGTCATTTGTAAATCAATTATCTACTATAGCTATTCCTAATAGTGTGCAGGAAGCCTTAACTGATCCAAGGTGGAAAGCAGCTATAAATGAAGAAATGAAATCATTGCAGAAGAATGAAACATGGGAACTCATAGAATGTCCACCAGGAAAGAAGCCAGTTAGGTGTCGTTGGATCTATACTGTGAAGTATAAGGCAGATGGTAGTATGGAATGATTTAAAGCAAGACTGGTAGCAAAAGGGTACACTCAAACTTATGGAATTGACTACACAGAGACATTTGCACCTGTAGCTAAGATCAATACAATTCGAGTATTACTATCTTTAGCTACAAACCTAGATTGGCCATTACAACAGTTCGATGTGAAAAATGTCTTTCTGCATGGCGAGTTATCTGAAAAAGTATATATGAATCTTCCACCAGGATGCATGGTGTCAGAAAAGCAATGTCAGAAGGTGTGCAAATTGAAGAAGTCATTGTATGGGTTGAAGCAATCCCCGAGAGCATGGTTTGGAAGGTTCACAAAGTCAATGAGAGCTTTTGGCTATCGTCAAAGTAATTCAGATCACACTTTGTTCCTGAAAAAGCAACATGGTAAGATTACGACACTCATCGTATATGTGGATGACATGGTAGTTACAGGAAATGATCCTGAAGAAAGAAAATGTTTGCAAAATTATCTATCTAGAGAATTCGAAATGAAAGATCTAGGTCCTCTAAAATACTTTCTTGGGATTGAAGTTTCTTGATCAAGTGAAGGAATTTTTCTATCTCAAAGAAAGTATGCCTTAGATCTTTTACAGGAGACTGAAATGTCAACCTGTTAATACACCAATAGAAGAAGGTCTGAAATTGTGTGTTGAGCCTAATCAAGTATCAACCGATAAGGGAAGATACCAGAGACTTGTGGGGAGATTAATGTACTTAGCTCATACAAGACCAGATCTTGCTTATGTATTGAGTGTAGTGAGTCAATACATGCATAATCCTGAAGAGCAACATATGAATGCAGTCATGCGTATTTTGAAGTATTTGAAGAATGCTCCTAGGAAGGGAATTTTGTTCGCTAAAAATGTTGATCATTAGAGTATAGAAGTATATACTGATGCTGATTGGGCCGGTGCAGTGGATGATAGGCGATCTTCATATGGTTACTTTACCTTTGTAGGTGGTAATTTTGTGACATGGAAAAGTAAGAAGCAAAATGTCGTCGTCCGTTCAAGTGCAGAAGCGGAATTTAAAGGTATGACTCTAGGACTTTGTGAGACATTATGGCTAAGACTACTCTTACAGGATTTAGGTTACCTATCTAGGCAACCAATTCGATTGTTTTGTGACAATAAAGCCGCATGTGACATTGTTCATAATCCAGTACAACATGATCGTACAAAACATGTCGAGGTGGATGGATTCTTCATTAAGGAAAAGTTGGATGATAAGATTGTGGAGTTGCCTAAGATTCGATCAGAAAATCAATTGGTTGATATCCTCACCAAAGCTGTCTCAAGTCAATTGTTCTCAAAATTTTTAGACAAGTTGGGCATGTGTGACATCTATGCACCAACTTGAGGGGGAGTGTTGAGATATTAGGAATGTTTAGATATTAGGAAAGTTGAGATATTAGGAATATTGAGATATTAGGAAAGTTGAGATATTAGGATATTAGTTGTTATTTCCTTATATTATTCTTTTCTTGTATTATTCTTTCTCATTCTTACAATGGTGATTACCCTCTATATATATTCTGTACATGAGCGAATGAAAAAATTAATGAAAAAATTATTATTTATATATTTGAAGATTTTGATCATCAACCAAAAAGTCGTCCATAACCATCCAACTTAATCCTTATCTAATAAGGGACAGAGTCATATGGTAGGTTAATAGGTTTGTACTATTATAAAAAATCAATTTGAACTTCATAGAATTTAAATCTTAGACTTGTATAAATCCACGTGTTGTCACGAGTTCTTCAAATTCATAAGAAAAAAACAAACCCCACGCCTAATTTCGTGAACAAATTGATGAAACGTTTGAAATCTTATTTTACTTTTGAAACCTCAACTGGGTCCTACGTTAGAATTTTTCAGAGTGAAAATTCGAGACCACGATCCCCATGCACCAGATGGGGATGTTAGGAATGGGGATGACTGTCTGTTCAAGTTGTCTATCATTTATATTGACAAAGCCCACACGAGCCTGCTCCTCGGGGATTTTCTGTCTTCCTGTTTCCAACTTTCAGGAAGGAAGAAAAATTTCCCGGAAATTTGCTGTTTTCCTGGAGAACTATAAACTCCTGTAGAAACAACGACCCGGTTAGTATTCGAAGTAATCATGAATTGGATGTGTTCAACGATTTTTCGCTGGTCTCTTTGAAGTTTGAACTCATAACAGTAAGTATCATTTTTCCATAGGGTACACTTCTTTTGTCCTCTTCGGTTAGGCGCCCGCCATGTCTCCTATAATTGTTTCACAGGCGGATTTATTTTTGTTTTTATTTTATAATTTAAATTTTAATTACTTGTGACGTTGTTATAATTCTTCTCAAGCATACATGCAGTGATTAAAGTCGAAGTATGGACCGGCCTTCAACCGAGATAACAAAATGAAGAAGAAGAAAATTACGAGCATGTTATTTTTAACATTTTCATAATGAGTCGGTTTCAGAGTACTCATGGAATTAAAGAGGAAGCATATGCCAACTTCTTCGGTTCCATAATGATTTAGTTCCTCAATAAATGCCCGTTTAAATTCATCACCTAATCTTAGGACTAGTGAGTTGTGATTCGTACTCTTTAGCCGTCAAAGAAAGTGTTCCAATAGATTATTGGTGGAATAATCGCATGTCGCCTCTCCTTTCTGACTTGTCTTCACTAGATGATGGGTTCATTTCGTTGGAATATTTTGGGCTGGCATACCAAGTTGCCACCCAGCATTAAACGTTTTTCCATCTGTGTTATACCAGTATACAAGAGTTTGTTTTTTAATTCAATTTTGCCATACAGAGCCTAGGGACAGTCCATGCATAATTGGGCTTCTTTTGGTCAAATTGAAAATGATGTAGACCTATATTTAGAGGAATGGAGATGGTAATAGAACCCTTTTCTAGGAAATGAGCCTGCTCTAAAGCTGAATTGTCAAGGGCTGGGTTAGGCAGATTTGGAGTATTTTGGGGCTAAAACTTATCTGAGAGACTGGGACAAAGGCGTCCCAGAGAGCCCATTAGAGTACACACCCTAGAACAGAAATTCGCTGGCTGAATACAGGAGAAGACATCAACGATATTGGCACCTACAGAGTGGGATGTCTAAACGCAAATTCCTGAGGAGCCATGAATTGGGAAATGACAGCAAACGCCGTGGAACTGCTATTTAATTCTCAACGCATGGCACTTTAATAATTCATATGGGCCAGGCTCCACCACGGGATAAAACTACATAAACGTGAATACTTAACATCATGACATAGGAACAGTACCGGGACCAGAGGCCATTGGATTTTTCATTAAGCCAAGCTTTGCTTTCAATGAATGGAGCGTTCAGTTTTACAACCAACTTCATTAGTTGTGCGTGAATGGCGAGCCACTTGCCCATCCCAACAGCAGTAGCGTCAGCGCTTACCGATGAGATTCATTGTATGACAACAGCTCTGCGCTCTGCTCCACGAGCAACTTCACATGAAGAAGGATGGTAGCTCAGTCTCTCTTACAACTGTACGGAGATTATCTTTTGTAGGGTGGAGGTTTTGATAACAGTTGCTCTCTCTAGTATAGTCCCCGCTACGGATTGTTTGCTTCACCGCCTGCTCAATACATGAAGAACATATTTGATTGATTAGATATAGCATGCAATAAAATAAAATAAAGGATTTGATACCCTATCCCATATTTGATGGAAAGATATGATTATTTATTTTATTTTATATTCTATAGAACATGAGATTAAATAAGTGGTAGGATATATCATATACCTGACTTTTTTATATCAATTCTATGTAGGACATATTAATTTTAAATTAAAATGTAAGATATCTATATATTTTATGTGTCATAATTTTTTTTTTATTTTGTTATATTACATAGTTTATAAAATAATTTTTTATTATAAATTTAAATTTGTTGTTAAAAAAAACCTAAAAAAATATTTATAAAATATATAGTAATATTTAATATGTGTGTATATATATATAATTTATATATATTGAATAATATAATATAAAAAATTCATTTATAAAATTTAAATATCTTAATCATGAATGCCATTAAATATAGGAGAAATTTCATTTTTTTAAAATAGAAAATATTAAGATGCAATATAATTTTAAACATTGAAAAATAATATATATATATATATATAGATATTTAAATTTCCCTTGATAACTTCTTTAGCCCATGGTCTTCTTTACCTTTTCGTTTCCAACTACAATAACGTGAAATATGAAATAGGAAGAAAAAAAAATAATTTTATTTATTAATGAGTTTAGATTATTTTTTAAAATGAGAATCCCAGTGAAAAATCATTAATATTAAAACTAAACATCACTCTCCCCTCTTTCTAAGATTTTGATTCCTCGTTTTTTTACATGATATGATAATTTACCTTCATTCACATTTTATTTCCATTCTTATTCTCACGTGTTAAAAGCAAGTTGATGTCATTGATTTATACTTAGATCAAAATTAAGCCAAACTTTTTGTAAATATGTAATTTGTGGGTTGGTCCTATCCAAGTTTCAGAAAGTTTTAATAAATGTATTTAATATTTTAGTTGAACTTATGTTAAATTTCTCTTGGATTGAGCTTGTATTAAGGGTTTGGCCAACCCGAGCTTACACCAATCCCAATTTTATATCTATAATTTATATCATAATATGTATCAATATTTCGGTTAATATTGTTTTAAATAACTTTAAAAGAAAGAAATGTTAAATTTAATTATATTATGTATTATTTTATTTTCTAGAAAGATCATCATAGTCTCAAAATTAGTTAATTTTAGTTGGATTAAATTACATCTATTGATTTTTTTTTTTGCATTCCTCCTTTGTACCCTAAGAATTACCCGAAAGTTTTAGATTGGGGTAGTATGGGTGGTAAATAATAAATATAATGTGGGACAATTCTCAACAGTACATAAAAATGTAAAACAATTTGTTGGGTGTGATGTGTTGTATCAATTCAAGTGGGCATGGACAAAAGTTAGTTCTACTTAAGTCAATCTTTATTTAATTCGCCTCGCAAAGTTTGGTTGAGAATTTAAATGGCAGTTATATTTGATAGATAATTTCGTCAATAACATTTGGACAATTCCTTAATAATAAAGATGAATTGTACCCATTTTTCAATGTCAACCATGTTTTAAACATTCAATATAATTTATCAAAAAAAATAATAATAAATAAAACATGGTTGACAATGATTTTAGAAAGAGTTTTTACTTTTTAGTCTAAAAAGTGTTTTTGAAAAAAAAAAGAAGAGGTATTTGGTAATTTTAGGAAATATTTTTAAAATTTTGAAAAAATACTTATAATGGTTTTTAGAGAAATGTTTGATTGGTAATCCTCTTAAAAATATTTTCAGAAAAAAAAATATTTCTATTAAAAACATTTTAAATAAAAATACTATTAAATACATTCTCAATCTTTTTCTTAAGGCTCCAAAATTGAGTGCATCTGGGCCATCATTTATTATAATTTATATTAAGTAGCATTTTGCTCCTATCTGGGAGACATGCTTTGGACATTTCAATTATTTATTAAGCAAAACTTTTATTTCTTATTTAATTTCTTAATTATGTAGATTTGATATCACAACAACCTGAACCCATATTATAATTAAATTGGTTTGGTTTATCGAAATTAGAAAATCATTAATCAAGCATCACTTTTCCTTTTAAGAAAAATGATTTATTATTGGAGTTGTTTGTCTAAATATATTAAGTGATACCTATTTTTTTTCATAAAATAAAAATATTTATAATATAATGAAAGACTATTTTTTTTCTCATAAGTAAAAGTAAAAAGATAATAATAACAAAAAAAAAAAATATTCTCTTTTGAATGTCTAATACTTTGATTGAAATTTAAAAAGTTAAAATATATAATTAAAGAAAAACTATACTAATTTCCCAAAGGATAATCATAATTGCAAGACTTGGCCTCTATTTTATATACTACACTAACCTCCAAGATTATTCTAGCGTTTTTAATATTTACTCTACCCAATTATTTCCATTTTTTTGTCTCAGCCCTCTACTTATTTGTTTCTTATTTGTTAGTCAAACCACGAACAAAAATAAATAAATAAAAGATAAAAATTTTAACGTGGTTCAACGATTAATGTAATTATCTTTTGGACAGTTTGACCCCAACATTCCGAGTAAAGTATAATAAAACTCATTCGGGCTTCACAACTCAACATTCTTTACCTTTTCCTTTATAAACTTAAGTTGTAAAAATATCCGCAAAGTCATCCATTTTTTTTAAGGTGAATCTCAATGACAGACAACACCAAAAGGGATGAATAAGTGTTTTTAAATCAATTTAATAGGACCCCACACATACCATTTAACCTTAGAATTTTTCACAAATTTTTTTCTTTAAATACTTGTCAACAGAGTAAAAGTTACATACAAATATAAATGCAACAACACTCTTTAAACAATTTGTTAAATGCAGGTTACATGCTAATATTTAAACACTTCCCAACACGATTCATAAGAATAAATTTTCATTAGACAAGATATCCAAAGAAGATCATACCTATTATCAGCTTATTGTTCTCCCATTCAACTTATATCCACAATAAATAAATGAAAACTAAATTGAAAATAAATCAAGGAGTAGAATAAGAGAAAGAGAGACAATGACACTAGAATTTACCTAAAAAAACCTTTGAAGAATTTAAAAAAAAAAACACGAACATACCACTAATAAAAAATTTCACTCTGAAGAAAAAATAATGTGTACAAAGATTTACCTAACTTAAGTCTTCTAATTCTTCATGGACTACTTGACTAATACCTTTTTACTTCAACAACATGTCTTTATTTTCCTAAATTTGTTTGGCATCCTTATCAAGCTTGACCTTAGCCTTTTCTTGAAGCTTACTTAAGAAGAAAATGGGTTTTCACCTAAACCGAAATAAATAAAAAATTAAGAGATGAATGAATAAAGAAATCAACCAATTTTTTATCAAGAAAATCTATTAGTAAACAACTTGAATGGGATTTTCTTAGCAACCAAACACCTCAATTTGGCAAGACAAAAGAACACTAGGAACAATCACAAGTTTTTCTCTCTATTTTTGGAAGTTGTTTTTTTTTTTGTAAGTTGAAAAAAACCCTTCATCCAATGGATGAGATAACATAAAAAAAGTGTAACCAAGATCGATCATTGATCTTAGAATAGTGCAGTTAAACACTTAGTAAAAAAAATGCTTCCCAAGTCTTCCTAACTCTTTAATATATATATATATATATAAAACAACATTTTAAAATATATGGTTGATTCAATATCATTCAGTTCCAACCTTAACTACATATACTGGTCTCTTAGAAAATTTAACAACTTGATCTTCATTAAGCAAATAGGATGAAAAAGGATTTGGAAAAATTGAATTATGAGACACCTATGTATTTTGTCCAGAATTACTAACTTAACTAAAAAATCACAATTTTAAAAGAAAAATTGGTTTAATTGACATTTTCAATTTATATTTAAATCAATATTAAATTGAGGTTCTTGTAATTAAAATAAATAAATCACACGGAATTTATTTAAAGTTATTTTGATTTTATTTAAATAGTTAGTAAGTCAATTTAGGGTTTAAATGTAATTGGTTTTTGAAAGTTATATTAAACTTTAAATTTAAAGTTTAAAAAATATTTACAATTTTTAAAAATTATTTTGACCATAACTCAACAACAATAAATTACACATCTACAACACATACATGCTAATAAATGTAAAAAAGTGTATTATAAATGATAAGAAATACAAGTTCTAGTAAGCTCAATTCGCTAGTCATCAAATCAAATTCATTCACATTTCAATTCATTTGTTTATTACTCCATCGCTTGTGGGATGAGTGTAAATAATGAATGTAAATGAGGGACAATTCTCTATAGTTGATCAAAATATGAAACTTGTTGGGTGTATATGTTGTACCAATTCAAAGTGTGCATGGGCTAAGGTTGTCTAAACCATTCAATCTTTATTTTAATTACCTTGTCAAAGTTGTTTGGTTGAGAATTGAAATCAAGTCTATGAGCGTTTAATGGAAACTACATTTAGGCTATGTTTGGTTCCCGAAAAGTATAAAGAAAAGAAAAAAAAATGTTAAGGAAAATGATTTTCTCATGTTTGGTTGTCCTATGAAAAATATCAAAGAAAATCAAATATAATTAAAACTAATTAAAAACTTATGTATTTTTAAATTATTTAATCTTTATATTGATGAGTTAAAATAAATAAAATGAGTTTGAAGTAACAAAAAAAATAATTTATCAACTTTTAATCTATTTTTTTATTTTCCTTCTACTTTTCCTTTGTATTTTCTTTCCCTCGCATTTTCCCTCAAATTTTCTGGGAACCAAACATAGCCTTAATGTATAATTTTGTGGAAACCATTCAATCTTTATTTAATTGCCTTACCAAAGTTGTTTGGTTGAGAATTTAAATCAAGTCTATGAGCCTTTAATGGAAATTATATTTGATGTATAATTTTGTTTGACAATTCTGGAACACCAAAGAGCTATTGAGTTGAATTTTCGATAAGTGGATTTCAATATTCAAGATAAATCATAATATATATATATATATATATAAATTAGTAGAAGAGTTGACCTTTTTTAAGGTTGTAACTTGGGCAGTTGGAAGGTGTATAAGGTTAACTCACGCCAAATTTACATATCAATGTATCAAACTCATGTCAAACCTAATTTGAAGTTAGTTTAGAATTTCTAATTCATGTGAAACATGTGGGCAACTACGATTCATTTGGATCACTCCAAGTTATCAAATAAAAATAATTATTTTAGAACCTAAATGTAAATCATATTATGAAACATAAGATTAAAAGTTAGGGTCTCAAAGTCATAAAATAAATCGTTGAATTAGTTTATATAAATGACTACTTAGAAACTCAAGCTTTAACAATGAAGGATACTTCGATAATTAAAGAGAAAAGAAAATAGTTAGAATTCCTTTTTACCATTTTTGTATTTATTTTATATTTGAATAAAAAATTATAATACAATTCATAACTTCGACCTACACCAACACTAATATTTTCAAGTTAATATTTTTTTAACCTAAACCTAACCCTAACCCCTTTAAACCACACCCATGTCAACTAAAACAATGAGTTGGACAATTGTTTGGACTTGTCCAAGTTGCAATTGTGATAACCCCTTTAAACCACACAATTGTTTGGACAATTGTGATAAATCAATTGTTATCTAGAAAGCTTGAAATTGATATTGGATCAGTTGAGTATTGATTATAACATACAAATTTTTACCTTTTAAAAAATAGATTTAAGCCATTAAATTAGATGTGAGTCCTTACTATTTAAACTTATTTCCAAAATTAGAGATTTATTGGTGAAGAGAATTGGTTGTGCCTCCATTAACTTCAAATTTTTTGATGAATTAGAGAGTATTTGTTCTTAATGAAAATTTGTGGTTATTAGAACTAAAAATCTCATTCTAATGAAAAATTTCATGAAAATCACATTATTTAGTGTTGACACTCGTTTTCTTCCTATATATATATTAAGAAAGGTTAAGATCATGTTTAAAGATGATATTTTAAAGGTGTCCTACATGAAGATTAAATATGACTATGGGATAGGTTTTTTCGAGTATTCCTCTCACCCTACCCCTAATTGGACTAGTTTGGAATTAAAGTAAACGAATTATGGATGGGTCTAAACTTTTTTTTTATTTAATTCAAGATAGGTTTGAGGAGGATTTGGTTTTAAACTAAGACATGTTAAGAGCAAGTTTAAGTATTATAATCAATTTTATTTTCCCATGGCCAACTTATATATACAAATAATTTTTAAAATGATTTAATTTAATATTTTTTATTTTTCCATTTTTAACACATAAAAATAATTAATTGATGTGCCCTTTCTTGGCCTTTATTGGCTCCGCTAGTAACAAGATAATTAAAAGTTTTGAGGTAGGTAAAATCTTGTACACAATATTTTTTTCTTTTTGTGATTGTAATTGACTTATACTTTACAAAAAAAAAAAAAAAAAAAATCTCCTCAAAAGATTTCCCCTCATTATATACTTGTATCAATTTGTCCAATTTCTCTAGACTCTACTTTCAAATTTTTGTTTTGATTCATTTTATAACTTAAATTTTATAGTAGTGGATAAAGCTAATTTACCATATTGAGTCTTAATATCATTTTTTGTACATATTTATTTGTTTCTTTGAAAATTTGAGAAGTGAAACAAGGGGGATGATTACATTTGGGCCACCCATAGAAACCTTGACCATTGACTCTCCTTCAGACCATCTTTAAAGAAAAAATTTGATTGAAATGACATGTTAATTTATATCAAAATCAAATCATGTCGAAACTAAATCAAATCAAATCTGTTCAAAATTATGCTAGTTTGATTTAAATGCTGAATTAGAAGTCGACAAATTTAAGCGTTAAATCTAATTGATTTTTAAAAATCACTTAAAATTAACTTTTAAAATACATTTTAAAATTCTAATTCAAAATATAATGAAATGCTTAAAAATTAATTTCACCTTAACCTAAAAACAATGAATTACACTAGTAAAATCCACTCAATATACATGATAATGAATATAAATAAACTCATCCTAACATCAAATAATTATAATTTATAGAAAATCCAACCAATTATAAATTGAATTAATTTAGTTGACTTTATTTATATTAAATCAACTGTGGACTTTTTATTTTTACTGCTATCATAATGATTATCGATAAATTTTACTTATCTCCCCTAAATTTTGAATAAAATACATTTACTCATCATTAATTTAAAATTTTGTCAAATATTTCTTTTATTTGAGTCAAATGGAAAGTGAGTGAAAATTATAAGAAAAATATTTAATGAAATTTCAAATTGATAGTAATTAGTTCAATTCTAAAGGAAGGCGGGTGAAATTAACTCTAATAATCATTATATCTTGATTCATTATCATATATTTTTTTTCTTTTTTTGTTTCTCGTGGAAAGCTCAATTCACGGATCATCCAATCAACTACATTCACAACTAAATTAGTGTGTTTCCACGTGATCTTGGATTTAAAATAAAATTAAATAAATAAACAAAACAAAACAAAATAGAGATGATTTTTTTGGGTAGGAAGGACTCGTAGTAAAGTTTCATATTGGTGGTGATAGCAAAGTGGTAAATAATAAATACAAAGGTGGGACAGTTCTCTACGGTTGGTAAAAATGCAAATGAGTTTGCTAGGTGTGATGTGTTGTATAAATTCAAAGTGGGCATGGGCAAAAGTTATCAACATTTGTCACTCTTTATTTAAGGGATTAAATGGCCGTTATA
Organism: Vitis riparia; assembly: GCF_004353265.1. NCBI lineage: Eukaryota > Viridiplantae > Streptophyta > Magnoliopsida > Vitales > Vitaceae > Vitis > Vitis riparia. The sequence continues at coordinate 14,475,162 of NC_048438.1, forward strand.
TTTGGTGGATAATTTTAACAATAACAATATGGACAATTCTATAAAAATAAAGACGAATTGTAATGTCAACATTCGATTTTAACATGTAATATAAGTTATCAATAAAAGAACCTAGTGATGAAAGAGTTAATTCTCTTCTTTGCAAAGTACTAAACGCACTCTTAGTATTTTGCAAAGTACCATTTAAAATGTTTTAGTACAACAAGAACTTTTAAGAATGTTACAAGGTAAGAATAAAAAAACATGTAGAATACAGAATGTGAAGAATTAGAAGTAAAAATAGCAAATATTTTTCATTTAAATCTTGTTATTGAAATAAAGTATACTGTTTTGAATGATAAATTCTTTGAATTTACAGAAAAAGTTAACAAAAAACTTATACACTAAAATTCTTAACAAATAGGCTATATTTGAAAAAACAACTATTTGAATTGAAGATGAATTAAGGAAATAGTATTAAGGATCATATAACTAAATTTATCAAGTGTATCACCTAGTGCATTATATACTTGTGTTACTTCAAATTTATATACTTATGTTACTTCTTCAATTTCTCTTAACTCTCTTTGCAAATTCATGTTTTGATTTTATAGATTGAATTTCACCTTGACGGAGAAGGCTTAATTTTCTATGTTGGGAGAAGGATGATATCATTTTCTTATGGCTTGCATCTATTGAATTGTTTGTGTTGTTGCATCATTTTTGTATGTGCTTTATTTGTTTCTTGATGAAGATTTGAGAAGGGAAAAACAAGGCACCTATTGAAAATTTTATAAGGCCCTATTCACTTTTCCTTTAGGTGCTAGCTCATATTAAGATTCACTTATATTCGGTATCGTAACAAGTTTTACTGCAAAATCATTTTTGGTTTTTGAATCTCAAGTATGGATCCTCATCAAGAGGTTTTTAATTGAAATACTTTTTTGTTTTAACCAACAAAGTGAAATAGTTTGGAATACCGTTGAATTTGGTTAGTTTGTACTTAAATTGTAACATTTTTATGACCATTCTAAATCTTACTTAACTTTTATAAGATGAAGACATCATCTTAAAAATATATAACATTGAAATAAAGATTATTTTAAAAAATAACATTAAAATTAATTTTTTTATTTTATCCTTTTGTACAAAAATATTATGGTAATTAGTTTTATTTTAATTCCATTCAATGTATTCTTGTACATGCTTTAATAAAATTTCTATTTCTCATTTTCATTCTTTCCTTTTCTTTTTCTTTTTTTTTCAAATCGGTTGCTTTTCTTTTTTATTCTATTTTTTCAAAAGTTTATATACATGTCAAAAAAGAAATAAACTTCGTTTTCATTCTCTTTCTTGATTACAAGTAAACACTTCAATCAATTTTTAATTCTGATTGAGCTTTTTTTTGAAGAATCAAATTCATTTTCATTCCATTTTCTAGTTATATAAACACTTCAATCAATTTTTTGATTTTGGCACCCTTCCCTTTACTTCTATTCTATCTCCTTTCATTCCAAATGTCCCTTTCTTTCTATTAATTCCATCTCCTTTCAATGACACATTGAGTAAGTTGATTAGGTGAGCATAGAAATTATTAATGTTAAGCAAATTTAAACATTAATTATAAAAGAGAATAAAATGTATAATCTATCCAATTAAACAAAAAAAAATGGTAAAAAAAATTGGATTATATCAAAAGTTATTAACAAGTGGTAGGCTCTCCTTGCTTAGTTTGTATTCCATTTTTATTTACAGAGAAAGAAATATGAAAAAAAAAAAAAAAAAAAAAGATAATGAAGAAAAGTTTGGATAGTTAGACTTTGATTGGTAACTACTTTTGAAAATAATTTTTTATTATCTAAAACTAAAAGCAAGAAGCATGTTTAGTAACAAAAGATAGAATACATTTAAAAAAAAAAATAGAAAATAAAGTGTTCTATGAGAAAATATTTAAATTGAATTCAATTATTTTCAATTATTTTTTTATGATCATTTTAAAAACAATTACAAATATGAAGAATGATTGAAAATAAAATATTACATATAAAAGTCATTTAAAATAATATATTTAAAAACATTTCAAATTTTCAAGCAAAATTTTATTTTACATAACATTATAGAACAATTTTCAAAGTAAATTATTTTTAAAAATATTTCCCAAATAGATCCCTATTTTTTGTTTCCATTTTGTAGAAAATCGAGTTCAAGAAATAGAAAAAGTGAAAACACCAATTTGGTGTTTTTAAAATTTTCTTAAGAAAAATGAAACAATTTTTAAAAAAGTAAAACACAAAAGAAGAAATAATTTAGAACATAAAAGAAATTAGAATTTTTACCAATAATATTATGATATCATAGTTTTCTTCAACAATTTTTTTTTATCAATAATATTATATTTTTTATATTAAAATGTAATTCATTTTAATAAATCAAAATATACACTATTGGTAAGTTCATTTTTTAACTATGGATATATTAAAAAAAATTATTACACTATTAAAATAAAAATTTCTACTACATTATTAAAATAACCAATAAAGCAAAAAAAATAAAAAATAATAAACAAGTGTAATTTATTTATTTAATTATTTTTATGTTAAAAATCAGTACTAAACAATATAATAAAATTGGTCAGTTCTTTTGTTAATTATAGACATTTTATATTTTTATTATACTATTAAAATAACTAATATAAAAAATAAAAATAAAAGGGAATAATCAACAAATACAATTTGATCATCTTTCATGTAATTTTTTTTATACCAAAGAAGGTTTCCAACTTTCATTTTTTAAAAACAGTATTAACTTTTTTAAATTGAATTTATTTTCAAGAAAAAAAAGCATAGAAAAATAAATGTATTTTTAGAAAATTAAAATATAAAAAAATTCTAAATCAAGCATAGCCTAAGGCTCTATTTGGGAACTGTTTTTTTAGAACAATTTCTTATTCTTCAAAATAAAATATTACAGAAAACGCGGTTTAATAATAAAAAATTATTTTAATTTTTTTTTTGTTTTTTGAATATTGTTTTTAAAAATAATTATATAAATATGTAAAATGATTAAAAATAAAATATTGTGTGAAAATTTATTTTTAAAACATATTAAAAATAGGTTAAAAATATTTTGAAATTCCCAAATAAACTTTTGTTTTATAAAATATCAAAGAATAATTTTAAAAAACAATTATCAAAAAAAGGCATAAGGGTTTAGATTTGAAATTTGAGAAAATGTCCGCTAGCTCTTAATGGCTCCATCATTGGTGGTGTTTGTTTTTTTTTTTTTTTTTTACTGAAAGCAATTTGTTTTCAGAATTTAGATTGTTTGTTTTTCTACTTTTTCATAACTTATTATAAAATTTTTACTAAATAGAAAAAGTCAAAATATGTAATTTTTTCTAAATAAAAAAAATAACATATTAATTTTTCTAAATAGAAAAAAATTATATATTAATTTTTCTTTACTTTTTAATACTTAATAAATAAAATACTATAAAAACAAACAATTTAATATTTAACATTATTAAACTTTAAGGTTCGTAAAAAAACATACGGTGATGAGGAAAAAAAAAAACCCAGCTTACATGGTTACACCTCGTGCTCCAACCGTGAAAACAGTATTTGGACTATATTCAGTTGGGCTAAAGCAGATTCAGACCGCTGGCCCAAATAAGACAGCCCTGCCCATGTTTTTTTTTAACTTTAGATTTGAAGCTGACATGTCGGGTTAGGCCCAAAGGTATTCGTTTGAGCCCAACTTGAGGCTCCTGGCTTTATAAGGTATATTTTTTATGTTAATTTGAGCAAAATGCGTAGTTTACCGGATAATAGTAACTACACAATAATTTGTGATGTTATTGAATTTTATGTCCGTAAAATAAATTTTAAAAATATTTTTATTGAAGAATATGATAATTTTGATATTTTTAAATATTTTAACGAAACATTTTCTTTTTTCAAAACAAAATATCTCACCCTAATTTTTAAAAGACAATTATTCATCTAGTTTATAAATTTTATTCAAATAATTTTAGAAATTATATTTGATTGAACTTTAAAATGGGAAAACTAAATAAATAAATAAATAAAGACATTTTGAAAGCAAGAGAACAAAAAGTACTTTAGGGCTTATTTGGTTACTAATTTTAAAAATAGTTTTTGAAAACAATTTTTAAAAATTATTTTTTAATGTTTTGTAAAATAAAAGTTTGTTGAGAAATTTAAAATGTTTTTAACCTATTTTTTTTATATATTTTTAAATATGTTTTAAAAATAATTTTATATTTAGTATTTTATTTTTAAGTATAATTATTTTTTTTAAAACAATTCTTAGAAAAATAAGTAAAAACAATGAAAAACAGCTAAAAGATGTTTTTTTTTTATAAACATCATATTTTCTATATTTAATAATATAAAATAAAAAATAGTTTTATAATTGTCAAACATGATTTTCATTATTTTTAATTTCTAAACAAGGTCTTAAAATTTTTATATAAAATATTTTAGCCATTTAACACCTTTTACAAATTTGACTCTAAGTAAAAAAGAAGAAGACGTTTTCTTTAGATTTTTTTTTTTTTTTTTTTTTTTTTGTCTTCTTCATAAACTATAAAAAAAATGAAAAATATTTTAAAATTTTGTAAGCAATTACTTCTAAGGGACATTGGCTTCATAACATGATAATAAAATTTGTTGAGAAGATTAACATATATGTCTTTTATTAAGTTTCATTCATGTATAGGATTTGGTGGGTAGTTTTATTAAATGTTTTATAAAGTTTTTTTTTTTTTTTGGAAACTATAATGAATGTTTATACAATAGCAATTCAATTAAAAACTAAAATTTCTATTGTGATTTTAGTAGAAGTTTTTTTTCAAGTACTTTTTTGAAGAATCACTTTCTTTTTTTCAAAAAACACTATAAATTATTTTTCGGATTTTAAAAAATGTTTCATAAATTTTGTTAAATGTCTGTATATTTAAAAAAAAAAAATACTTTTTAGATTAAAAATGTTCTTTAAACCCACTATCAAATATATCCTTTGACTATAATTCTAAATTAAAATTTCATATAAGTTAAAATGAATCTTTAGCAATAACTAGTATCTTTGACTTTTTTTACTATACTATTAAATTAAGCTATAGCAATAACTAACATCTTTGACTTTTTTTATTAGACAATAAACTATAAACTATTTAAACAATAAAGTTCTTATTAAACTAAAAAAGCGCTTTAGCCCTATTTGACCAAAAAAAGAAAAAAAACCATAGAAAACAATTTTTTTTCTTAAAATAAAAAAATACTCTCAAAAAATATATTTATTTATTTATTTTCATTCATCTTATTTTATGAGTGTTGTTTTAAAAATAATTATATAAATACAAAAAATATTATATTGTTGTAAAACAAGTACAAATATAATGCAAATCAAAGTAGTAGAAATAAAATATATCTTACTTTGATATATAATATGGAAGAAGGAATCAAAGAAGATAATTGAGAAAGTGAAAGAAAGAGAGAGAGAGAAAATGAGAGGAAGAACTTTTTTTTTTTTTCTCGGGATACTCTTACATGGGGTGTAAGAAGCCTTTTATAGGCTTCATAAAATAAACTCTCATTACTCATTTTAAAGATGAGTAAATGGAGTTCATAATGACCATCAATGTGGTCATTTACTACTCTTTATTTACAACACTCCCCCTTGGATGACCACCATATTAAAATAATATGTCTCATTAAAACCTTGCTAGTAAAAAACCCTATAGGAAAAACCTAGCGAAGGAAAAAGAGTACAATATTCTTTTCTTGGTATATTAGGACTGCCTCATTAAAAACCTTGCTAGTAAAACCCAGTAGGACAAAACCTGGACGAAGGAAAAAAGAGTACAGTACACTAACACCCTTTTATAAGCATACTCCTCCTCATGTCGATATCCTTGAGTTGACGCATTCCAATCCTGTGTATTAACTTCTTGAATGTTGAGGTTAACAATGATTTTGTGAATAAATCTGCTAGATTATCACTTGAGCGTATTTGTTGCACATCAATTTCACCACTCTTCTGGAGTTCATGTGTATAAAAGAATTTTGGTGAAATGTGTTTAGTTCTATCTCCTTTAATATAACCCCCTGTTATTGTGCAATGCATGCAGCATTATCTTCAAATAATATTGTCGGGTCACCTTTGATAGAGGAGAGTCCACATGATTCCCGAATATGTTGGATCATAGATCTTAGCCATATACATTCGCGACTTGCTTCATGAACTGCCGATATTTCTTAATGATTTGATGATGTGACCACCATTATTTGTTTGACAGATCTCCATGAAATAGCAGTACCATTGCAATTAAACACATACACTGTTTGTGACCTACCTTTATGTGGATCTGAAAGATATCCTGCATCTGCATATCCAAGCAATTGTTGATTTGATTCCCTTTAGTAAAATAAACCCATATCAGTAGTCCCGCGAAGATAACGCAATATATGTTTGATACCATTCCAATGTCTTTGAGTTGAAGCAGAACTGTATCTTGCAAATAAATTGACAGAAAAAGCAATGTTTGGACGTGTACAATTGGCAAGATACATAAGTGCGCCAATAGCACCAAGATATGGTACTTCAGGACCAAGTAACTCTTCATATTTTTCGCAAGGACAAAATGAGTCATTTTTCACATCAAGGGACCGGACAACCATTGGAGAACTTAAAAGATGCGCTTTATACATATAAAAACGCTTCAAAACTTTCTTAATGTATGTTGATTGATGTACTAAAACTCAATTTGGAAAATACTCGATCTGCAGGCCGAGACAAAATTTTGTTTTTCCAGGATCTTTCATCTCAAACTCTTTTTTCATGTAATTTGTTGTTCTTGTGAGCTCTTCAGGAGTTCCAACAAGATTTAAGTCATCAACATACACTGCAATAATTGCAAATCCGGTTTCTGATTTCTTAATGAAAATGCATGGGCATATAGGGTTATTCACATACCCTTCTTTTAGCAAGTATTCGCTAAGGCGATTGTACCACATGCGTCCAGATTGCTTTAATCCATACAAGGATCGTTATAACTTGATTGAATACATGCTACGAGACTTTGTATTATTTGCTTCAGGCAATTTAAATCATTCAGGGATTTTCATGTATATACCATTATCCATGGATCCGTATAAATATGTTGTAATAACATCCATGAGACGCATATCTAGTCCTTTTGAGACTGCCAAACTAATTAAGAAACGAAATGTGATTGCGTCCATGACGGAAGAATATGTTTCCTCGTAGTCAATACCAGGTCTCTGTGAGAAACCTTGTGCTACTAATCGCGTTTTATATTTTATGATCTCATTATTCTCATTGCACTTTCGTACAAATACCCATTTGTACCCAACAGGCTTTACATTTTCGGGTGTTTGGACTACAGGTCCAAAAACTTCTTGTTTTGTTAATGCGTTTAATTCTGCCTATATAACTTCTTTCCATTTTGACCAATCATTTATATGTCGACATTCTTCTACATTTCGTGGTTCGGGATCTTCATCATTTCTTATGATATCAGACGTCACTTGGAAAGCAAAAATATTGTTAATAACAATATTATTTCGATCCCATTTTTCTTTCGTTTGTACATAACTTACTGAGATCTCACAATTTTCAGGTACCTGTGCCTCTTCAGGGGCTTTCTGCATTATTTGTGCCTCTTCTACGGCTATAGATTTATCAATTTTAATCTGATCAGTCATTTTGATGGTCTCTTATAGAGTGCCAAGTTTTTCTTAGGTTCTTCTCTTCCGGGGAGTTACATCATTTGAGCCGACAGGCCTACCACGCTTTAGGCATATCTTAGATTTATTTGTTAACTGTTTTACAGGGATATCAATCCATATTGGAGTATTTGCAGCCGGGATATGTGACTTTGTTACTTTCTTTGTATCAATGAATGCATCTGGTAATTGATTTACAAGATTTTGCAAATGAATGATCCTTTGAACTTCCAGTTCACATTCATTTGTACGAGGATCAAGATGGGTCATAGTAGATGTCTTCCAACTAATTTCTCGTCGTTCTTCAAGAATCGACTTTTCTCCCCTTAATGATAGGAAAACACTCTCATTAAAATGACAATCCGCAAGGCGGGTTGTAAAAATATCGTCTGTCAAAGGTTCAAGATATCTTATGATAGATGGAGAATTAAAACCTACATAAACCCCAAGTCTTTGTTGGGGATCTATTTTAGTGCGTTGTGTAGGTGCAATTGGTACATATACTACACAACCAAAGATTCGTAAGTGAGAGATATTTGGTTGTTTTCCAAGCACAAGTTGTGAATGAGAGTATTCATGGTAAGTTGTAGGTCGAATACGGACTAAAGCTACAACATACATAATAGCATGTCCCCAAGCGAAAGTAGGTAATTTGGTTTTCATTAGTAATGGTCGAGCTATTAATTGGAGACGTTTGATGAAGGATTCTGCTAAACCATTTTGGGTATGAGTATGAGCAACAGGATGCTCAATATTTATCCCTACTGACATGCAATAGTCAATGAATGTTTGAGAAGTAAATTCGCCAGCATTATCAAGACGTATTGTCTTAATTGGATAATCTGGAAATTGTGCTCGTAATCTGATTATTTGTACAAGGAGTCTAGTAAAGGCTACATTACATGTAGAAAGGAGACAAACATGTGACCACCTAGTAGAAGCATCTATTAAGATCATAAAATAACGGAATGGTCCACATGGTGGATGGATAGGCCCATATATGTCCCCATGTATTCTTTCTAAAAAGATTGGTGACTCAGATATGACTTCAGTAAAAGATGGTCTGATTATCAATTTACCTTGTGAGCAGGTAGCACATGAGTATTCATTGGGTGAAAGAATCTTCTGGTTCTTTAGTGGATGCCCATGTGAGTGTTCGATTATTCGACGCATCATTGAAGACCCTGGGTGACCTAGTCTGTCATGCCAAAGGACAAAAACTTTTGGGTCGTTGAACTTCTGATTCATGACAACATATGATTCAATAGGCTTTATACTTGTATGATACAACCCAGAGGAGAAAACCGGGAGTTTTTCCATTATAAGCTTCTGGCCAGATATAATGGAAGTAATGTAAAGATATTCTACATTATCTTCATTCATAGTTTCAATATGATATCCATTTCTGCGGATATCTTTAAAACTGAGAAAATTTCTTCTGGATTTGCTAGAATATAACGCGTCATTTATATGGAATCTAGTTCCATTTGACAACGTTATGTTTGCTCTTCCAGAGCCTTCAACTAAGTTTGTAGTACCAGATATGGTACTTACATTAGCTTTTATTAATGTCAATTCGAGGGAATATCTTTTGTCTCGAAGAATTGTGTGCGTGATCGCACAGTCTATGAGACATACATTATCATCATTCATCTTGAAACCAAATAACACATGGATTTCAGATACAACAAAAAAAACAAGGCATAATGTAAATAACAAAGTAAATCAGATGTAAATATAAGACATAATAATATATTATTTCATATATAAAGTAACATCAATCAATGTTAATTTTCTCATCATTTATCAAATGGTCTGTTTTTTCATTGGACCTCCAAATAAATTAATGTCATAGTAGGTTAAGTCTAATCCATCACCATCGGTAAAGTTCATCTCTATCTCTTTTCCTTTAGCTTTTATTGATGCTTGGTAAAGGTCAACCAAATGTTTGGGTGTACGACAGGTACGCAACCAATGCCCCTTCATACCACATCTATAACAATTATTTTCATGGTTTTTAGGAGGTTTATCTTGTAAACCCTTCCCATTTTTTTATTGTCTCAATATTGTTCCACTTTTGGTGGTACAATGAGGTTTTCATTTTCTGAGAATTATTATTATAAGAACCATGGTAACGGGGATTTCTTCCATGACCACGACTACATCCTCGTCCTCGTCCACGTCCACGAGTTTGGGACGATATTACATTCACTTCAGGGAATGGTTCAGATCTAGTTGGACGAAACTGGTGATTTCTCATCAAAAGCTCATTATTTTGTTTAGCAACAAGAAGACATGATATTAATTTAGAATATTTTGTAAATCTACGCTCTTGATATTGCTGCTGCAGGAGCACATTCGAGGCATGAAATGTAGTAAAAGTTTTCTCTAACATGTATTCCTCTATGATTTTTTCTCCACACAGCTTTAATTGAAAGCTGATTTTGAAAAGTGCAAAGTTGTATTCACTAACAATTTTAAAATCTTGCAATCTTAGGTGCATCCAATCATATCGAGCTTTTAGGAGAATTACAGTTTTCTGGTGGTCATATATTTCCTTCAAATTATTCCATAGAGTAAAAGGGTCCTTTACCGTAAGATACTCATTTTTTAAACCTTCATGGAGGTGATGGCGAAGGAAAATCAATGTTTTTGCGCGATCCTGCAGGGATGCTTGATTTCCTTGTTTGATCGTAGCTCCAAGGTTCATTACATCAAGATATAATTCAGCATCAAGGATCCAAGATAGATAGTTCTTTCCTGAACTGTCAAGTGCCACAAATTCGAGTTTTGTGATATTCGACATTGTCAAATAACTTCATATATACGACAAAACAATATTATTAGAATCAATTATAATAACTTGATAGCATTGGTATAACTTTGATTATAAACAAAATCAAATAATTTGTTTATAACTTTTAACAATATGTAACAAAACAAATCAACAATAATATAAATATGTAAAATTTTATTCTATATAAATAATTTCAAGTTTAAGATATGAGAATTACCTTTAGAGCAATTCGTACTGATAACGTGTTGTAAAATAAGGACAAATATAATGCAAATCAAAGTAATATAGATAAAATATATCTTACTTTGATATATAATATGGAAGAAGGAATCAAAGAAGATAATTGAGAAAGTGAAAAAGAGAGAGAGAGAGAGAGAGAAAATGAGATGAAGAACTTTTCTTTCTTTTCTCGGGATACTCTTACATGGGGTGTAAGAAGCCTTTTATAGGCTTCATAATATGAACTCCCATTACTCATCTTAAAGATGAGTAAATGGAGTTCATAATGACCATCAATGTGGTCATTCACTACTCTTCATTTACAACATATATATATATAAAACTTTTTAACATAACACACAAGTTAAAAATATTTCAAATTTCTAAATAAATTATTGTTTTACAAAATATGATAAAATAATTTTTTAAAATTGCTTTAAAAAATACCTTAAAAATAGAGTCTTAGTGCAATTGATAGTGATTTTAAGAAGTGTTCACATTAGAAACATTTCTTAAAATCATTGTCAAATGTTTCTAAAAAATTAATTCGAAGTTTGCATCACAAAAAAAAAAAAAAAAATTACATATGAGTTAGAAAATAAAAGTTTATGAAAATTAAAACAAAAAAGGTAAAAAAAAACTAATTAAAAAGAAATGAAGTTATTACTTATTACCATGTGTCAAACATGGGCACAACTTCAATATTCATTCTCATAGTTTGCAAGGAAGATGGTAGAAAGAGTAAATAATTTTTTTCTGATTACAGGAGAGTATTTCATATAAAGCAATAATTATATTATTATTAATTTTAGATAATAATAGGAAAGTCCTTAAAAAAAATAAAATCACAATATAAAAATATAAAGAAAATAACACATATTATTTATAATAGTAAGCGAGTTATAATAATGTATAATAAATAATAAATAAAAAGAATAAATATGATATAAGATATTATTTCCTTTGTAATAAAAAATCCTTAAAAATAATATATCATAATAGGAAAATATAAATAAATTATTTGATATATTGATTTAGGGTATTTTATTATAGAAAAAGTATATAATATGAATGTATTTTTTATATTTGGTATTTTGACTCAGCTTACTTTTTAAAGCATGTTGTTAAATATATTGTAATCTATATATCCATGTGATTTAATATAAATATTTTTATAGTAAAAATAACCTATACCAAATATAAATATAAATATCTTCATCAATATATAAAAACGATTTGTGTAAGAAATTCCATGCTGTTGTAGACACTCGGATACCGGTGCGCGTACAGTCAGATCAGATAGACCGCACCTCGCATTCACCCAAAATAATAATAATAATAAAGCTTGGTGGGCACTCGGAAGTGGACTCCTCCTTTGAGTTGAAAATAGGAATTAAATATTTAAAAAAGGCAAATATGCTAGAAAAAGAAAAAGGGCAAAAAAAAAGAGGAAAATTCCTGTCACAGACGATTCTCAACCGTGTGATCTGCATAACGCAGGTTACCATGATGGACGGTGAGTCTGATCTGGCGGACTGTGGTGGGCGTGGTGATGGCTGGACAAATAAGTAAATAGAAAATAAGAAACGCGCAAAGAGAACACGCAAAGAGTTGAGGAGTGACGACAAAGCGCTTGCACAGAATTCGTAATCGAGGAAAGGCCCAAGCCCCAAATATTATCGGCGGTGTCGGTGATCCGTAGGAAGTCTTATGAGAAGAGAAAGGGTGTTCTCTGAGCCCCTCTTTCTCTCTCTCTAGAATTCCGACATACAATTCCTTTCCCATTTCCCAAATTTTCAACTCTATTCCACACCTCTTGTTTGGTAGATTTCTTGGGCTCCTCTGATTTCACCGATCCGTTATCAGATCCTCCGATCCACATTACTTGAATCGGAGCGGATCCAATGGCGGCATCGCGGCGGCTCCGGGACCTCCAATCGCAACCGGCGAACAAGATCTGCGTTGATTGCTCACAGAAAAATCCTCAGTGGGCATCGGTTTCGTATGGCATCTTCATGTGCTTGGAGTGCTCCGGCAAGCACCGCGGACTCGGTGTTCATATCAGCTTCGTCCGATCTGTGACCATGGACTCGTGGTCAGAGATCCAGGTCAAGAAGATGGAATCCGGCGGCAACGAACGGCTTAATTCGTTTCTCGCGCAGTACGGGATTAAAAAAGAGACGGATATCGTCACCAAGTATAACACCAAAGCTGCCAGCATTTATCGGGACCGAATCCAAGCCCTAGCGGAAGGGCGGCCATGGAGGGATCCTCCGGTTGTGAAGGAGACCATTGGCGCTAGCAAAAGTAAGCCTCCACTAGGGCAAAGTGCTGGTAATGGCGGTAGGGATGGTGGTTTTGGTGACAATGGGGGTTGGGATAGTTGGGACAATGACGATGGATTTAGATCCACGGACATGAGGCGAAATCAATCGACTGGTGATGTTAGGGGAGGAAGCGGAAGCGGCGGACGAGGCTTCCCGGCGAGGTCTCGGTCGACGGAGGATATGTATACGAGGACAGAATTGGAGGCTTCTGCGGCCAATAAAGGAGACTTTTTTGCGCGGAAGTTGGCCGAGAATGAATCTAGGCCAGAAGGAATACCCCCTTCGCAAGGAGGGAAATATGTAGGGTTCGGATCCACTCCGCCTCCGCCACAGATGAATGCGCAAGGGGACGTTCTCAAGGACACTGTGTCTGTTGTCTCTCAGGTGATTGTCGTGCTGTTTAAATGTCGTTGCTTTGATCTCATTTTTCTGTGTTTATCTAGGCATTTCATTGTTGGGCTGTGTACTCCTCTCATATAGGGGCTGGGTAGGTTAACTTTGGTTGCTACCTCTGCGGCACAGTCTGCTGCCAATGCTGTCCAAGCGGGCACAAAAGAGCTCAGTTCCAAGGTGAGGGATGGTGGCTTTTAATTTTAGTCGGACATATAATTATTTTTTAATTTTTTTTTGATGATCATTACTTTGCAATTTAATTTGAGTTTCTGAATAGATAAAATATTTAATCGATTAGCTACTCTTGAATTTTTATGATAAGTTTGATGTGTGAGAATATGGTAATTAAGTGTTGCAAAGGATAGCTATGAAGTTTATTGTAGGTTAGCAATGTGTGGAATTCTTGATTTGAGGTTCTCTAGGCATATATACTAAAGATCACTATGCACACCTGGATTTGTGAGGAGAAAACAAGGAAGAAATGGAGAAACTTTCACAACCCTTGTTGGGCCATACTTATCAAAAAAAAAAAAAAACCCTTGTTGGTCCATGCGGAAATTTTTTTCTCCATCTATGTGAGTTCAAATTTTTGGCATCTGCTATCTTAAATTAGTTTGCACATTTGATTGTCCTATGTAGGCATACTTTAAAGATGAAGAATGATCACCAGGTGGTTTTTTGACCTCTAATCCCCTTCTAATTTATTGTTTTTCCCTACACTTTATTGCAATAATAACAGGGAAAACCTATGCATATGTCAAATGTAATGCTTAGCAAGATAGCCTAAAAGAGAAGGATTTTCAACACGAGTTCCTCAAACTTTAAAGTAGTAAGCTGAGGAGCTCCCCATCCTTGAAAATCTTTCTATTTTTTTGCCTTCTTTTGGTCAAAGCAATTTAGATCTTATAGCTTTCTCTGGAGTTACCTTCATGCATTGTATGTGGTTGAAGTTAAATGCTTGAACGTGGATCATTTGGTCAGTGGAAACTTTGTCATTCTTACTATGTATATGGGTAAAATTGATGTTGATTTGTGGATTAATGTTTGATTTATATATTATATAAAATAAAAAATTATTATAAAAAATTAAAAATATATAAAATTACAAATTTTAATAATGTTTGATTTTTATATTTGGTATATTAAATTAAATGATAAAGTTTAATATTTTAAATTTTATTAAATAGAAATATGTAATATTTAAGAATGAAGATGTATTTAAGATGAAAAAAATTTATATTTATTAATTTTATCTTTTTGTCTTTGTATTTTTACTATTTTATTTTTTAAAAATTATTTTATTAATTAATTTATGTTATTTTTTATAATTATTATTATAAAAATAAACAGGAATTTAAATAAAAACATTAATCTTAGATTCTTATTATATATATTTTTTAACAACATCATTTAATAAATATGGTGCAATGCTCAATGGTTCAAAGACTTTAAACTTTAATATTTAAGAGATCCGTGTGTCCAGCCTTCCAAGAAGCAATGTTTTGCTTTTAATCATTCCCAGTCCCACATAAGAAGCACATGAATTTTATGTGCTCTAAGTGCTCTATAAATACCTTGCAACATCCCTTATAAGCCAAACTTGCCAGCAAATTGGGCTGGAGGCATGGCTCAAATATAAGTTTTATAAGTATTTCTTGTCATTGGATTAGGCCTAGTGGCTTGGACCAAATATGGACTTATAATTAGTTAGTTTTAGTTTTAAAAGTATTGGGTGTGGAATGGGCCGGATGGATAATGGGCCTCTTAATAGTAAACAAATATTTGTACCAATTAAGGTTTGGCCGGTTTGTAAAAAATTGAATGGTTTGTTTGGTTCGGCGGTTCAACCGTCAGTTTGAACTGTTCAATGCCAGTTTGACCACAAAACGGTTCATTGAGATGGACCGAATTGGAAAGTTCACTGGTCGATGGTTCGACCGGTTGGATCGACTAGTCCGGTCCGGTTTTTAAAATAATGATGCTTTCTTTGGTCGGAGGTTAAGTTGTTTATAGATGATTGTCCTCAAAACACTAGTTAGTTTCTTTGATTGGTTGGGCTTTTGTTGAGGTTGTTGGAGCCTCTCTTGTTTTGTAGATCTTTCTCTTGTTTGAGCCTTTTATGTGGTGGGTGTATAGGTTTTGTATGTCTTGAGTCACTTTTTTGGTGCCTCTTTTTAATATTTTTTTGTTTTACCTATAAAAAAATAAAAATAATGATACAATAATACATACACCTTTAGCTATCTTTCATAATTCTTAAGAAAAATCAAATTATTATTATTTTTTTAAAATTATTATATTAATTGTTTAAAATGTAAAATAAAGTTAGAAATTAATCATAAAAGTAAAGAAGAAAAAATAATCCCATATTAAAAGCTACATTCTTGTTATCAAAGGTCATGCTAGAAGTTAAGTAAGTTTATTCCTATTGTAAATATTCCTATTGTAAATATTGGAGAATTTTCATTTGAATGATTTGAATTTTAATGTTGAAAATGATAGTAATTGCTGAATAAAAACTTTAACTTAATATGTCAATTTTGCGAATATAAAAAGTTGAAACTTTGGAGATGACATATAAAGACATATATTAACAATAGATACAAGTACATATGTATAATAAAATTCAGAATTTAAAATTATATAAAAAAATTAAAAGTTTATTGATGTGAATTTTGTTATGAACCTGTACATGAATCTCATGTTATGTTAAATTGAAAGTTTTAAAACTCTAATATTTAATGTTTTCATATGGTATGATATGATTTAAAATATTTTAATCCTTCTATTTTTCATGAAATTGGTTATATATTGTTTTATATTTCATGCTTTCAATATATATATGTTCATTTATGCATATTTAATTTTTTATTTGTATCGATACAAGATACAAAAAAATTGAAAAATGATACAAGAAACGTTTTACAAGCTAACAACTATGGTTTCCACAAATGGACAAAAATGCTCTTCACAATTTTTCCTTTTTAACAACCCTAAGGGGTAGCTCAAGTGCTCCAGCCTTGGGTTTGCTCCCCAATGGTCACCAGTTCGAGTCCCCTCAGGGCCACTAGAGGTTTACCCGGTCATTAACTTCAAGGCCCCGTGGGATTAGTCGAGGTGCGCGTAAGCTGACCCGGACATCCACGGTTATAAAAAAAAAAAAATTCCTTTTTAACATTCAATTTTTTTCTTTTTCTTTTTCCTTTTTTCTATTCTCCTTTCTATTTTTTTTTCTCATATGTTGTTTATCTAGATTTAACTTCATCTATGAATGTAGATGCATCAACTTTCCTTCTCTTATTATTCTTGTTGCTTGTTCTCCTTTCTTATCTTTGTTTTGTAAAGGGTATAAAAAACTTAATAGAAGTTTTTTTTTTGTCCTAATGAGGTCATGCACATTCGGATTATGTAGTCAACATTAAGATAACCAGGTTCTTCACCATATCATTTATTTGATAGGCTTAAAGTCTCTCACCATACTGTAGCATGTGATTTTAATGAACTTTTGATGTTAATCTGTGATTCCTTTTCATCAAAGGAAATTGAACTTGTTTGTGTGTTATTACATATTTAGTCTCGTTGTGATAATATTGGAACCTTTAGAATAAAGTTGGTGTCTGTTGATTAGTAATGGAACTTTGTTGCTATGCTTGCATTTTGAATGCGTCTTAGCAACTTGAGAAATTCCTTGTAACTAATATGGCCATTATGATTAGAAAGAGCAATTTTTAATTTGAAAATCATATAGTTATTCCTGCTAGTAGTTTCTTGTGTGCCTTATCATCTTTATTGTTCATATCTATGTTTGGTGCAAAGGCTTCCCCTTGAGCCTTACCGCAAAGTGCAAACTAAGGTATTCACTTGGTTGAAGGAGTGCCTTAAAGCACATGTGCACATTTATAAAATTTGCTAAATTTAGACCTACTACTACATCTATGCTTTGTGGTATGCACTTGATTGAATTGAGGATCCGACATGAAGATTTTTGCCCATTTGGGCATTCAGGAAAAGAAAGATGTGAATTCCTTGACATGTATATTTATATGAAGTAATTAAGGAAGGCATATATAGGCATATACAACATTCTTGTTGGTTGGAAAAATGGTCAAAAAATGCTAAAACATGTTAGAGAAGATGTTTGAAAAGAGCAGTAGAGGATGATGTGTTTCAAATTGAAGAAAATGAAAATTTTTAGGGGATTGATATGAGGAGTGGCTCTGAATTTGCAATATTTTATAATTTACATGTGCCCTGGGTTGTGTCTTACACAGATCAGGAATGTGCATGTGCACCCGTGCTCCAGGAGACCTTTGCTCTTTTAGAACACAAGGGAGACTGCTGGGACTAATGTCTTGACTCTTGGGGTTCTTTGAATGAGTTTCAAGCATTTGGGTGCTAATGATAAACTTTTGTTTTACCTCTCCAGTTTTGCTGTTTTGGTCCCTAAAAGGAGTAGTGAATAAAATAGTTGCACCAATCACTTTGTGCTCGTTCATACAAATTTTGAGGCTTGGTTCAAGTAGTAAGGTTTGGAGAAGGTTCCAGGTTTAATTTTGTGTAAAATAAAGTGTACCTATCTAAAAGAGTATTCTTTCCAATGCACTTACAAGTGTGATTGGAAAAGTGGTTTGGAAAATCTTGATTGCCTTTCTAGGGGACAGGACAACATTAGGTATTGGCTTTAGGTTGGATTGGTGAGTGGAGCTCTCATCAGCTATTTCCAATGGCTTCAGGCATGGGGATTAGATGTCCCCTTTCTTTTTGTTTGGCGGTGTTGATTTTCAGTTCTTGTATCTTAGGTTCATTTGGTTATGTTTGTCAAGTTTAAAGTTTGGCCTGTATAACAGCAAAATTATTGTGTTCAGAAACATAAATTTGGGATGTTTTGGCTTCTCCCTTTGGTTGTAAAGAGGGTGAGTTTCTGTTCCTTATTTTTTTATCTTTGGATGATTCATTCAAATCTACAGCAGTCTAGGATGTCTAGGATCTGGTGGTGGGACTCTTTTGCTTCATGTTAGAAACAAAATATATCCAAGTGAAGTCATTCCGGTAGGGGAGGTGGAAGGGGTGCATGAGATGGCTGCTGAAATAGGGTGTAGGGTGGGACAGCTGCCTGCTGTTTATTTGGGGCTGCCTCTAGGGGCGTCTAATAGGGCCTCTTCCACATGGGATGGGGTGGAGGAGAAGGTGAGGAGGAGGCTTGCCCTTTGGAAACGCCAATATTTATCCAAAGGAGGGAGAATCACTCTTATAAAGAGTACACTGGCCAACATTCCATTGTGTCAAATGTCATTGTTCCGTATGCCAAAATCAGTGGCTAGGAGACTTGAAAAGTTTCAAAGAGATTTTTTGTGGGGAGGAGCCAATGGGGGGAACAAAGCACACTTAGTCAAATGGGAGGTGGTGTGCGCGGATAAAGAAAAGGGAGGGTTGGGGTTAAGGAAACTTGTTTGTTTGAACAAAGCTCTTCTAGGCAAATGGATTTGGAGGTTTGCGCGTGCCAAGGAGGAGCTATGGAAAAAAGTGCTTGAGGCAAAGTATGGGCAAGAGGACTTTGGGTGGAGGACAAGGAAGGCAAATGGGGTGTTTGGAGTTGGAGTTTAGAAGGAGATCTTGAAGGAGTCCGCTTGGTGTTGGGAAAATATGGTGTTCAAGGTGGGTAAAGGCGATAAAGTCAGGTTTTGGACAGATCCTTGGTGCGGGAATAATGTGCTGTCCCAAAGCTTCCCGGACCTCTTTTCCATGGCTGTCCAAAGGAATGTCACAGTGGAGGAAACTTGGGATCAGAATTCGGGTCAAGGAGGGTGGAATTTAAGGCTTTTAAGGGACTTTAATGATTGGGAGTTGGATATGGTGGGCAATTTGTTAGTTGAGTTGAGAGAGTATAGAGTAACTTTGGAGGAAGACTCAGTGATTTGGAAGGAAGGAGATGACGGGCTGTTTAAAGTCAAGAAAGCCTACAGTTTGTTGGCAAATCCTGAAGGCGCTGAGTTCCCTTATAGCAATGTTTGGGTGGACAGAGTTCCAACCAAAATTGTTTTTTTTGCTTGGGAAGCTGCTTGGGGGAAGGTCCTCACTTTGGATAGGTTGCAGAGAAGAGGGTGGCAATTCCCTAACCGATGCTTTTTGTGTGGGTGTGAAAAGGAAACGATCAATCATATTTTAATTCATTGTACAGTGGTAAAAGGGTTGTGGGATATCATTCTAGTGTTGTGTGGTGTTCAGTGGGTCTTTCCAGAATCTGTAAAGGAGGTTCTTTGTAGCTGGAAGGGTTCTTTTGTGTAGAAAAAAAGGAAAAAATTGTGGAAGTCCATTCCGCTGTACATTTTTTGGACAATATGGAAGGAGAGGAATATACTAGCTTTTAAGAGAGGGGGGGGGGGGGGGGGGGGTGTTAGCATTTCAGAAGTTAAAAACTTCGTTTGTGTACAATATTTGGGGTTGGGCTAAAGTGTACATTGATATGAAGTCGAATTCCCTAATAGGATTCTTGGAGTGGTTAGCCTCCAATTAGGGGTTGGGTTGTTTTGTTTTTTGGTTGAGAGGCCATAGTCGGCTCGTATACTCCCTGTATGCTTTGCGGCTTTTTAGCCTTCTTTAATATATGTGCTTGCTTATCAAAAAAATATATCCAAGTGAAGTGCGATTATCCCTATTAAAAGCATATTCTTTACCTTGCCTTTTTACTAATGTCCTCTTTGGCTACTCATTTCCTAGTCTGCAACAGAAGAACTCCAGAGAGACTTCTTATGGCTGGGTAGGGCAGAGGATGAGAAGTTCAATTTGTTTCACAGATCAATAGCGTGTTTCTCTGAGGTGGTTTTTCTGTTTCAAAACTTGCTTGCTCTTAATAGGGCTTTGCTTGGTAAGAGTGACTTGAAGGTTCAATAAGTAAAATGATACATTTTGGTGGAAAGTGGTGTTACCCAAGTTTTGGATTCTACAGTAGGGAGTGGTGTGTTTAGAAGGCTTGGGATTGGGTCCCTATAAGAAAGGGGGTGCGGAGGGCTACTAAGATGGAGTGACATAGGATGGTTTTGTGTCTAACTTGCACCATTGTTGGGAACAACTAAAGAAACTAGAGTCTGGTATAATGGAATGAGGAGGTGGCTTGGCTTTCAAGGATCAAAATTCTGGGTTTCTTCACCTTGGAATTCTGATGGGTAAGCCAAGGCTGTTGGCTATTGGTGTTTAGAAGGGGCATAAAGCACTGGGGTGGTTTGTGTATAAATAGAAGCTTTTGTGTTGGGGAACTGGTAGTGGTGGTTTCTTTGTGGCACTTTATCAATAACTTTTGGATTTGGAAATATAAGGATCTTTTGTATTGGTTGTTGTCTAAAGAATTTGGTTAGATCTCTCTTCAAGGAGCTTTCTTGTAGGAAATCTCCTCCTTTTACAGTTTTGATCGGCTGGGTTCCTTGCATCAGGTCTTTGTTGTGTTTTTTCTGTGGGAGGCAGATTGGGGCAAGATTGTCACTATTGCTCAGTTTATGGTGATCAGCTGATAAGAAAGTTACGGTGTCTGCCAGCCCTATCCTGATCCGTTATATAAGTGGCTAATACTCATAAGATATTATTTCTGAATTTCATTATTTGAATTCTTCTAAAATGCATAATCCCTGTTCATTTATAAGTTTAATCCTAAATAGGATCTTAAACTCTTGAAATTTTCAAGATAGCTAAAGTCTTGCGAGAGCTAAATTTTTATTCCAAGTGATCTTGAAATATCTTTTGAGTTACAAGTAAATTAATGAACTTTTTAAAAACTTCCTTTTTATTTTTTATTTACTTTGATGACCGAGGAACCTTTCATGGTCAAACCCTTAGAATCTCCATGGGGACCATATCCTCAGGGTATTGACCGTGCTTGCCACCAGGTAATTTTTTAAAAACTCCTAATTCAACCCAAGCTAGTACTCCTAAAACATTGAGAACCTTTTCATCATAAGGACACAAATCCTTCCCAACCCTTTTACCACTTGAGCCAAGCCTCAAGCGTGAAATATTAAGAACTTGAAAAGGTATCTCATGTATTTTTAAGTATGATCTTCATATGGCTTCTGATGCATGACTGCATTTCTTTTAGGGGGAGAAGAACAAGAGTTTTACCTAGGGTGCTCCATTCTTTTCAGGCAAAAAAGCTTTTACTTTTCCATGTAGGTTGTATGTGCTTATGTAAAACTGAAGTTGCTTATAAATGATGCATCTCATGTTTGGGGTGGAAATTTGTTAAAGTTTTTTGTATTAATATATTTAAACAAATTCATTAACCCTTTGTTTCATTCTTGAAAATATTGAGGAAAAATGCTAAGGAAAGAAACTAGAAAGGAAAAAAAGTGAAGGAAGAGAAAAAATAGATTTAAAGTTGATAATTTATATTTATGTGCTTCTTTAAACCCATTTCACATATTTTTCATCTTCTATATATAGATTAAATAATGTATAAATGCACGAGTTTCTAACTAATTTTAATCATATTTGATTTTCTTTCATATTTTCCATGGTAAATCAAACATGAGAAAATCAATTTACTTAGCTTTTTTTTTTCCTTTCTTTAGTACTTTCCTAGAACCAAACATGGTCTAAGGCTTTATTACTTGAATGATTATTTTGTTACAAATGTATATTATTTATGATGGTTGTGTATCACTTTATTCAACCTAAGGTCAATAACCATCTTCTAATAATACTATTGTTGCGTGAAGAATCATCATTCAATTATTAAGCTTAAACTAATATGTTCAAATAGATAAACTGTCAAATTTTTGTTTTATTAAAAATCTCTAAAGGCAAAGTTGTTCAAAAAGGGATAACACAAGACTCATGAAATGTATACGCAGATATGGCAAGGTATATAGGGTCAATTTTTGGGTTTAATAGTAGGGTGGTTTAGCTCTTCCTTGCATGCACATTTGGGCGAAGATCCTACCAATTGATCATTTACATGATTAGAATCAAACTATTTGGGACCTATATGCTTTTTTCGAACACAATTTTGAATTATCCCCTTACCCACTAATTCAATGCTTTCTCTTCCTTCATATTTGGTTGAGATTTATTTGCAGATTCAATATTTCAATGCCATGCCTCTTGAAGCTGTAAACGTGATATTGTTCTGTTACATCAAAAGTTAGGGTGCTTGAATTTAGTTGATGCAGTAGCATCTATCTGGTGATAGAGTGTTGCCTCATTTGGATATTATAAAAAAAATTTGATCTTATGGTGACAAGTTAAGCTAGTATGAGATAAGAGTACAAAACAGTATACCATTGAAAAAATAATATTTGTTGGATCTGCATCTCATTCCAATGTGTTTCTAGATTTTTATTTATTTTTTAATTAAGCTTGTTGCTTCAAATACATGTATATTTGTTTGGTCTTTCAATTAATTATTTAGTATTTTTTATTTTTGTATCTATTATATTATTTGAATTCTCTATTAAATTTTGGTTACATCCCAGTATGCAACATTATCTTGTGCTTTCATTATTGTTCAAATGTCTTGAGCTTCACTATTTAAGGAACTTTTCTCTAGCTTAAAGTCCATGAGCTTTATTAAAATTGAAACAATGTTTCTCACAATCTTGAAGCCTATAAAAAAAACAAGAGTTCTCTGCAATGCCGTCCCCTTCTGTGATATTACCATATGAGCACTATGTCAAATTGTTAAATTTTAATTTGTAACCATTTTTACAGGTGAGGGATGGTGGTTATGATTATAAAGTGAACGAGACTGTCAATGTTGTTACCACAAAAACAACAGAGATTGGTCATAAAACATGGGGTATCATGAAGGGGGTCATGGCAATGGCTTCACAGAAGGTTGAGGAGTATGCTAAAGATGGAATGAAATGGAACAGTGATGGCTGGCAGCGGAATGATAACGAGAAAAATGGTTTCTATCAGGAGTTTGGTCAGCAATCCAAAGGATGGAACTCGTCTTCTGAGGGAGGGCAGCCCTCATCCGGTGGGCACGTCAATTCTGTTAGCTCAAGCTCATGGGATGATTGGGACCAAAAAGACAATAAGAAGGAAGACTCCACAAAGGGGGCATCCCATAATGGAGACAACTGGGCTGGCTGGGACGACGCCAAAGATGATGGATATGAAAATTTCTACCAGAGTGCATCTGATAAGAAAGCTGTTGGTCGCAATGGGAAATCTGATACCATGTGGACAGAGGGAGGTTTTCTCTAAAGGTTAGTGTATTTTCTCTTTCCATTTCTTTCTTTCTTCTTATTTTATGTTTTCATTGCCTGGAGTTTTAATGTAACTTCTGGAAAGGGCTTGTGTTTCTTCGAAGTAGTTTATAAATGTACAACCGTCAACAATGAGGGCTAATTGCCCAATTAAAAGAGGAAACTTTGCTGCTTGTGTGAGGGATATTATTTGTGGTTTGAAATTTTTATAATTGCTTTGTAATTTTAATGACTGGTCAATCGTTTTTCATTCATCCTTGATCTTACAGTTCTCATTTTGAGTTCTCAATAGGACATGACGGTTTCTCAGTTTAGTCACTGTGATGGGAATTTTTTGCAAGGTTCTGTGGAACTGTCATATTTTTTACCAAAATCCTGTCCTTAAATGGCGTATAAGAATTTGTAACTCTTACCAAATGATGAGGTAATGGGTTGCTGTAGGTTGCCTTTGTTGGCAGGTGGTTGTCGAACTTTCTCTCCATGCAGTTGGAGAATAACCCAACTTAAAAGGGAAAGGGTTAATCTCACTGCATAGGGATTTATGCGTATCCTTTTTGTCAATCAATTTTAATATTTACACCTGAGAATAGTTAAATTTTGAGCTCAGCTCTTGGATGGTGAGAGTGATGGGATGGTGGTACCTGAAGTTGGTATCTTCGGTTTCACGAAATACCAAAATTATCAAGAATCCTTGATTCTTTGTTCTTTTAATTTTTTTGGCAAGCAGCAAAACCTGCTATCACGGAATTAAGACAAATGGATTGGATACACGAAGTTTCAGCTGCACACATGTTAAATAAGATCAGACTGTGGGTTCCTCAGCCGTGATGGTATCATCCATGTGATCATGGATTGGCATCAACAGTGGTTGGTGGTGTTCATGTGGTAAGGAGTGGTGCTGAACGACGAGCACAGAGGCCGTGATGCCTCGTCCTGAAGATGCCAACACGTCTCCAATGGGACCCAACTCTGCATGCTCTGGTTGGTGATCCGACAGTTGTGCTACTGCTACCATATTTGATGGAAATCCACCCTTACCCACTACGATCAGCTCATACTCCCTGCACCGGCCTATTGCCAACAACACCTCTTGCAGCACGTTGGTGGCCTCAACCTCCTTCTCCACGTGCTTTGCTGACCCTTCCCACCTACTCCTAAATTCTGCAACCGTTGCCTCATCCAGCTCCTGATTATACCACAATAGCATTAGTGAATTTATTTTTGCGTCAACGTTTTAGTTGCCCGTGGCGACGGAAAGTTGGAGGTTACAGGAAAGAACAAGAAACTCAAAACTCACCTTCTCCTTCCCACAGTAAATAGGAGTAGTTGAGGAGGCACAGCATACGTCTATACACCCATCCTGTGCCAGTCCCTGGGAACTGATGCTATTAGAGTCAATCTTACCCTTTTCAACCAACCTCACTAGTGTCACTCTAACTGCCGAATGCTCAGCCATACTCCCGCCCAGTTTCAAAGCGTAGCGGTCATCTGGCCCGCCCAAGAACAATATGCACACCCTCCTTTCAACTCCACCAAATCCACGGTCCACAAGCACCCCCACTGGGCAGGGTGCATTTTTGAGTACCCTTTGATTCACTCCTCTCCATCCATGTCCCACATTCTCCACCGCCTCCTCTCCCTCTCCTCTCCACTGCTTGTGGAAGGACAAGACGATCATTCCAATCCGTTTCTTTTTGGCCACATGGCAAATGTCCTCATGCATCGTGGACAAAGCCGAGATGGCCTTGGTTGGCCGAACAGTGACTCTCCCGAAATGAGCGTAGGCCTCAAATGCAGCACCCACTTGGTCCTTCAACTCTCCTCTCCGAAAGCCTTTGATGAATGGAAATCCATTCCTCCTGCCACGTTGAACCATAAGGATGGAGGAGGTGCGATCAGTGAGCTCCATCAGATGCATCACGTAAAGCTTGAGTGGGGATTTGTTAGCGTTACAAGTGGAGTCAATGAGGCTGATAAGTGAGGGTACATTTGCAGGACCATGCACACAAGCCAGGATCCGAAGCTTGTCCTGTGATGAGTTTTCAGTCACATTCGATTCCCGCTGTATTTGAGGCTGAGCCTGTGTGGCTATTCGTCGGATGGGTTTGTAAATGGCCATCACTGCTGGAGTTGTCATGAAGGTGGTGAAGAGTGCCATGAGCACCAAAATTGCAAACACCTCATCGTTGAGTACCTGTTCAACAATTTCAACCATACCCTATCTTTCTTAGATCATCAACATTAAAAAATTTTCATCATGAAATTACTTAATTCTTTCCTCTCATAAATTAATTTTTTTGCAATCAATGATTAATACAAAAATCTTCTGACACAAACAGCTTAAAAAATTTGAACAGGTCTTCGTAAATGGTTCGATTGTGATTTTACTCAAAAGGCCAAATTTCAGACGCAGACATACATTTAATCATGAATGCTGGTAACGAAAATGATGGTATACCAAATTAAATTAGTGAACATTCAACAACTTAGAAGATAGTGACAAACAAGTTTCGACCAAATGCCCAGGAACAATTTGGTTAACATGACAACTAAGCGGATAAGCCTGATAAAAAACAAGTCAGATCTTGGATCTTGAGATAACTAATTTAATAGTAACGTGTTAATAAAGCTGAACTTAGCACCTGTACTAAGTGAATTGTTTAACAAATCCATTACTCTCCAGAATCTTCTTTGGGGAGAAGACACGGACAAACATTAAAGGCCAAAATAGTTCTTAGGCTCATGCATCACTTATAAGTAACACGAAAGTATTGCTCTATATCTCGCAAGTTCTCCAACTCCTTTGCATTTTATACCCCGATGAGGGACTTGGACTTTGGAACTTGCATCTTTGTTGATGTTGTTTCCTACAACACCCATTAAGCCTTGGAGTAGCCTCTTCTAACAAATGTGACTTCCCCTTCAAGGCATAGTATCTTGGCTTGGAACTCCTCTATCATAGTCTTGACATTATCCATGAGCCTAAGAACAATTTCCTTAATGAATTTGTTGTGCCTCTTCAGCATACTCCTCTAAACTTCAAGTTCATTGGTTGATTCCTCCACTCTAGCAAAGAGAGTGGTGTCAAAGTCACTAAGGTCCTCACCAACATACATCTTCATTTGAGTAACCCACTCTTACAATGCCTCTTCAGCACTACAACTAACCATATTTCCTCTATAATGAGGCTCTGATATCAACCGCCACAAGTACGAAATTAACCCTCACATATTTCCCATTATGTGGTGCTTAAAAGCCCTCTAAGTGATTCTTTTCCAACTCTAATGAGATGATCAATATAAAAGCTCATAAGCATACAATTTACAGGGAAAACCCCTCATATTAACTCTCAAGTAATTATAAGAAACAACCAAGGTTCTTTCTAAACAAGAAACAACCAAGACCCTTTCTAATTAACACTGAGCACTTTTCTTGTATAGTTCCTGCAAAGAAGGTTTGACAAGAAACACTATATATAGGCACTAAGTACTACCCATCTTTTAAAAGTCATCCCACTAGCCTTACCCATATCTATGTAGTGGTTCTTCTCATGGCTTCAATTATTGTCATCTGTCTAGTAGTTGTATTGCTTGTCTATGCTTATACCACTTGTCACAATAGCTAAATTTTTAGCTTTTGTTCATGCTACCTATACCATGCTCAACAACCTACTTTCTTAGTCATGCCGCCTTTCTAGGTCTTAATTAGTGCACCATTACATGTTATCTACTCCATCCTTAAAAAGATTTGCTTAGCTAATAATATGTGTCTAGCAAGCGTCAACCTACCATTTATCACATGTTAGATGTCTTGCAATATCTTAATATCAGGCATCCTCTCCTTAATGTGCCAATAATCCCTTATTTGGGTTTTTCCCAATGTTAAGGGGTTGTACTCTTATACCTCTAGGTGTCATATTCTTAGTGTTCCATAACCCTTACTTGGTCTTTGATCAATGTCAAGTATTGTGTTATGTTGTGCTCACATGTACCACCCAACCTATATATATATATATATATATATATATAGGTCCCATGTATGTCAAGCCTTCTCTTGGCCCACATGTCTATTATAATGTAGTCTTTGTATGCTAAGCACCCTTTTTTAGCCTATAGCCTACGTCTTTATGTCAACCTTGTTGATTGCTTTCATTCCGAAAAAGTATCACTCATGTGATGTGTCATAATCACGTGTCATGATATTGCACCTATGCATGTATGCTAGCAAAACTCACCATCACACCATGTTCATGTTTGAGGCTCCATGTTGTACCCTTGATATGACATAGTTGTTGCCACTCATGTTCCATCACTATCTTTGGAGAGTGTCCCTCTCCCCCATTGGAATCTCTTTCTCAAGGTATCCCTTTTGAAGAGAAATTCTCAATGCAAGGAAATTCTATACTTGAGTTTTTGTTGAATAAAGCCACCCATGTGGTGCCTTGGTTATGCACACCCCATGCTACCACCCTCAAGTCACCACCAAGTCATCGCCTAACACTCATCCCCTTGCACCAACATGCTACTCAACCTCGCAAACTTCCCCCCTTTTGTCATTTTTCTTAAACATGACCTGTATTGACACTTAAAGATATACGGTATCACCACATGCAACCTTGGTCCCACATCAACATAGTTAAGGTCCTAACAGTTGCCTAGAAAAATAATCTCATTTGGTATCCAAATTTGCAAACCCTAAATGTTCTTTGAATTATTCTACAATGAAAACAACAGTATATATTTTAAAAGACAAACCGTTTAAAGATTGTGTGAGGAAAAAAAACTAACATTCATGAAAGTGCTAAATCGAATAGCACAAGGTAGGAACACCTTAGATCATATAAACACCATATACCATATCTCCAAGAGGAAACCACTTCTGTAATGCAATTATGTTTTTGATTTATTATATCAAGGCTTATTTGGAATTGGTTTCTAAATTATAAAATATCCTTTTGATAGTCTTTTGTTTTTTGTTTTTGCTTCAATTAAAATATAAATCTAAAATTAAACTCTTAAGTGTGATACTATTTCTCTAAAAGTTATTCTTTTTAAATGGAACAAAAAGAAAAAAAGTCTTAAAGGATTCAGAATTCGTGTCCTCTAAGTTAAGCATAACATGCAAGACGGGTCCCTCTATGGATCACAAAGGGTCGATCCTATCCTTGTTTCCATTTTGCTGGATGCCCATCTCGATGGGCGATTGAGACCTATTCTTTGTGACCTCCTTCTATCCGGATTTTTCTCAATAGTACGGTTAAATTACTGTAGTAGAAGAAGTTATTACAAATATACGGTAGTTTTTGCCACTTAGGAAAGAGGATTTGCCACTTAGGAGAGAGGAGAGAGGTTCAGCGGATAATTTTTTTTTTTAAACCAAAATCATCTTTTCAAATTTCAAAGTCAAAGGGAAATCGTGACGAGTTCCATGAAAAAAAATTAGTATTTAAAAAAATTCCCCATTTACAAGGGAACTCGTCTCTTGAAGAGACGAGTTCCCTCGAGGAATTGTAAAAAAAAAAAAAAAAATTAAATATTTTTTTTTTATAAAAAAGTTCCCAAATTAAAAAAAAAAAAAAAAAAAAAAAAAAAAAAAAAAAACAATTCCACAAGGGAACTCGTCTCTTGAAGAGACGAGTTCCCATGGGAAAAAATTTTTTATAAAAAAATTTCCAAATTAAAAAAAAAAAAAAAAAAAAAAAAACAATTTCACAAGGGAACTCGTCTCTTCAAGAGACGAGTTCCCATGGGAAAAAAATACCCAAATTAAAAAAAAAAAAAAAAAAACAATTCCTCAAGGGAACTCGTCTCTTCAAGAGACGAGTTCCCATGGGAAATTTTTTTTTTTTTAAATTTTTTTTTATAAAAAATTTCCTAAATTAAAATAATAAAAAAAAAAAAAAAAAAAAACAATTCCACAAGGGAACTCGTCTCTTTGAAGAGACGAGTTCCCATGGAAAAAAAACAAAAACAATTCTTCAAGGGAACTTGTCTCTTGAAGAGACGAGTTCCATGGGAAATTTTATTTTTTTTTTTATAAAAAATTCCCAAATTAAAAAATAAAAAATAAAAAAACAATTCTTCAAGGCTTGAGGATTTTTTTTTTTTTTTTTTTTAATTTTGGAACTTTTTTAAAAATATATATATATATTTTTTCCGTGGGAACTCGTCTATTGAAGAGACGAGTTCCCTTGAGGAATTTTTTTTTTTTTTTTTTTAATTTGGGAATATTTTAAAAAATATATATTTAAAAAAAAAAATTTCCATAAGAGACGAGTTTCCCTTGTGGAATTGTTTTTTTTTTTTTTTTTTTTAGGAATTTAAAAAAAAATATTTAAAAAAAAAAAAATTTTCCCATGGGGGAACTCGTCTCTTGTGGATTTTTTTTTTTTTTTTAATTTGGGAATTTTTTTTTTTAAATATTTTTTTTAAAAAAAAAAAATTTCCCATGGGGGAACTCGTGTCTTCAAGAGACGAGTTCCCCTTGTGGATTTTTTTTTTTTTTTTTTTAATTTAGGAATTTTTTAAAATTTTTTTTTTTTTTTAATTTTTTTCCCATGGGAAGCTCGTCTCTTCGAGAGACGAGTTCCCCTTGTGGAATTGTTTTTTTTTTTTTTAATTTGGGAATTTTTTTAAAAAAATATATTTAAAAAAAAAAAATTTCCCATGGGAAACTCGTCTCTTGAATTTCCCTTGTGGAATTTTTTTTTTTTTTTTAAGGAATTTTTTTTAAAATATATACCTTGAGGAATTTTCTTTTTTTTTTATATATTTTTTTTCATGGAACTCGTCTCTTGAAGAGACGAGTTCCCTTGTAAATGGGGAATTTTTTTAAATACTATTTTTTTTTTCATGGAACTCGTCTCTTCAAGAGACGATTTCCTTTGACGAAATTTGAAAAAATGATTTTGGTTTTAAAAAAAAATTATCCGCTGAACCTCTCTCCTCTTTCCTCTCTCCTAAGTGGCAAATCCTCTTTCCTAGGTGGCAAAAACTATCGTATATTTGTAATAACTTCTTCTACTACAGTAATTTAATCATAACTTTTTTAAATTACCGTATTATTGAGAAAAATCCCCTTCTATCCTCTATCTGTCCTCACATAGTTTAGACAAGTGTTCAATTACCTTATGTCTCATTTCTTAAGGGTGTGAAGAAGTTATCTTGTGGGGACCATAAGTAGACACATCTACAAATGCTTTTCATCTCCCAAAGAGAATGAATCCACGTGTCAACACTCATTGGTTAACTATTGGTGATTAGCTTTAAACTAACACAATAAAGAAATCTGTTGGGTTGAAGAAGTGAAAAAGTTACCAAACAATGATTTAGAGAATGGCAGACAAAAGGAGAAAGTTAAAGGAAAGTAGAGGAGCAAAGATAAAGCTTAAATAGGGAGGAGAAGTCACCTTCTTCTCTTTGCCAATATTGAGAACTATAAGCTCCACCAGGCCTTTAGTATTCATCAGAACGCCCAACACCAAAGATTCCCTCACCGGCGTCATACACAGCATTGCCACTACAAACGTCCCCAGTATCTTCCCCGCGCACGCCGTCGATATCACCAACGCCAACAGGCCCCACGCCTTCACTCCCTGTATTTTCGCCACGTCCGTCTTCAATCCGCTTGAAGCGAAGTAGAGTGGCAGAAGCAAGCCTGTAACGAAATCTTCTATCCTTTTTATCAATCTCTCTGCAAATTCTCCGCCTTTGGGAATGGTTAATCCGAACACGAACCCTCCAAATATGGCGTGTATTCCTATAAGGTCTGTCGTAAACCCGGATAGCATCACTCCCGCTAAGGTCAGACAGATATACGCTTCGTCCATGGAATCGTGCTTCCGCGAGCACTGGCGACCAACCCAATTCATTGCTGGGCGAATGATGGTTAGCATGAAGGCCACAAAAGCAACGCCTGAAATAAGGATCCATATGGAAGCTAATGGGCTGCTATGTGATCCCCCATTACCTGCTAGGGCTACGGCCAGGGCCAGCAAGATCCAGGCGGCCACGTCGTTGAAGGCGGCGGCGGCCATGGCGGTCTGGCCCACGTCGGTTGTTAGTAGCTTGAGTTCTGCTAAAATGCGCGCGAGTACGGGAAAGGCAGTGATGGAGAGGGAGACCCCAATGAACAAGATGCATTGACTGAAGCCCACTTTGTCCTCTCCATCAACAGCTTTCCGAAGGAGGAAGGTGATTCCAACTCCGAAGATAAAGGGGAGGGAGATTCCAGCAAGTGCTATCCCGAAAGCTCTTTTTCCGCTGCGGCGAATGGAACTTAAATCGAGTTCAAGACCAACAAGAAATAAAAAGAAGAGAAGACCAACACTTGCCACCGACTCCAGTATCGGAGTGCTCCACGGCGGAAAAATAAGGTGCAAGAAATCTTTCTTTCGGCCCAGAGCTGAAGGTCCGAGCAGAATTCCACCCTGAAACTCAAACAAAAACTCCATCATCATTTCTGGGCTACAGAAAGAAAAAAACGGAGCATATATAAGTAATTTGAAAGGACAGATTGTAAACGTACAATAATCTCGGCAATGACTCTGGGTTGATGGAAGGGTTTGAGGAGGAAGGCGAGAAAGCGGCTGATGCTGAGGACTAAGGTGGTTTGAACAATGAGAAGTGGGAAGGCAAACCTCAGCGGATTATCACCTTGCCAAGCTCCATCAGATGATGTCTTAATGGACGTCATGTTGAACGCCATTGTTGTCTTATGATCAGCAAGACTGCCGGTCTTGGCCAAACCGCTGCTTAGAAAAATATGCAGACACTCCATGGATTTATAGAGGAGCTGGAGCCTGCAGGTGGTCCTCGCACGTGTTAATGTCGACTAAGGGCACATAGATCCTCGATGCATCGAACGATTCTGGCCACTACCTGTCGAACAATTCTGGCCACTACCTCACTTACGCACGTGTGATTCTTGGAAACCAGGCTAAATATTAAAAAAAAAAAAAAAAAAAAAAAAAAAAACTGCATATGTATCATGCTCCTGAGTACTGGGAAGTAATCTACCGGTGAAGATCTTTACAGAATGAGGGACTTGGGAGATTGAGTTAAAGCTTCGGTGAGATAAGATTCGAATAATAATGGAAGTGTGTGGCATACCATCAATCAACTTCAGGCATGCCCTCAAGCATCTCGTGTCGGTAAATAGATCATTTCAGTACTTGAGACGTCACTGCACAAATATTAAGAAAGATTACGAATTCCCTCCGTCCGTCGTCAACGAATTATGCCAAAAAAAACGACGGGAAAATTATCTAAAAGGATAACCTCCAAGTGATAATGACCCGAAGAATCACTTGTTTTTGTGAATTCCAATAAAGGATAATATTTATAATTATTAGACAATTTTAACCTTTGAATGTGTTTTTTTCATCGTACATCAATATCTTTGTCTTAATGACATGGATCCTCGATTACTATGCATTCATTATATTTTAAGTCAAAGATAAAAGATAATTTTTTTTTTACCCTGAATAATTTAATAAATTACGTAGTATTAATTTAGTGTATTCAATTTAGTATATTAATAAAGAATGATTTAATAAATTTTTCATTTTTCATTACTCTTTTGCTTATGGGGTATGAATAAAATTTTAAAAAAAGTAAATAAATAAATAAAATACATGTATATAATCAAGAAAAAATAGGTAGAAGAAAAGAAAATAATAAATTAAATTAAATAATTATATTTTTTATTTTTTTATAAGAATTAAGTTATTTGTAATATACTTATTTTCAATTTTATTTTATTTTTTAAGCTTGAGATTTTTGTAGAGAACCCAGGAAGATAAAAAATTTAAATTTTAATATTTTTTTATTAAATACCAAACTCAAGGGTTATTATGTCATTTTATGCATGTAACAAATAAATTTTAACAATTATTCATGATCAAGTAAAAACTTGTTACCCTAATAAAAACATACAATTATTTTTTACCTTTAATTGAATAACACTCAACTATTCATATGCATACTAGTATAGTATGTGAAAATATTTAAAAATAAATTAATTAAATTATGTTGTGATGTATCTGTGAACCCCGCATTTCGGCTCATGCGTTTCCCACTCGATGGCGAGCTCGATTTTGGTTTTGAAAAATTGATTTTATTTGATTAAGAAAACTGACTTGGAGTCGCCACTTATTTTTGTTTTATTTTTAAAGGGTAAACAAAATAAGAAAGAAAAACCCTAAGTGTGACTCCATATTTTGGAAAAGGTGGTCTGTGAAAAACCGGATCGGGTTCGGGGGTCAGGTTACTTATTGGGAAGGTACGGTAAAAAACCATAGCACCCCTCTAAGTCCCTAGAAACGGGTCTCTACTAATAAAATGAAGCTGACGCGGCAATCAATGAGAAAGTCAATGGATACTCACCTTAATCATGCATGACGTGGGAAGTAGAGCATGTATAAAGAATGAACAAAACATGAGGGGATGCGTACCTGGTCCTCCAATCACGAATGCGCTATCATGAAACAGGATTAGCGAATGACGAATCGATAAAATTATGCGCATGTCAGGGAACAGAGTAAATCAAACAAGCATGGTAAATAAATCAATTAATCAATCAGTCAGTCATAAAATCACATATGTGGGCCCCCACCAAAAGCCCGATTGATCTTGCTTGAATTAATCTCGCGAATCCCATTATTTCGAAATTATGAAGATTCATCATTCTTGCTTGTGTAAAAATCAAAAGAAATAGAGCATTATTTAAAAATCGGAGTAGAATTAAAGTTATTCGAGAGAAAACTGGATTTTTGAGATTTATTTGGAAATTAGAGTCTCGAAAATTATTTGAAGATTGGAGTCTTGAAAAATTAAATTTAAGAATCGGAATTTTGGATATTAAATTTGAAAGAAATTAGAATTTTGGAAATCGGAAATTAAGTTCGGAAATTGGAATTTTGAAGAATTGTTTAAAACGGAATTTCAAAATAAATAACTAAAATAATAACAATTAAATAGATTAATGTGAATTTTGGAATTAGAAATTAAAATCGGAAGTGGAAATTTTAATGAATTGTTTAAAATGGAATTTTTAGAATAAATAAATAAAATAATAATAATTAAATAAATTAATGTGAATATTGGAATTTTTTAAAAATAGAAATTTAATTCGAAAATCGGAAGTTTTAAATGAATTGTTTAAAATTGAATTTTAGAATAAATAAATAAGATAATAATAATTAAATAAATTAATGTGAATATCGGAATTTTCAGAAATAGAAATTTAATTCAAAAATCGAAAGTTTTAAATGAACTGTTTAAAATGGAATTTCAGAATAAATAAATGAAATAATTAAATAGATTAATGTGAATATTGGAATTTTTGGAATTAGAAATTAAAATCGGAAGTGGAAATTTTAATGAATTGTTTAAAATGGAATTTTAGAATAAATAAATAAAATAATAATAATTAAATTAATTAATGTGAATATTCGAATTTTCAGAAATAGAAATTTAATTTGAAAGTCGGAAATTTTAATGAATTGTTTAAAATTGAATTTCAGAATAAATAAATAAGATAGTAATAATTAAATAGATTAATGCGAATATCGGAATTTTCAGAAATAGAAATTTAATTCGGAAATCGAAAGTTTTAAATGAACTGTTTAAAATGGAATTTCAGAATAAATAAATAAAATAATTAAATAGATTAATGTGAATATTGGAATTTTTGGAATTAGAAATTAAAATCGGAAGTGGAAATTTTAATGAATTGTTTAAAATGGAATTTTAGAATAAATAAATAAAATAATAATAATTAAATTAATTAATGTGAATATTCGAATTTTCAGAAATAGAAATTTAATTTGAAAGTCGGAAATTTTAATGAATTGTTTAAAATTGAATTTTAGAATAAATAAATAAGATAGTAATAATTAAATAGATTAATGCGAATATTGGGAATTTTTGGGATTAGGAGATTAAATTTAGAGATCAAGATGCTGAAAGATAATTTAAAGGTTGTTAGAAGGTGGAATTTTAAAATGAATAAATGAATAAGTGGATGGAAAAGTAATAGAGATGACGAGGATAATAATTAAATAAATGAAATGTGAGTATTAGAATTAAAATAATAATAATAATAATAATAATAAAATCTAGAATTGCATTTGAGAGTCGGAATTTTGAAGGTTTGTTAAAGGATGAGATTTTAAGATAAGTGGATAAACAATCGAATAGTAATAATAGCGGAAATAATAATTATTAATTAAATAAATATGGAAATTGAGATTTTGGGAAGTTAGGAGATAGAATTGAGAATCTGAAAATTATAAAGCCCAAGTGTTTAAAGAGTTGAATTGTTAAAAAAACTAATTTTATAAAATCCATTTTTTGTTTATATAGGCCTTGGAAATGGGCCATCAAAGATGGCCATATAAGATAAGATTATACCAGTGGGCTTAGGATATGCATGGGCTGACTTCACATAGGTGGGCCAAACATGAGGCCCTCCCCAACAATATATATGGGCTTGGGCTATATCTCAACGTCCATATCCAATGGCAAGATGACCCAGGCCTTTAATCTTCAACAAGACGAAATCTTCCACCTGGGCAACATCTTCGGCATGGAGCTTCCAACATGGGTGCCGTGGTCGTCGGGGTTAGGGCCGCCTGCGATGCAGGTAGTGGGGAGGTCCTCGCCATGAGCGTCGGCAGTAGCTTGGAGGACGCGGGGCTCGTCATCCATGAAGGTGGCGCCACCAGCACCGACGTCGTGGGGTCTGCGCGTGGCTGGCGTGTATCGCTTGAAGCTCCAGCACTGGATAGCCTTCACGGCTGGCATTCATCCCAACTCAGCTTGCATGGCTCCCTCATCCAGTTTTGCGTGCATGAGACTAAAAAAATAGGTTTGCATGGGAATGGTTTGGCTAGATGGGTAGTGAGAATGACGGGTCTTATTAGGTCCAGAAAGAATGAAATAATAAGGGTGATGGTGAAAAAAGCTACTAGCAGTGGGCACGAAGAGAGAAATGGGTTTGAACGGTTGAATAAATATGCAACAAATGGGTTGGATGGAAGCTATGATGAGTGCGCATACACAGTCCTTATGCGCGCGGGTGGGTGAGTTTAAAAAATGAAATCAAAACATGAATGATAATAATCTCATATGAAAGCATCGGAACAGGGGCCAAAACAGATGGGAAACAAACATAGAACGAAAATGAACAAGCTCAGATTCTATAAAAATAAATGAAAACCCCCAACAAAACACCATCAAACGCCCATATAGGATCTCATATATATTCAGATAATGCTATGAAGAGAAGTGAACGTAATCGAAAGAAGGATACCTGAACCTCCGCCCTTCAAGGTGTTTCTCCTTTGGTTCCTTGCTCGGTCCCCCCTAAGGTGTCTTCCCCTCCAGATCCCCCTTCTCTGCGAATCCCCCATTCTCTCTGTTTTCCCCCGCTTTTCCCTTTTCCTCTGCCATCACCCATCTAATCTGGTCGCCTCCTCCAGCTGAAATCCCGGGGTGGTCAGAAGATTTTAATGATGGAAAAATCCAGCTCCCTCTCTGGGGGGTCTACAGTATCATAATATTAATGTATTTATATCATAAGTATAATATATTTACATTATAACACATGATGGCAGTATGTTAATATTATTCATTCAATGGATGAAAATTGTTTAATAATTTTTATATATGTAAAAAAAAATAAAAAAACCTATAAGTGTTGTACATTGAAATTAGTGTTTTATTTGGTTTCAATGATGATTTGTAATATAAATATATTAGGGAATATAATATGATCCTACAAAACTATCAATTTCATAAAAAAAATTCAAAAAAATTTCAATTAAGTTTTATTGTAATATATTAATTATAATATTGCATTGTATTTGTATTTTATAACAAAAATAATAATATTCGAGATTTTTATTTTTATCCAATTGACTTCCAATACAGCATACATAGATAATATTTTCCGCTCAATGTATTAAAATATGTATATAAATTAAGAAAAAAAAAATAGTATGTAAAGGAATATATATATATATATATATATATATATATATATATATTATAAAAAACTAAAAATAATTCTTCGTCATTTTCTAATTCTTTTAAATGACTCAAATAAAAAATTAAACATTATATATTCGTCATGCTCGATATAGCAACATGATTTATCAATTTAAAACTAAAAATATGTATATCATAAAAAAAAAATCATCATTTTTATTACATAATTATAAAACCCAACTTTTTTTTTAATAAAAATAAAAAATTATAGAAAAAATAGGAATGTGTAAAAAAAAAACATTAGAAATTATAATATTTCTTAAAAGTATTTTAGTCCTAGATGCTATAATTATACATAACAATTTGTAAGGGTTAAAAACTTGAAGTGTCTTAAAAAAATTAAAAAAAAAAAAACATTAATTGCCTTGTATGGAATTTTAATTTATTATTTTACTAAATAACTTTTGAAAGGATTTTTTCTCTTCAGCCCTACCTGATTAGGAATGATAAAAATTAATAACCTTGTTGGGTAATTAACACCCATCTAATTTGCCCTTCTTAGGTCATCGGTCATCCCAATCCTCCTCCCCTCCTCCCTAATCATACTTTCATAACGACCAAGGATTATTGGTGAGTCCACCTATGATGTCTCACATCGGATAGGGGAGCAAGTTCCTGACGCTATATATGTAGAGACTCCTCTTAACCAAGTAGACGCGTTTTAAAGCCGTGAGGGTCCTCTTAGGCCCAAAGCGGACAATATCTACATGGTTGGAAGCAGATAGTTACAAAATCACCCTCTGCATTTGTAGATTTAATCAGTACTCTTGACATGGATACCAAAGAACAACCCATTTTAAGAAGACTTGTCGGCTCGCCCATCAATGAAGAAAACCAAAAAATGTTACTTTGCAAGAAGATCGATAGCATTATCAGATGCTTTCACTGTTCCGTCACAATATCCTACCAGAATGTGGAGGATTTACTCTGCGGATATTTGTCGAAAAAGTGGGAAAAATATTCTTCATTCAAAATGATGCTTCACTTAAGTCTGATTAGACAGAATAATCTCCCTTCTCTCCTACGATGCCACGTGTCCTTCTTTAGAATCGCAAACGACTGGTCGTGTCCACTTGTTCTTACCAAGTGCACGATTGCCATCTCCACTTCAAACTTCAATAAATAAAAAATAAAAAGAAATCCAATAAATGCTCAGACCACTTCAAACACCACCTGCCTTATCATAATTTAAAAAATAAAAAGAAATTCAATAAATGCTCTGAATCTTATCTCCCGACAAATTTTCATGGGCTAAAATTCCCTTCGTGCATACAAATTTTTTAATGCGCTGTGATATTATTATTATATTGTTTAGTTTTTATCTTATCCTTCTATTATATATATATATATAATACAAAAGGGAATAACAAAAAAAT
This sequence comes from Vitis riparia, assembly GCF_004353265.1. Lineage (NCBI taxonomy): Eukaryota > Viridiplantae > Streptophyta > Magnoliopsida > Vitales > Vitaceae > Vitis > Vitis riparia. Next base: position 14,514,272 of record NC_048438.1, read on the forward strand.
ACAAGGGTTTGTTTAGATGTTTAATCTTCAATCGAAAGCAATTGAGAATTGATTTATGAAGAACTTGGAGTAATTTTTGAAGAATTTCTTTGAATTTTCAAACTTTTTCTCGAAACCGCATTTTAATAGAATTTTTAAATATTTTATTGATTTTGAAGAATTTTCAAATTTGAAGTTTGAAGAGTTCTTGAAACTCACATGATTAAAACAAACATTATTGAATAGTTGTTTAAAAAAAATGATATTAGGTAGATTTTTGAAATACATATGGAATAATCTTGATTCTTGAAATATTATTATTTAATTAAATTTAATATTTAAAATATGTGAAAATATATATTTAAATAATAATAAAAATTGATACTTTTCTATAATTGTGTAGGCACTTTCCATTTTTTTTTAAATACACTTCATCACCAACCTCTTCTCATTTCACATGAGTTATACATTTTGAAGACTACTTTCAAGTACTTACATTGGATTAATATCATCAAGCCCTTCATGATGGCAGTACGTGGGGGCTTGTTCCTTGACCATCTAGAATTAATGTTGTCTACTTCAAATGGGTATATTATTTTAAGTACAAAGAAGATAGTTTTATTGATTGTTTCAAGGCTCGTTTGGTTGTAGAAGGTTTCACACAAGTATAAAAAGTGGATTATGATGAATATTTAATCTTATGGTTAAACCAACCACCATTCATCTTATCATAGCTCTATCTTTCTCTTTAAATTAGAGCATGCATCAATTAAATATGAAGAATGTGTTCTTACATGAGCATCTAGAAGAAACATGGGCATCTAAAAGAGACTGTCTACATGGAGCAACCTCCAAGATTTATTGATTTTCTTTCTCTTGATTATGTGTGTTTATTAAATAAACCATTATATGGTTTGAAACAAGCACCTCATGCTTGGTTCGATTACTTCTCACAATTTTTGCTCCAACTTGATTTTTATTGCAACAAAGCAAACTCGTCATTATTTATTTATCACACTCACAACATAACAACGACTCTCCTCATTTATGTGGATGATGTTCTTGTTGTAAGCAACAATAACCAATTTATTACAAATCTCCTTGCACAACTCATCCATGAATTTGTCATTAAAGATCTTGGCCCCTTACATTATTTTCTTGATATAGAGATTAAATATTTTGATGCAGGAGTCTTTCTTTTTTAACTAAAGCATATACATGACCTACTTTCAAGAATTATGATGCTTAATGGTAATCTCATTGTCACACTTCAAGTTCTTGCTAACAAGCCATCTTTTTTGGAAAATGTCTTAAGTGATGTTACTACTTTCCAAAATATTGTCAGAGCCCTCCAATACTTAACTTTGCTAGATATTACTCATGCAATTAATCAAGTATGTCAATATTTTAGGAACCCTACTTGACTCACTTGATGGCTATAAAGCGTATCTTAAGATACCTTAAGAGAACCCAACACTTTGGTTTACGTTATCCATCAACCAATCCAATATCTCCTTATAGGTTTAATGATGCCAATTGGGCAGGTTCTCCCACTACAAGGAGGAGCACCATTGTTGCTTACTTGAGCATCGATGCCAAGTATCGCAATTTGGCCTTCTCCACGACCAAGGTTGGATTACTTATCTTTTATGAGATATTGGTGTGTCCCTCTCTAAACCACCATAATTATTTTGTAACGATGTTAATGCTCTTTACATGTCCATTAATCCTATGTTTTGTGTTTGTTTTAAACATATTGAGTTTGATTATTATTTTCTACGAGATAAGATAATTATGGGCACTCTTATCACTTGCTTGTTATTTCCACATTAAAATTAAGTGGGTGGCCCACTAACCTAGTATTTAGCCGATTAAAAGAATACCAATATCTTTAAACTGTTATAAAGATATTTACCCTTGATGGAGTGGGTAAATTATAATAATTATAATATTATTATTTGAAATAAAAAACAGTTATTCGAATAACACGTTCAGAACGGTTTTTGAACGTGTATTCTTGGCCCTCTTCTCCTATCAATAAGATATATATACAGAAATCCCTTCATGTACGGTGAGTGCTCTCTTCCATCAATTACAGAAAACAATTATGTGTATTAAGGTTTGATAAGGAGAAGAAGAGATCAAGGATTTAAGATCTATAAACTGAAGGAAAATTTCTCATGGCTGCGTGTTCTTCAAACGGTATGTAATCTATCAATTCATTAATGTTTTTTTTTATTATTTTATTATCAGAGATAAGTTTGAATTCAATGATCTGGATTATTGTGTGTTAATTTCCGTATTAAATCTCTATCATTGCTATGTTTCTACACATTCTCAACTTTGCTAATATTTTACCAAATCTTTGTCATATGATATCTTCACCATGTTTTGATACAAGCTAGGTATTCATATTCATTCCCACTAACTTGAGGGAGCATGTTAAAGGAAATATTCAAAATCAAATGCATAAAAGGCAGCAAGACACTCTCATAAATATTTTCATAAATTTGGAGAAATCAAAGAAATCAAATATTAACAATATTTTATTCTCACAAAATATAAAAATATTTTATTCTCATAATATTTGCAAATCTAATCTTAACAATATTTGATCCTCTTCATTTTAGGATATTTTTCAATATGTTAGGAATATTATTTATTTCTTTCCTTCTATAATTCATCTATATTTTTATATAAAGTTCCAAAGGAAAAATAAAATAAAAAATATAGCTTGTATTGCCAAATCATCAAATTTTACGGTTTGAATCCATAAAAGTGGATAAATTTTTATTTTTCATTTTTTGGAAACTAATAAACAAAAGAAATTTATCAAAGTCTCTGAAAATTCAAAATACTATTTTTTTTATTTCTCATAGAAACATATTTTTATTTATACAAATTTCCAATTAAAAACAATTCCTTTTGTATTTGAAAGAAAATTTTTTTTTTTTCTAACTTGCTTTGCAATTAAATGTTTAAATGGCCAAAAAGTTTGAAGCCTCAACCTGAGGGGATTTCATAAGACTAGCAAACATGATTTGATTCTTATATACTCTCGATTTTGTTAGTAGGAAGAGCAATTTGGGCATCTTTTTCTTGTATAATCTTTGTGAAAGTTCAATTGTTTGGGATATGCTGGTAAGTGCTTGTTCTAAAGTTATCTAACTCTATTCTTTTGTTATATCTTGCAAGCTTTGAGGATTCCTAGTTATAAGGTTTAAGAATATCATTTCTAAATATTTTTTTCTTAATTAAAGACAATATTTAGTGAGAGCTTTAAGACATATTTGAATAATCTTAATCATTAAAATTTTATCCTTTAATTAAAATTAATATTTGGAACATTTGAAAAAAAAAATACTATTTATTAATTTTAATGAGAATTAATACTTTACTTTTTTAATTATCAATTTCACTATATTTATTTATTTTAATAATTATATCTAAATAACCAGAATTTTTTATTTCTTCATTTAATTTGAAGATACTCATCCTTGTCTTTTGTGAGACCCATCTCACATATAGCACAACTTCATTTGATAAAATTATTGGCACATGAAATATTTTATTTAGGGATCGGGTACCCGAAAAAAATCCCTAGCCAAGCCCAAAAGACTATGGTTAGATAAACTTTAAGCTCCAGCCTACCTCGAGTTTCAACGTTGCTCATGGCCCATGTTGAAGGTAAGCCCAAATGAAATTACCTATTATATTGTGGCCCATGTGGTAAGTCAGAATAGTTTTTGGGTTCCGCAATGCTAACATAGCCCAACCCACCCTTCCCAACCTGGGCTCATGAGATGAAGTAGGGAATGAAGTAGAAGTAAAGCCATGATTAATGATGAAATCATATTTATTACAGAAACAAAAATTTCTATTTCAAATATTACATTATTTTTACACATACGGGGCTGATCTTGGGTCACACACAGTCATTTGTGACTTCTCTCCTTTTAGAGGGTCCATCATCACCGTTGCTTGTAGCATCCTTACTGTTGACTACCTTAGACACCGGAACTTCCTCTGCATGAGCTATATCGTGTTGCTGAATTACAAGCACGGAGGACACAATCCCCTGTCCCGACGACGCCAATATGTCTCCAATCGGCCCTAACTCTGCGTGCTCCGCTTGCCGTTCCGCCAGTTCCGCTACCATTGTCGACGGGAATCGACCCTTGCCCACCACCACCAGATCGTAATCCCCACTCTTCCCTATTGCCAACACTCCCTCCACGACGTTGCTCGCCACCTTCTCTACGTACTCCACCAACCCTCCCCACCTGCTCTTGAACTCCGCCGTCGCAATCTCGTCCAACTCCTGGATTTGTTTCACCATGAAATTAACTACATCAGACACAAAGGCAATTACTCTACTACTTAGGAAAGTCAATGAATATTGAGAGAGCTAGCCCACCTTCTCCTTCTGGCGGTCCATGGCGGCGGTTGAGAAGCTATAGCTCTGCTCATCGCATTTTTCTGGAGAAGGCCGTAAAATAATGTCTTTACTGTCTGAACCGTCTTTTTCAACGAACCTTATTACGGTCACCTTAACCGCTGGGTGCTCAGCCATTCTTGCACCCAACTCCAAAGCCTCGCGGTCATCCGGCCCACCAAAGAACAATATACAAATCCGTTGAGTGACAGTAGAGGTGGGCCCACGTGTCTGCTGTGGCCCACTCCCAAATCCACGGTCCACAAGGACAGCCACCGAACAAGGCGAGTTCTTGAGGACCCTCTGATTAACCCCTCTCCAACCGTTACCCATGTTCTCCATCGACTCGGAGCCCTCTCCTTTCCACTGCTTGTGGAAGGGCAAGATAACCATGGTCGCCCTCTTTTCTTCAGCCACATGGCAAATGTCCTCGTGCATAGTGGATAATGATGAGATGGCCGTGGTTGGTCGCACTGAGACTCGACCCAATTGACCGTACGCTTCAAATGCAACCTCAACTCGGTCGTCTGACTGGCCCCGGCGGAAGCGGTTGATGAAGGGGAACCCATTCTTTCGGGCGCGTTGGACCATAATGATGGAGGAGGATCTCTCAGTGAGCTCAACCAGACGCATTACATATAGTTTGAGTTGAGATTTCTTAGCGCTCCGAGTAGCCTCTATGAGGCTGATGAGTGAAGGCACGTTTCCGGGCCCGTGGACGCAGGCCAGGATTCGGAGGTCGTTTTTGGAGCTGTCAACGCTGGAGAAGTCGCGTAATCTCCGGTGAGTGCGAGTGGGGCCTCCACGTACCGGTTTGTAAATGGTCATCACTATCGGAGTTGTCATGAAGGTGGTGAATAATGCCATAAGGACTAGAATTGCAAACATCTCGTCGTTGAGGACCTGTCCATCAATTTTGTACATTTTATCAGTCAAAGCCAAAAAAAAAACACGAAAAACACACAAAAGTCTTGGTCATAAGGTCATGCATATGCTCCACCTGGTCCCATTCAATTTGCAGATAAAACCTAATCCCTCTTTTCCATCCATGTTATATACATAAAAAAAAAAATCGAATTTTTAAAAAAATCAAAAAGAAAAAAAGGGTCATTGTCGGAAAACTATTGTCCGATGAAAGAGGACAAATTCAAAGCTCTGATTGGGGCATTGGATTCAAATGAATTGGCATGTATGTATCCAAGGATCCAGCAAATCAGAAGCTATGCTAAAAGTATTATTTTGGTCAAGATTTTTACCAAATCTCAATATAAAAATGGTTTTTATAGAGTGGGCCTAATACTTTACAAGATGCGTGATGTGGTAGAAAATCAAACTTTCTAGACGAAGATGACGAAAAGAGTTTGCGGAATACGTTTATTTTTTTCATCTTAATTCATTTTAAAACTCAAAAGGAGAATGTGAAATATTTTGCTTTCTTGCGAAGCAATGACTTATTTATGTGGAATAATGTGTTTAGACTTTATTCAAATTTAAGAATGGGGAAGAAAAATAAATTATAAAAAAATTAGTTTATACCATGAAAGCTAAGAAGTGAAGAAATATGCGGTATTTCTATATTGAGATAAGTTTTTGTTACCTTAATTCAAGCCTAACCTTAAATTGCAATTTTAAATTATTTTTTCCTTCTAAGCTCTAAATATACTAAAACAGTAATAAAAAAAAAAAAGGAAGAGCTTAAATATCTCTAAAATGGAATGAACGTCTCCTAAACAAAATAGATAAACCTAGAAATCTAGATTGTTCTTGTCCTGAGTTGTAGTAAACCCTATGGCCCTAAGGAGTTTCATGGGAATCTATCAATCAACTCACCAAATATTTGAAAGCTTTCAAAGTCTTAGGCAAAAACACGGGCGCCATGCTCTCACCTAAGACCATATATATCCAAAAAAAATAGTGCTAGTTCCGTGTCTTTCTTTTGCTAGTCTTGTTTACAATTGATATGAGGATTGGAAAAATAGAAAGAAAGAAGAAAATTCTCCAATCCCCTGGTCCCACTCAGTGAAAAACAGATGACGTGAATGAGAATGGGAGAAAAAAGGGGCAAAAGCCAACAAAAAGTTACGTAGGAAAACAAAAGCGTAAAAGAAAGAATAGTAAAATGGGAAGAGAACTTGCCTTCTTCTCCTTTCCGATGTTGAGAACAATAAGCTCAACTAAGCCTTTGGTATTCATCAACACACCCAGCGTGAGGGATTCCCTTGCGGGAATCATACACATCATGGCCACCACGAAGGTTCCGACAATCTTGCCTGCACATGCCGTTGTGATCACCAGCACCAATAGTCCCCACGCCTCCAAACCCCGTATTTTAGCAACGTTCGTCTTTAACCCGCTCGACGCGAAGTATAGTGGAAGAAGCAACCCTGTTACAAAGTCTTCTATCCTCTCTATCAGTCTTTCTGAAAATCCTCCTCCTTTCGGAATGGTTAGTCCGAACACAAACGCGCCAAATATGGAGTGGATTCCTATCAGATCCGTCACAAATCCCGACACCATTACTCCCGCAAGGGTCAAGCATATATAGGCTTCGTCTACTGAGTGGCTGTCCGGCGAGCGCCGAGCTACCCAACTCATCGCCGGCTTTATCACTACCATCATGAAAATAACAAAAGCAACACCAGAGAGGAGGACCCACACTGATATTAATGGGCTCTTGTGTTCTCCACCTTCTCCGTCGCCGGCGAGAGCCACTGCCAGAGCCAGCAAAATCCACGCAACCACGTCGTTGAACGCAGCGGCGGCCATGGCGGTCTCACCCACCCGGGTGGTGAGTAGTTTGAGTTCAGCCAATATACGAGCGAGGACGGGGAAGGCGGTAATAGAAAGGGCCACTCCCATGAACACGAGGAAGGTACCATAACCGGCTTTGTCGGCTCCGTCAACACTTTTCCGAAGTACAAAGGCGACCCCTACGCCGCAGACAAAAGGAAGAGTAATTCCGACCGTCGCTATACTGAGGGCTTTTCTGCCGCTCCGACGAATGGAGCTGAGATCCAATTCGAGACCCACAAGGAAGAGAAAAAACAGAAGCCCTATACTTGCCACAGATTCCAGTATCGGAGTGCTCCAACTCGGAAAAATTCGGTGCAAGTAATTCTGGTTTCGCCCCAAAGCAGAGGGTCCAAGTAAAATCCCACCCTAGACATCAAAAGCACAAAATCATCAATTCTCATTCATAAAACAAAAAACCATGAGAAAAAAATCAAGTCATCCAAAGAAAATGAAACGATCAAACCGCGTACAATAATCTCTGCAATGACTTTGGGTTGACGGAGGGGTTTAAGAAGAAATGCAAGGAAGCGACTGAGGGCGAGGATCAAGGTAGTTTGAACTATTAACAACGGGAAGGCGAAATCCAAGGGATTATCACCTTGCCAGATTCCGTTGGACGATGTGCTAATGGAGGTTATGTTGACTGTCATGTCTGGTCACTGCTGCTGTTTCCTGCCTTTAGTCACAATAATACATGCCGAGTACCGTACACTTTATAGAGGAGTGAAGGCGGGCCCGTGCCTCTTTACACGCTATACATGTACTGTGACTCCAACTATAGAGGCCATTTTTTGGGATGGTGCTACACTCAAATTTATATTGGTCCATTCTTAAAAGTGGAGTTGTATTGGGCAAAAAAAATCTACCAAAAAGGTCGTAGGTTTTTTTGGGTTCAAAAAATGAGATTTTTAAAATCCATTGAATTATTTCATTTTGCGGTTCAACACGTGGCAGGTCAGAAGAACTACAGCTGTACTAAATATTATTCGACAAGACCCAAAGTCGCCTGTGAGCTGACACCATCTTCGCGGAAATTTGCCTTTCTACCAAGCCCTTTGGAATGAAGCCAAACCCAAAACCATTCAAAAACCATCCACACCCCGCACGCATTTATATTTTATACCACCGCGTTCGGTCCATTCCTTATCTTATAGCAAAGCAACTCGTTTTCTCTCCTTTTATTTTAATCAGTAAATAACACATTTCTGCAGATAAATTTAAAATAATGAAAGTTTTTGTGGGACTTGATTTATGAGGAGAAGTATGAAATTTAAATTCCAATCACGTACGTAAGGCTGCTATTATTCCAAGACGTCTCTTGGCAGTCCGCGAAATTGAATGAACAACTGACGAAAAAGCCCATCACAGAGACCGAGGAACATAGTCCCAATGCAACTATTTACTGCCTCTGAGCTGATTCGGAGGCCGTGTCAAAGTTTGCAGAGGACACATTTCCACTTTGCCACTGCTTGCTTCATCAATCAACCGGTGGCTATTCTCACGGTGGACCGGTGGTGGTCGAAGGCATCACGTGACCTCACGAGACGGTAAGGCTTTTTCGAACGAAAAAGGATCATGGCGGTTCGGCTAAATATTGACTTTTAGCCTTTTTTTAGATTATCATTACTCGCACGAAGTATGTCAAAATTTTATTGGAAAAAATGTCATTAGTATAATTAAAAAAATTCAAATGTCCACAGATTGAAAGTTGCTAATGCATTGGGATTAAGATTGTAATAAATCAAATGAAATCTACAAATCCATAAGACTCATGAATTAGATTTGGCATGAATTTTTAATTAATTTCCAATCACAAACAGTGTTGAACCTGTGTGTTACACGAGGGGTCATAATGAGAAATGGATTTCTGCGGGCGCCCAAAATTGAAAATTCAAGAATGCGCCAATGTTGAACTGAGTTTTAATAAGATTTTATGAAAATTTAATGTGGGCAAGGGATAAAATGGTCAAATTTACGATTTTGTGGATAGGATAAGAAATTAGAACCACAAACAATATCACAAATTCAGAAAGAGATGGTTAATTTCATTTCACCTTTATCCAGAAAGTCCCAAGAGACCATTTAACATCCACGAGATCCCTGCAAAAGGGTCCGCAAGGGGCTAGACTTGTGAGCCATACAGACCCATTTTGAGCCTGCACCTCATAGCCATACTTTTATGTGCCACTTTAAATCATGAGAGGAAGAACAAATTACGAAAAAAGTTAGAGAAATAATGGGGATTCATGGTTAAATGAGGATAATAAAGGTGCTATAAAACAGCCGCCACCACATACAACTACAATCCTACTAGGGCCCAGCTACCACCATGCCACTAACATCCAACAGCATCATTCATTCTTCGCCATCACCATGGCCACGACAATTACAGACCATGTGCTTCAACCCTAATGTTATTACAACACATTGCTGTCAAAAATGTTTGTTTTTGGTGATTTTCAAACTATAATGGAAGTTGAGGTAATTCCCTCTTGGACATACCGAAGAATTTCATGTGTGAAAACCAGCTTTTGATTCAAGGGCGTGCGGAGAAAAAGTTGGTGAAGCAGGGTGCGCGTGAGACGACTGGAAAAGGCTCATTCACGTGTTCCCATTGTCCCACTAGCGGCCGGGGATCAATTTTACACCATACATTAATGTTTCAAATTAAAGGCAGTAAATTTGTGATTTTAGCTTCGCTCCAATAAAAACAGCCAACACACGGGCCGCAATCATTAATTAAGATTCTTTTCCTGAGTACTGAGTTGGAGAAAAACGGTTAGTCCCGAATCATGGATTCCGCACCGAAAGAAGCCCAGGCCGCGTAGTCAAAGTGGGTGATTTGGCTTTTGAGGGCTCGGTTTGTTTTCCTACTTCTGTGGTGCAAGATGTTTGTGAGGACAAAGATTGAATCACAATCATCCGAGACCGAGTGCACACTTTTTCTTCATTTTTCTGCCGACTGAGCTTTTGGCTCTTGTGGCGGTGGGCCGGGGTGCAGACAGGAAGAGGCAATTGACTTTATTTTTTCTTTTTCAATTATGTATGATATCTACTAAAGTAAATACTTTATTATAAAACTTATGTTATTGCAGTCTAAAATTGAAACTTGAAGAATGAATATGACATTAGACAAACATAACGAAAATTTTAGGACATTCAATAATAGAGGATAGACTCCCTTTGATCCTCTATCTTGAACTTCCCATGGTCATAGACGCTTCGATTCACATCCATTCAACTCCCTTCGGTCAATTCTCATCATCGTAGTTTTGGTTTGTAATACCCTAAACCCAAAAATTTTTAATATTTAATTATGGATTTGGGCTTAAAATAAGAAAATAAATAATTAATAATTAAAATACAAATAAAGTAAATAATTAATTATAATTTAAAATATAAATACTAGAGTCAAATTTTGAACAATCATTTTTAGACTCTCATGTAAAGAAATCTAGGGTTCTAGATTTAAGCGAAGAAAATGAGAATTTTGATCTTTTTGTTCTTTCACGAAAATTTCAGAGTAAGTGATACTTCTTAAAGATTTTTTTTATTTTTTATTTTTTCTTAAAAATTTTAGTTTCTTGGTAAGCTTTGGAAAGAATTAATGGAAAATAAGAAATTAAGATAATAAATTAAAAGTAATTAAATCTAGAATAAAAGAAGAAAAATAATAATAATAATAATAACAATAGAAAGTTTGATACGTTATTAATGAAACCTAAAAGAAAATTTTGTATGAAACAACCGAGTTTATGTTTTTTTATAAATAAAAAAATATAGGATTTTTGGGAGAAATATGTATGCATGTAAATAGAAATTCTTATGTGTAGAAGATAAGAATTGTATTTTTAAAAAAAATTAAGGCTAGAACCTAGAGATTTGTATCCTAAGATTCCAAGTATAAAGGAAGTAGAATTACATGAAAGATTCCTTATTTAAAATAAATGGAATTTAGTGCACGTGAGGATTCCTTATTTGAAGGAAATAGAATTTGTTGGGAGATATATGGATTGGTGTAGATGCATAGGGTGTAAATGCACAGTGACAGTGTATGAAAGAGAAACTTTTGATGAAGTGTTTGTACTGAAAATAGAGTTTAAAAAAATAATAATAATAATCGGGATAAAAATTAAGTAATATAATTGGAGACCTAAAATCTAATAATGTTAGGATTCCATAATGAAATAAATTTGTATAACTTAAATAAATTAATGTAATTTAGATTAGATTAATTATAAGTTAAGGAATTTGAAACGTTTAGGACAATAAATTCAAGACAGATAAGAATGGAAATATGATATTTTTTAGGGATGAATGAATAATTTATATATGTGTTAAAAAAAAAATATATATATATATATATATATATATATATATATATATATATATATATATATATATATATATATAATTATTATTATTAAAACATTAGTGTAAAGAACTGTTCTAATTTCTTAAATGATTCGTAGATAATTTCATCACTTTGATCTTTAGAGTTTGAGTCCAGGTAAAAGGATTGACTAAAAATATTTCTTTTATGAATCATCAAGTATAATTTTCTTTTAAAAGTTTCAAAAATTTTGAGAAACAATTTTGTTATATTGTATATGTTTGTTTACATGTGTGATGAATTTTTTTGTTTTAAAAGAAAAAAAAATTAGGATTGGTAATTTGATCCTTGATAACAAGGAAAGTGTTTTAACTTTTTGATAGAGGTAACATTAATCTATAAACCTAATCAATGGGGTAGTTACTGACCTATGGTGGTATATAATTATATTGGTTCTGGTTTCACCCACTAAGGATCACATGAGGCTAGTCACTTCTATGAGTCCCATTACAATGGACACCTTTGTCGGTTTCAATTTGATGGACATTTTCTATAAAAAGCCAAAGTTGTACATTTAATATATATGTTTGTAAAATAATGTCATGCTTAAAGTATTCTAAAAATGACATATGAAATATTAATTGTTTTGTTGTATTTAAAAGCTTAATACAAAGATTCTCTATTTTTAAACCTCTTATTGGGTTGTAAACTCAATCGTTGTACTAAAATGTTTTCAAGTACACCTAATTTTGGCAAGGAGTGATTCGGGTAGGAGAGGTTCTTCAAATGTCCATTTAATTCTTAGTTTTAAGTTTAATATCATAGTAACACTTTGTTATTAGTAATTTAATTTACCACTACTATTTTAGATAATTTGTTATATTTGGATTCTGGATGTTGTGCAAAAGAATAATTTCTTATTATTTCTTTTAAGATATATCATTATTTTTGGAGGTTTACTTGTAAAATGATCTTGGTGCCTAGGCTACGATCAGGGTCATTACATGGTTCCTTCTAAATCTCGCTCTCACTCACAATTTAATTTGGCATGGCTTCGAATCTATATTCGCTTTCCGGATTCGGGTCATCAGGCTCTAAATTTGGGTGCTTTTTGTTTTCGATTTTTGGCTGATTTTTAATTATCCAGAGGCACTATGTGGATTAGTGTAAATTTAGCTTAAAACCTTTAACTGCAATGTGGGCAAAGGGATTTTTGGCTCAAAACAAAAATATTGTTAAGAGGGTGATCATTGTACTTATCCATGTGATAAAATTGTTACTTTTCAACCACAGTAATGTGGGCAAGGAATTGCCGCTCCGTGAACAGGTTCCTACTCTGGAGTCACTGAATGGTCGGTAAAATTCGAACATTGCTATCTTTAACTGCTTTCCATAAATGTGGGTAATGATCTTCCCTTGAACGCTCACCATTCAATTTCCCTGTTCTCTGTACAGACATAGCATTTTTGTTAAATGCCCCCTTCTGTTGTGAAGGATTTCTTTTCGACACCATAGCATTTTTGGTTCCAGCATCTTATGTCAGCTCCATTGTTTTCAAAATAAGAGCAATCCTCATTCAAAACAAGATTTTCTTTTGAATACGGAGATGACAATTTCTTTTAATGCACGTGAACAGTAGAGCAGGAATCGTGTCTCCAAACAAAGAGAATTCCAATGGTCCACTTCCTCACAAACCGCCAATTTAGATAGATATTGGATAGCAGCCTCAGAGTGTGCTTTGATGGTCGATGTCTTAAGGATCACATTTTTACATCCCAGCCCTCCTACACTAGCGCCAATGCTTAAAAATTTTCAAAGGCATCGTTACATATCAAAGAAGAGAAGACAATTGCTACATGGGCATATGGTTAATGTGGTTGAAAAGTTCAACCCTTCAACTTTATACATTTGGACCTATAAAATTTAAGTTGGTTTCGGAGAAATCTATCTTTCCACCGCCCCTTCCCCCTCTTCTACATAGCCACCTATGAACCTCTAAACAGCATGACCTGCTTTGCTTCTGAATCATAATCTCTTCCATTTTTAATAATATGAAACTTACACTTAATCAATAATGCTTGGTAACATAAATAGAAATGAATATAGTGATATAGAAGATAGTAAACAAAGATGTTGTATGACATAAGTGAAAATACGACAGTTGACAGCAATGGACATTTGGATAGCAGTCCTAACGGCCTCAATCCCACTAAATTTTGTCAGTAAATTAAGTTTCAGTTACGCTAAGGCCAAGATTGCCAATCACATATGGGCCTTTGTTGCTTGAATTGCAAATCCATGTCCGCCGGACCTACCCAATCCTTCATAAATTGAAAAAGTCGAAAAACCAAAGTGAAATCTTTTGAATGAAAATAAATTCTTCGGAAATAAAATTATGAACCGCGTATATACTGAATTCAGATAGTAGCATTTGCCCCAATCATAATTCCCAAAATCTTAGAATCTATTTGTTAAGCTCATCAACCAACGGAAAGATCGAATGTAATTAAAAAAATACAGAACGAAATTAAATTGGAAGGAACACAAAAGAAATTCTTATCGAAAATGGCGATCTTTGCATCACAATTTCAAGGAAAATCAAACAGAAATCAGTAAACTAACACTAAAACCAACAACATCATTAGCCCTAAATTTAAACCCACTCTTTACAACTGCCTACATCTACCGCCCCAAACCCTAAAACACCAACCAATTAGAACCAAGAAATCAACCACCGAAACCATAGAGAGTCCTTCCCTGCCTCTTGAGGGCATAAACAACATCCATAGCGGTCACAGTCTTCCTTCTGGCGTGCTCAGTGTAGGTCACAGCATCGCGAATCACGTTCTCGAGGAAAATCTTGAGAACGCCTCTGGTCTCCTCATAAATGAGACCGCTGATCCTCTTCACGCCTCCTCTCCTCGCCAAACGACGAATAGCAGGCTTGGTGATACCCTGAATGTTATCTCGGAGCACCTTCCTGTGCCTCTTAGCTCCTCCTTTGCCCAACCCCTTTCCTCCCTTTCCACGACCCGACATTTTCACTGCTTTTGAATTTTCTAGGGTTTCAGAAAGGAAATTCCAGACGTGATGTTTCAAAAAGGGCTCTTGAGTTTATAAAGAGTTTGAAATGGGAAAATAGAAGTGTGAGCCGTCGGATTGGGTTGTTAATCGACGTTCAAGGGTGGCGATCCGTGTGCTCTGGTTTCGTTGCTTTTAAAGCGTCCATTATGCTCCAATGGACGGTGGACAATCGTTGTTTTATGTTTGTGGATTGGGGTGTTTTTCTTGTGAGGTGCGGATTGCTGATGTGGCGTGTTTTTCCTTTTGAATGAGCCCGCGGCCTAACTAAGTGCATCCATGCTTCATGAGCATCTGAGAGTAGCTGAGAATATGTTTGAAGATAAACATTTAAATTCAAATGATGCAACATTATAATATATGAACTATGTACGGGGAGAACTTGGATCATAAATCTTATGATTGCTCATGTCATGATATAGCTCGTGTAACATATATTAGACACATGATACATGCACATAAATCTTACAAATTAGGACATGAATGACCCATAATAAAATTAATAACAATAATGAAAAATAAAATATGCTAGTAATAAATATGATTTTGAAATGTTGAATATTATTATCAAGATAAAAAATATGTTTCATTAAATTCAATTACTAAAAATAGACATAAAAGATTTTTGGTGAATCAATATAATGATTTCATAAAATCTTAAATATCTTTTGTCTTATTTATCCACGTCTAATTAATTCTTTTTTAATACGGCTTGTTGAAAAAAAAAAACAAACGCAACACCTCAACAAGAAAAATAAAATGAAATGAAAAATAAAAAATATTTATGTATAATCACACAAAATATTTACCTCGTTAAGTGACTAGGAAAATCAAAGTTATTATAAACTTCCAAAAGGTGTATTTCGGACTCTCTCCAACATTGTCTACCCAAAACCTAATACACTTTTCCTATCCCTCTTCACTATTTGCTCACTTTCTTTTCTCTCACCCTCTATGTAAATCTATTATAGAACCATGTATTCATAGTATTATAGATTGACTTTAAATCAACAATTTTCTTATTTGAGAGTGTATTTGAATCTTTGATAGTAATTATATAAAACATTTTAAGTATTTTTTAACACTTGAATGATAAAAATTTTCAAATGTTAAAAAAGTTATAAGCATTTCCTAAAATCACTGCTAAATGGGTTCTTCATTAAACTTAAAAAGACAAGTCGTTAAAACACAAACTCTATAAATATTAACAATCAAATCTCAACAATTTTATGTATATAATACTTTTAATTTGTATGTTTAACAAATTAAATTTTTTAATTAAGGTTAATAAAGATAGATATTAGTTAAATTTAATAATGGTAAATATTAGTTAAAATTGATGAAGGTAAATATGTCAAAAAATAATTAATTTAATTTGATCAAATTGCCTAATACCTAAAATTAAAATCATGTATTAAGTTTTAAATAAATAATTTAATTGAAATTCAATAATTTGAAGCAATAAATATTAAAATATATCAAACATCCTCAAGATTGTCATAATGATTTTTTATGTCTATAATATACAAGTTGATGAAATTCGATATAAGACATAATACTATATTATTTGATATATAAAGTAACATTAATCAATATTAATCTTCTCATCATTTATTAAATGGTCTGTTTTTTCACTGAGACCTCCAAAGAAATCAATGTCATAATAGGTTAGGTTCAATCTATCATTATCGATAAAGTTCATCTCTATCTCTTTTTCTTTTTGTTTTTATTAATGCTTGGTAAAGGTCAACCAACTGTTTGGGCGTATGACAAGTACACAACCAATGCTCTTTCATACAACATCTATAACAATTATTCTCATGGTTCTTAGGAGGTTTATCTTGTAAACACTTCCCATTTTCTTGTTTTGTCTCAGTATTATTTCATTTCTGGTGGTGCAATGAGGCTTTTATTTTCTAAGAATTTGATGAATTATTACTATAAGAACATGGTATCGAGGATTTCTTCTACGACCATGACCACATCCTCGTCCTTATCTACGTCCACAAGTTTGGGCCGATATTACATTCACTTCATGGAATGGTTTAAATCCAGTTGGACAAGACTAGTGATTTTTCATCAAAAACTTATTATTTGTTCAGCAACAAGAAAACATGATATTAATTCAAAATATTTTGTAAAGTTGCGCTCTCGATATTGCTGTTGCAGGAGCGCATTCAAGGTATGAAACATAATAAAAGTTTTCTCTAACATGTATTCTTCTGTGATTTTTCTCCACACGGCTTTAATTGAGAGCTGATTTTGAAAAATCCAGAGTTATATTCACTAATAGTTTTAAAAGCCTGCAATCTCAGGTGCATCCAATCATATCGAGCTTTTGGGAGAATCACAGTTTTCTAGTGGTCATATTTTTTCTTCAAATTACTTCATAGAGTAAAAGGGTCTTTCACCATAAGATGTTCATTTTTTAAACCTTCATGGAAGTGATGGCAAAGGAAAATTAGTGTTTTTGCGCGATCCTACAGGGATGCTTGATTTTCTTCTTTGATTGTAGCTCCACGATTCATTGCAACATCAAGTATCCAAGATAGATAGTTCTTTCCCGAAATGTCAAGTGTCACAAATTCGAGTTTTGTGATATTTGACATTGTCAAATAACTTCATATATATGACAAAACAATATTATTATAATCAGTTATAATAAATTGATAGCATTGGTATAACTTTTTATTATAAACAAAATTAAATAATTTACTTATAACTTTTAACAATATATGACAAAACAAAATCAACAATAATATAAATATGTAGAATTTTATTCTATATAAACAACTTCAAGTTTAAGATACAAGAATTACCTTTAGAGCAATTTGTGCTGATAATGTGTTATAAAATAAGGATAAATGGAACATAAATAAAGTAGTAGAGATAAATTATATATTATTTTGATAATAATATATAATAGGGAAGAATAAATCACAAAAGAAAATTGAGAAAGTTGAAAGAATGAAAGACAAATAAAATGAGAGAAAGTAAAAAATTTATTTCTTACTTAGGGGATGCATATTACAGAGGATGGGAAACCTTTTTATCAGCTTTCTAAGTTGCTTCCATTAATATTCCTATTAATGAATATTAATGGAACTCATACATAACATCAATGGTTTCTATTAATAAGTTATTAATGGAAGTCATAAATAATATTTAATTAACATTTATTATAATTAATGTGGTGGCATTCATTACTTCAGTTATAACAAATTTTGGTTAATTTGTTAATTTTGAAAATCTTCATAGTGGAGTTAATGGTGGGAAAACTACAGGTCTCTTGGGAACCTAGTTGTCACGTATGGGAAAGCTAAAGGTATTTTGGAATGTTTTCGGAAATTGTTCTCAAAATATAATTGTAGACCCCCATTTGGGACTCATTTTCATGCAGGTTATTTTACCAGGTATCACAATCCTGGAAGGCCATGTGTCGATTCCCAATTGATCTTTATGGAATCACAATAGTGGTTAGAGGGTGCAACAAGGAGGAGACACCTGTGAGGAGAATCAGGAGGAACGTGTTTTCGGTTATAAACAGTAGGTTTTGTTGCTTGAGGAGAAGAGGATTCTGTTCCTGATGGAGATTTTTTAGGGAAGACCTTTCTTGGAGGACAAGTTTTTCTAGAAGGAAAAACAGATTGGTTTTCTTGGGGGTCTCTTGGAAAGCAAACAAAGGTTAGAGAGAGAAAAAAAAAAAAAACCAGAGAGGGGGTAGCTTGAGAGAAGACAAGAGAGGTTTCAAAAAATTGGCTAAGGAGTGAAACGATTTTGCTGAAAGAAAGAGAATAACCGAATTCTTGCTTGAAGAATGGGAACATCAACTAGAGGGGAATTCCCTCTAGTAAAGACTGTTACAGACATAGCAAGGAGGATATTCTAAGCTTGGAAGAAAGAGCTAATCAGAGAGGGGAGGAAAGACACAAATGAATCGTCTTGGAAGAGGGTGACACAGGTATTATTCCTGTAAGTTAAGGATTCTTTTGTTTCTGGCTATCATGAGATTCTATCTTGACATCTAAATGTGAGCAGGTGAGACTCTTATATATATATATATATATATTAGTATTTGAGTTTGCTCACCCTCATTTTGTGTTTGATTTCTAACCTGTCATCTGGATTCTGTTTTGAGATTTTTTGAGTTGTTGGCCATCATGATTTGATTTCTTTATTTAAAACCTATTTGAAATCTGCTTTGGTCCACTCCTACATCCGAGCTCATTGATTGATACATGAAATGAGGCTTGTATGGGCACTTTTGTTTCTTATTATCTGTGCTCTGTTTGCTGTTTTCCCCTGGTCCTGGTACTTGCCCATAGTGCGCACCAGTTTTCTCACCCCTGCCTGAAAGAGCAAGGAACTACTAAGGTGCAAATGTAAGGAGTAATAGTTGGTCGTGTTGTTGATTTGGCTGCATTGGAAGGATATAATGAGCTTATAAGTGACCTGAAGAAAATGTTCGAGATATAAGGAAAGTCTTTGCCCTCAGAGTAAATGAGAAGTAGTTTTCATTGATGATGAAGGAGATATGATGCTTGTGAGTGATGACCTATGACAGCTCACAAGTAACACAGTTGGAATTGGCGATATTTCTCTACAATGGTCAAATTCTAAATGGTGTTCATGGAAGATTCAATGGAATGAACCTGCAACAGGATGGAGATATATATTGTAGCTCTATCCCAACATCGTGGGGTTAAAGAAGTAACTGAATAGATGTCAAAGACTAGTGTGGTTCATGTTTCCAAGCTTTTTATCACTGGTTTTTGTTGTATAATAAGGATATTGGTGTGTGCTGTTGAAATAGATGTGGTTTTCACTAGTATTGCATCAGAAGCTCTTTTATTTATGAAAGAGTCCGTTAAGGATCTCCCTGCTGTTTGTCAGTATGTCGGGAAATTGAGGATGTTTGTTGATATCGTTGTTCCTAAAAATATCGATGCATGTGGCTCATACCCCGAAACTGCATGAGTTTATAATATTGATGACCTGAAGGAGATTGCGGCTGCTAATGAAAGGGATCAACTCTAAAAGACATTGGAACTAAGATAGAGCCAACGCTGAAAAGGAGACAACCAAATTCAGTGAAATCTGCCACAATCACACCAAGTGGAATACAATTTCAGTCTAGAGGGGATTTCCAAAAAGCAGTCTTTAAGAAATGCCTTTTGAATAAAGTTCATCTCCACAGATATCAACATATGAGCATGAAGCGGCTGCAGCGGATGAAGATAACAAGAAGGCCATTTGTGTTAATGTAGATGGAGTTTCCATCACCACTGATAGAGATGCAGCATGCAAAGCACCTATGGTAGCAAAAGAAGTAGTCAACCTCACAACCCAAGCCTCGTCATGCGCCACCCAGTCAAATCAGAAATAGTTATATTTCCCATTCTTGACTATTGCTTCTTCACATTTAACACCCATACACTCATTCCATATCACCATCTTCCTATCCTACTAACCTTCATACTGATCATGTATCTCACCATTCGTGCGCACCACTTCCCTATCTTCCAACACCCACTAAGCCACCTCTTCACACCCATTTCCATACCCATACATGCCACCCATTCTTTCTAAACTCATCAAGCCCATTCCATCTCATCATCACTTCCAACAACCACCAATCCATTCCTTTCATTATCTATTTCATTAATGATGCCTTCATCTCTCATACTCAACACATCACCACTTTTTTCTCTCACTAACTTCTTCTACCCATCCCACCACTCATAATTCTTGTCTTCATTCCCATGCAAACAAAGTCTCATGCACATGGCCACCCTCACCATGCTCCATTTCTTTTTATCCTCATGCCCATCTTCATACCTATATTTCATACCCCCATGCATATACCCATTTAACCATACCCTTAAACTCGTTTATCTCTCTAAATCATTTTCCATACCCATTTGTCTATCTTCTAAACCCATTGTCTTCAACCTATTTCCACCCCCAAAGAAATTGGTTCCAATCATCTGCATAATCGGTTGATCCTTACCATAAGAACCGTTCTCTAGAGAGCCTTCAAACACATGTCTAGAGGTTGAAAACATGCAATGCCGTTTTGTTTATTTTCTTGAAATGTGCTCACAAATTCAAGGTTCGTGATTCTACACCTAAGGAATAAGCAACAACTACTCCAGTCTAAGGCCACTCCATGCATTCTTTGTGATTTTTTATGATGAGATTGGTTCTACTCGATCTGGTCCTGGTATTGTAGAATGTGATGATGCGGATGAGGCAAAACTGTTTAGGAATCCAAGAATTAGTGAATCAGTATCACGGGAGTCTCGGTAGGAAACGTTGAGCCTGGAGTCAATGCAGAACAGGTTAATGGAGATGACGCCATGTCCACGTTATTGGATGGTGGGGAGGACGCTTTGGTTACGTCATCAAAATTTGTGGCACCTGGTACTGTGATTGAATCCGGTGACGAAGCAGTGAGGAAAGAAAGTTTATTAAGCACTAGAATTAGTGAGGATAGCGGGTTTTCGGGAAGAGGTGTTAAAGTGGTACAATGGAGTTCGTTCAATTTAGATTCTCATCTTTAGGGTGGCATCGAGTAGTATTCATAATTTTTTTAATGACTTGAGGAATCTTACAAGAGATCCATTTGATATTGCAGTAAACCAATAGAGTTTTGAGGCTGAACTCAATAACATGAGTTGTGTTTTAGGAAACCTAGTTGAAGATTTGAGTTCCTTGAATTCCGCACAACATCAAGAAAGCCAAAACTATGGGGTGTCTAGGGAGCAGGCAGTAGATGGACGGGATTTGAATAGTAGTTAGCATTGGGAAGAACTCTATTTCAGGGTGGAGATATGATCTAAGCACATGAGAATGGCATTAGTTAGAATGTTATGATGCAAATGCTAGTATGAATGCTCAAGTAGCAGGTGATGAAAATGGCGACATGGCGGCGTGTGCGACGCTCCCGGCCGAGCCACAATATGTGTCTGTAAAGATGTCGGTGTGGTGAAACCTCGAGACTTGCCAGGTCCTCAAGGATTGCGATCCACATGCCATCGCTTAGAACATTAGTTCCGCGCTGGTCAAGTTGTACTATAGTGGTCCAGTCTTCATTTATGCCTATAGCAATACAAATCGCATCTCGGTTTCTGTGCAGCAGGCGCTCTCCAACATCGGCATCGCTCTCAATCGCGTCTCCACCGAGTTGTTGATACTAAATCCAAAGGGAAATTCATCCGAAAATTTGCAAATCAACCAAGCATAACAAGAGCTTCAAGTGCGCTAGTTGGGATTCAGGGGGGGTAACAGTTCCTCTCACCAACCAAAGTATGTACAGGAAACAACACTCGCTGCATGGCCACCATTAGCATGACCACATTTGGGCCACATGTCATTTCTCACTTAAACATCCTTGATTTTTGAAAATAATTTCCCAAATCCTTTTCTTCAAACATTTTTCCAGATTTTAGTTTTTCTTTTTCCTAAATAAATCTACTCTTCAACTTTTTCATCCTTAGTAAAAATCCCATTTTAAATAAATTTTGCGGTCATTTTCTTCAGCAAGCAATCTTCACATCATCCATGATTTTTAAAATGTTTTAAAATAAACACAAATTCAATTTCATAATTCCAAGTGATGGAATTTACGGAATTGATTCATGCAAAAATAAAATGGGCTTTGGTGGGGGCCCAACATCAGTGATTGTTTCCTCAGAAAATGAACTTGATTGAACTATGATATCTGATGATTTATTACTCGGTTTAGTGGTATGTGTGTTATATTTTATGTTCATTATTGTGCATTAACTTCATCTCCTTATCAGCACATTGTCGTTTGTTACCAAAGTACACACCCACTCCCATTCTGACCATTCTACATGCATGTTTTGGCTTTCAGTGTGTAATCATGCTTATATTCAATGATTTTCTTACCAATTGTCATGATTGCTTTATTTAATCAGTAGAAACTTGTTTTTAAGGACTTAAAGGAGTGCTACGATTTTTACTGTACCTTTTTTATAAGTAACTTGACCCTCGAGCCCATATTTAGTTTTTCATAAACCATATTTTCTAAAATTAGAAGTCACATTTAGAGTTTTTTTTCTTATTTTATTTACCATTTCAAAATAAACAAAAATAAGTGGCAACTTTAAGTTATTTTCAAATAAATAAATTATTTTTTCAAATAAAAAGGGAGTTCATCATCGAGTGGGAGTGAATTAATAGAAATAAGGGGTCGACTTTTGAAAATGGTTTTGACGTTGGTTGAGTTGTAAATTTTAAAATTTTCCAAGGTGGAAATGGAATTAATGGCATGTCACCTAGTTATGAAAAAGCTAAAGGTCAATTGGGAATGTAAGTCTACGGGGGAAACATAATTATGGGAAAGTTAAAGGTCCATTGGGAACGTAGTTATGGAAAAGCTAAACGTCTATTGGAACATTTTCAAAGATTGTCATAAAGCATAATTATTGAAAATAATTTTCAAAAATAGCTTTACATGTTTTCTAAAAATAAAAGTTTTTTAAAAAAATATATATTTCACAAAATATAAATATTTACTCCCTTTTAAAAATTTTAAAAATTAAAGCACTAAAAAATACCTTAATTTTTTTAAAATAATATATTTTTTAATTTAAGTTTCTAAAATTTATTATATTTTATATAAAAATTATTGAATTAATGTTAAATTCCATTTCATCCTTGTGTTTTAAAAGAAAATGATTTTGATCGTACTCAAAATGGAAAATACGATTTTGACCATTCATTTCATCATGTGTTCATGCACCAATTGGGGGAATCCATATCCAAAAGGGGTATATTAATATCCCTCTCATGGTTTATCCAAGCAAGGTATTCTGATAATACGAGACAAATAAGACCCTGCAGCCAAACACTCCACATTTTGAGTTACACGATGTGGACATTGGAAAAAACCTTATTTAAGGGTAAAGCGTGGCCTCGGCGAGAGAGAGCAAGAGGGAAGAGATTTAGAGAGCATCGTCGAATCAGAGAAATGGCGAAATTCGATCCCTGGCCGGTGTTTTTCAGGAGAGAATGGAACCGTAACTGGCCATTCTTGGTTGGATTCGCCATAACTGGCACCATCATCACCAAGTTCTCTCTTGGCCTCACTGGTAATCTCTTTCTTCATTCATTTATTTTCCTTTGATACTTGATAAGACTCATTCGCTGATTCGATTTCAACTATTTGTCAGAGGAGGATGCCAAGAACTCTCCCTTCGTGCAGAGGCACAAGAGGTGCGTCCCCGATTTTTGCCCTATTTTTCAGATCTGTATATAATTAGGGTTTTTTTTTTCTCTATTTTGAAATCGATTGTTGGTTTAAGAAATTGATTACTTAAAATTGATATGATCAGGCTGTTTAGGGGGTTGAAATATTACGACAGGGAAAATATTCTACGATGCAAAACGTTTTTAGTGAAAATAAACGAACCCAAGTCTTTGGTTATAATTCAGCTTGTAGCTAAATTTGTGGAAAACGAAGCATGTGCCTTTGGGATTTTACCTTCCATGTTGTGGATTCCCCATCTCGATGGGGTATTTGGTTGCCTAAACACACATTGTAGTGTACTGAGGCTTTTATTTCAATCTTAGAAACTGCCAGAGAATGGGGGGAAAGAAGAGAAAAAGGAAATAAAGAAAAAAGAGAACATTAACAGTTTATTTTGTTAATTGCGATGATAAAAATGAAGCAATGAATATAATGATATATTGAATTTTTACTCTTTTAAGGTCTTCATTTTTTTTTTTAAAAAGTCTGAATAAAGTCAGGGAAAGAGTGGGATGAAACAATACACTAAGAGTACGTTTGATAGTGATTCTAGAAAACATTTTAAGTATTTTTTATACTTGAAAGATAAAAATTTTCAAGTGTTAGAAATGTTAAAAACATTTTTTAAAATCATTGCCAAACACACTAAGTATCTTCCCCTATTATTTCCTATACATAGTTTTTAGATCCATACAGTGCCTTAAGAAGTAGAAAAGCATGCATGACAGGGGTGTTCTTGTGCTGCCCCTTTTTTCCTTCTGATTTGTTACCTTGGCTGACAACACCAATACTACAGTTTCCATAATAATAACAATTGCTTCGTCCATCTCCACAATCAATTCTTTGATATCAAAACAGTGTATTTCCAAACGAATGGATGTTGAATTCCTCTAGTTTCATATTCCTTGTGCGATTCCAAGAGTACCCTCTAAATACACTCTCCGTTTATTGGCTAGGAATGGTGTTTGATATTTATCTTTATTTTTCACTGGAAGGAATCCTTTGTAATATGAGTCTGTCCATATCCCTCTTTTTTCTGGAAGAATCCAGATATACTGCGTTGTTATGCTAGTATTCCTAGAATATTTAAACAATTTGTTGGCATCTGGTCTTGTTTTCTTTTCTTTCTCTTCATAATTAGCAGTTTACTTGAATGTTTTTCCTATAGCTTTTAAATTGGCAGCTTACAGCCATAATTGTTTAGTTGATAACTATCTATTTGACATGTTATAGTTTATATTAATATATTGTTGTCAATCTTCCTAGATTGCCATATGTTTATTGATTCTTCACTTGTTGCCTATATTTTATGCATTAAATTTGTCAATGTGACAGTTAACTTGGTTTTACTTATGTAAAAAAGACATTACCCTATTGATTATAGGGTATGCAAAATTTCTAGATTTTGAAGCGTTGGGTTCCTTGCAGGTGAATTCCCAAATGCCTATGCAGCATTGAATCAGCAATATGCCTCTTCCCATGGAGAGGACAGTTAATATGTTTCTGCAGTGATGTTATCCAATAATAACAGAATGCCTTCAAGACTAGTTCTGAATTAATTTTGTAATTCATCACTTCTCCCATTCCTCTCCCTTTTTCTTTCGTGGATT
Source organism: Vitis riparia (assembly GCF_004353265.1). Classification (NCBI taxonomy): domain Eukaryota; kingdom Viridiplantae; phylum Streptophyta; class Magnoliopsida; order Vitales; family Vitaceae; genus Vitis; species Vitis riparia. Next base: position 14,539,780 of record NC_048438.1, read on the forward strand.
TATTAGTCTTGAAGTTTATGATCATTGATCAACTGGGCAGCCTTGGCGTGCAAGTAATGGGATATTTGACAGTGAGCTTTCTTTTATGTGCATGATGGGTTAGAATTTGAATCTGCTAAAATCAATTTGGGAGGTTGCTTTTTCCCCTAAAAAATGTTAATTGGTTGTTGGTGTGAGTGTTATGTGTTTTCAATAACCTAGTGTTGAAGGGCCATCGGGACTTTATTCTTTTTTTTTTTGTTTTTTTTTTTTTTGTCTGTTACTTTTAGTTTAGGAGGCAGTCCATGTAAATTTGTTTTTTGTAGATGCATTCCCATATCTCTAGTTGGTTTAGAAAGTAAATGGACATAATGATAAAGAAAAACAAGATAAAAAAAAACAAAAAAACAAAATTAGTACGAGATGATTCAAAAGTTATACTAAATTGCAAACAAACACATGATATAAATCAGTTTAAATAGATTATTCATTAGGTAAGATGAGATACCCCTCATAATTTAAAACCTATGACTTACATTTTCATTAGTACAAGTGAACATGAAAATAAAAAAATCATGTTATAACTTCTTGATGAAATGATTTTAATGTTTTTTGTCTTAATCTTTCTATATTGATTTTCAGTTGAACAAATCGGAAGAATAGCTGTAATTCTTTAATTTTTAACTTTTTTTCACATGTTCAATAACTTTATCCTCTTAGACTCCATTTCTTTCTTCACATTACACTCAACATTACTTCGACTTCGAGGGCCTTATTGGATATTGTCTTTTCTAATCTCTTTCATTTTATTCTCATTTCCAGTTGCCTTAGCCTCTTTCTTCATCCGTTTGGCCCTTTATTTTGCTATACTTTGGACACTCTTTGGATATTGTGGTGATTGACCTTGTAGTATGATTTGCACCCTTAAAATAGGATGATTTTGATTTCGACTTTTATTTGAATTGAGATCATGATTTGGGGTTGACTTCAAAATCTTGTAATATGAAGAAATCTTAAGTCAACCCCAAATCACTACCTCAATCCAAGTCATAGTTGAATTAAAATCGTCTTGTTCTAAGGAAGTAAGGATATTGTACTGTGAAGTCAATCACCTCAATGCCCAAAAAGTACCCTAAACAGAGCAAAGTAGAGGGTAAGGAGTTTAAGAGGGTGAAAAAGAAGGAGATTGAAGCAAATGGAAATAAGAATGGGAAGGCGAGTGGAAAGGACCGAGATGCCTAAAAAGGCTCTTTAAATAAAAGAAAGTAATGTTGAGTGTGATGTGAAAGAAGAAACGAGATGTGAGAGAGTAAAGTAGTTGAAGATGTGAAAGAAGTTGAAAATTGGGGAATTATAGTTATTCTTGTAGTTTTTTCAATTGAAAATTAAGATGGGAAGATTGAGACAAAAAACATTAAAATCATCCCATTGACAGGTTATAGTGTAAATCATGATTTTTTTGGTTTTTATGTTCTCTTGATTTAATAGATTTTAAATTATAAGGAATATGTCATCTTATCTCATGAGTATAATCTGTTTAAATTGATTTATTTTATGTTTGTAGTGATTTTCGTTTATTTTTTTAATTTTTGCATAAGCTTTATTTTTTAGATCATGTCTATTTACTTTCTAATTGTGGAAATGCTTCGACAAGGAAATGAACTCCTTAAACTTGATTTTGATTCACTCAAATGGGTGCCAAGCTTTGCACATATATCTAACATTTTTGAGATTGTGAAATGGGTTCTTTCAATTTAAAGTTGTTATTAGTCATGGTTTTATTTTCTTTAGCTTTCATTTGGTTTGGAGAAAAATAAATAAAACAATTTCCTTTGGTTGAACATTTTTCGAACCGGTTAATAAGTTTTGTGGGTTATTTATTTTGAATTTACTACTCTTGCCAATCTAGAATATTCATGGTGGAGTCTATTTCTGATCAAACAATATTATTACTCTTTTACTATTATGATAGGTAAAGATCATATTAAAAGCACTAAGGGATAAAGAGAAAATTTCCCCACCGCACTTGTGCGCAATCGATCAATGAAGCTCAACATGGAAAAAGAGCTATCACCTGTATACTCTTGTCCGACTGGATAAATGATTGTTTGGTACTTGATATGGATAGCTTGGTATCTTTTTTAAATATTCGCAAAAGTTGTCAAGTGTTTTTCTTTCCAATTGGTTTAAAATGAGCACAAATGAGCTATCTTTCATGTTTTCATTATTTTCTTCTTGACAAGAGATCCCATTATTTTTCTTCTAGACAAAAGGTACATGTTATAATCAATTGTTTTTCTTCTCCTCTCCTTATCTTGTCTAAATCTTAATCATGTATGTGTCCTCAATAATTTGGGGTTCCAACACCCCTTAAGCCCATTATTCTTCCACATTTTCAAGCATCTTTAATGATGACTATCGAGAATAAGATAGAGAATCCTACATCCACACCACCCAATTCGAGACTTCACCCTCAACCCATTTCTCACCCTAAAATGTCATAAAGTTTTCTCGTCTCCTTTTAAATAACATAATATAAAAGTTTTTTATTTATAAAATTCAAATATTTTAACCATAAATATTATTAAAAATAAAATAAAAAATTATTATTTTAAATAAAAATTATTGATATATGATATAATTTTTATTTTAAATATTAAATTAATATATATTTTATATTATTTTTTAATCATTTCATAAATTAAATATAAGCATAATATAACACAACATATTACATTAGATATGCTCCTTCAGAACATCATGTCTATAAGATATATCCATTCTATCCTACCAACTAACCAAACGTAGCTATAATATGATTTTAATAATAATAATAATAATTTATTATTATTATTATTAAAAACATATTATTGCAAAATAGTTAGGGAAAAGCAACTACCCGTACAGCATAAATTGGTATGTTTTGCTGGAATTAGGACATTCAAATTTCGCTAAGAACTTTGGAGGTCCAGCGCAAGGAAAATGTAAAATATGGATTAAGGAATATTGACGGATTTGGTTGAGGCTTGGGGAATTTATCATGAAAACAGAGGCATCCCTTCTCACCTTTCCTACCTCAATCTGGTGGCAACCGTCAAGAAATGACCTGTTTCCAAGTCCAGGTATTGCACGAATATTCGTTAGGTGCTGATTGGTTACCATTTTTAAGGGCTTCACGCTTTCAGCCACCTTCAAAAATCCCGTAAAACCAACGTACATCAAGTCAAAACACACCTTACTCACCGCACAAGGACGGCTTCAGAAATAAACCAACACGCAATTCTCACAGCTATACAAGGGCAACATAAAATAGAAGCGTTGTTCATGCCACAATTTGTCAAAAGGCATTGGGACTGAAAGCTGTAGCAAAGATTGAAGAGCATCCATTAGCTAATTTTACGCTCTTTTTTCTACAACCACTTTAAACAAAATTCGGATAAAGGATTGACATTTACATTACAAATACACAGAAGCAAACCCAGACTTTGAATCCGTTGCTTTTACATTTTGGAGGCATATGCTGACACAATGATGTAACCTGTGGAGAATAGATGGAAAAGAGTTAAGAAAGAAATGATGAGGAAGAACAAATACAGTCCCTATTGCATGTTGGTCATTATTAAGAACACACAAATTACAAGCCAATGGACATAAACAAAATCATTCCAGCAGATTCTAAATAGCCTAGTCTTCCCTTTCTGTTCATAATTTCCCATTTTACAGATCATACAGATGCATCTCCTTGTGCCTTGTTGAGAAACTTGTACAATTCAGCCAGTAGAATATAGCTCCAAAGAGGAAAATTCTATAGTATCTTCGAAGCTACAATACCTCCAAAATCTCAACTGTCTGGTGGCATCATACGTCAATTGTAGTGTTGAATGACCCTCCAGCAGAAAGCCATGAAGAAGTGTCTAGCAGAAATGCCTTACAACTGGAGGTTCACTCATTTCCTTGAAAGAACAGGGAAAATGAATTCCAGAATACATTGCATGTTGAGGTAGCTTTTCTTAAACAGGACTTTTAATACCCAAGCAGACCACATTTTCTGGATCTTCAGCCATCTTATTAACAATTTGATCCAGAAATTGCTTTAAATTTGTGAATTTACCTTTATGAGATTACTCTATTTCAACAGCGGAATGGGAGAAGCCCCAGAGTTCATTTGAGTGGCCTCTGCTTTCCCTGAGGCTCAGATCTACTCCCTACCAACAAGGTGAAGAGGCCTATTAGCTGCAGGTATATTCAAGATTTTTAGATGAGTTGAACACAAGAAGACCTGGCTAACTTAAAATGCAAACTGCCCGTTACCACCTGAGCCATGCCCCAGGGGCAGGTTAATCCAGTTAAACAGCTTAAAATAACAATTGTCAATCAAAGAGGTAAACCAGCTGTAGAAGGAGAGCTAGAATCTCACGCTTTTAACAAAAATATGACTTCAAGGGCAAAATAGTGGAGCAAGGGAGGCAGTGCCTCAAAATAATAGGATAAATTATTACATGGACAAGTGGTGATTCAATACATAATTCATGCACAGCAGAATAGGTATTTTGTTGTTTGCTTTTCTTTATTGATCCCCGTAACTTCTAGGGATGTAAAACATTCATGAGTTGGGACCCATCATCACTGCAATTAAAATCCAGGTGTACCTACTTAACATCTCATTTTATTTTTTTACAGTTTTCAGCATTGTGTTCATTTCTACATTACTACCATTGTAAGACATTCACCTTAGTTTTCTTTCTAAGTGACAACAGAAGTACCAGATTTCAATCATAAGTGTGTTAACTACACAAACCTCTAGATGGTTCTACCACATGCAGGACTTCCTGAATTCCAGTAATTCTCCGATCCTGAAAATGAACAAAATCATAATGTTCTCATTCTTGCATTAAAAAAAACAGAAACATAACTGAAACATGCATTTTCTAATGCTGGATAACTAATAGAGTTGAAGTATAAGTACAAGTAAATTTGGAGGCCTCATATTCCAGATGATTACATACGGAAACACTAAAGGGATGTTTGATAAGAATATTAAGTAATTCAGAGACCAAACACATCAAGCAAAATTACATGTGTTTCAAAATGTAAATGATGTAGCACTTAAAAGGTAGATTCTACTAAAAGATTACCTAAAATATTAAGTCAAAGAGACCTAACTGAACCCTTAAAGCATATCACCTTAAGGGTTTTTAAAAATTTATGACTTTTGACCAGATCTTTTACCCTCTCTTTTTTTATGCCAAATTCCTATTTAGTTTAGAATTTTTTTGCAATGAATTTTAATCACAAAGAAATTATGCCAATCCTGATTTCTTTCTACTTTTCCATTTTGTTTATGAAAATATTTTAATTTATTGAAAATGAGTTTTTATTTAAAGAACCAAAGACACAAAAGTGTTAGGTCGAATGAAAAATAAATAAATTATATCATGAGCTTTTTAGAATCTGTAAACAACAAAAAGGCATGTCACATTAATATCTCAAATGTTAGACCAAAAGGAAAGCTCATATCGACAGATTTGCATTTCCAATTTTTTAACTATAGGGAAACATTTGAGTTTGTATACAATATTCTTCAATAGCCTACAAAAGACCAATGTTCCTATATGTTGTATAATCCAACATGTGGTTAGCCACAAACACTTTAGTAATGGCATGTTGACAAATCTGTAATGAATCTAATTATATTCAACATCTAAATTTAAATTGAAACCAATAATTCACTTTTACAATACACTACCTAATCTTTTAGCACTTTGATTCAGCACTACAGTTTTCAAAACTTTATTTTTAGTTGGATGAAACACGCTCTCTTACATAGTCAAGCAAAAAAAGGGAAAGTACTAAAGGAAGATAATGTGCATTTGGCACTATGCTAAAATAGAAAGACGAGGAAAATGGAAGGAAATTATCTAGTAGCTTTCAATAAGGGAAAATTAAAACAATTAGGGTCATCGGGCAGAAAATTTTATGGACAAAACCAACAAACACTACACCACACCCAAACCAAACCCACAACTCACCATGCACCCCACCCCAAACATGTGTGTGTGTAAACAGTTTAAGAGATGCATTCATGTGTCTGCTGAACAGATACAAAAGTCAAGATAAGAAACCATGTATGAGGCAGGAAGATATCACGAACCGCATCATAAACTGCCTTTTGGTTGCGCCAGAAATCTAGGGAAGGTAAAAGTAGTCTTCCTGCAAAAAATTAAACTTGATAAACAGAAAAGCTAACACAAATGTGGAAAGCAACAGATGAGTATACATAGAAGAGGAAAGAACATTTTTTGGTTTATAAAGGGTGTATCCAAACATCCCATGGAGATAAAATCATTCATTACCAAATTTCATAGCATAGCAAGGCAAAAGGTTCATGCTTAAAAGATTTCAAGAAATTATATCATTTAGATTTTCTACTACCTTTTTTGGCAAAAGTTCAAAATTGATCCTACATGAAATATCAGACTATTGGCTATGGGAATAACTTCTTATTTAAACCCTTTTGTGGGGGATTTTTTTCACTTGAATTTGTTACTTTTGCTTTGGTTATCCTTATCCATGTCTTGGTCTGTTGTTATTTTTTTCTCAACGATAATTAATCCTTCTTGTCGTGTTATACTCATTTTCTGTTAAATGAATTGGTTTGTTTTCAATTAACAACTAATAATTTGTAATATATTAGACTCAGTACAAGCAACATAATAAACAAAATGAAAACATCCAAATGTGATGCAAAATGTAATACAATGACTTCTTCCCTTCAGAACTACCATCTTCTTCCACCACCCCAGCCCCCACATGGGACATTAATTTAACCAATAACGAGTATAATTTGTAGCAACAAATTTATTGTGAAGTAAAATAATAACACTATTGAGGAGTTCGCCAAAGATAGGTTACAATTAAAAAACGTACAGAAAATAAATGCATGAGAGGATGAAAAACAAGTAGGTCAATGCTCTTTTATTTTAGCTATTACATAAACAGGACACCAGGGGAGGGATTGCTACAAATTTACCTGATCTGGATCGTTTCAAACTCAATAATTCTGGAGAAACAATTGACACTTCTGTTCTCTCTTTGATGCTAGGATGTGTTACCTAAATAAAACACATTAAGAAGGAAAGAAAAAGAGATATAGAATAAAGTTAAGAAACAATAAAACAGATAAATAAAAACAAATAGGCAACAAAACTGCAGATAGAAACATGCTGAGAACATCAGAAAGTTACATCAACCAACCAACAATAATAGCTGCGTCCTATCCCATCTCATGAACCCCCAATTTCCAAGTTACAGTAATCATGAGTAAGAACTAACTCAGGGTTAAATGCTATTTCAAGCACCAAGGTTGTTAAGGTACCTAGATGATAACATTTCATCTGCTATCTATGTAAATGTTACAAGAAACCCAAATGCTAACATATCTCAGTTAGCAGCACCATTATATACAAGACTTATCATATTGCATCAGATTGTTATATTAGAATAAGAATTGTCCCATCAATTCCTTCACTTAGAAAATAATTCCTAACTAGAGATTTTAATTACCTTCAATCTCATAATCACTATATAAATTGAGAAACTGTTGAGAATATATCTGGTTGATCATAATGGAAATGTCAGTCAGTAAATAGCCATCAAATTGTAAATCAATATGTTTGATGAACAGCCAGGTTTTTAGATTAATGCACATAAGTTAAAGGAAAAGTAAAATGGACTTTATACAGAGAAGTCCTGAGAACAACTGACCTGTATATTGTAATCTAATTTCCTCTTAGTCTTCTTTCCAGAACTGCTTGCTCTCTCCCCAACTGGGGTTTTCAGGTTGATTTTTTGGTTTGCCTGACCAGGCCTAGTGGAAGGTCTGACTGATTCATTTGTGTTCTTACTCTGTATTTTGGCTTGAATCATAATGTTTTCATGGTTTTGTTTGCATTTTGCATTAGTATAAGCAGGAGGGAACTCAGAATTCTGCTGAGAACCATCTTTTAAACACTCATCATCTAGTTTTTCCACTGTTATATTATGATGCTCTTGAGGTCCAACATCAGACAAATTCGAGATACTTTCTCCTCCTATTTCATGGCTAATATTTCCTATAGTGTTGTTTACATGATCAAAACCCACTGGAACGGAAATGAAGCTTTTTCTTTTAGTTTTCAACCCAATTTCAGCCTTTTGTCCTTCCTGCCATTTTCTGTTTGACTTCCTTGACTGACATTTTGATACTTGGCCCTCTGATTGACAGGGAATATCCTCCGAGATGTACATTTTTTTCCCAGATTGAGCACTTGCAGTCAATGAGCTTCTGTTCAAATTCCCTTCATCTTGGTTCTCACAGGCTTCAAATGGAGAACTCCGCTCATTATTTTTACGCTTCATTTCCACAACATCTTCACTGTTTTCATGTCTTGCTTCATTAATGGCCTTCTTGCACTGGTTTGTTTCTTCTTGCAAAAAAAGAAAGAACATTAGTTGGACAATGATTTTCTTGCCACCTACCACTCCCAATTCACATAAGAAAAAGAAAAAATGGAAAACTTAGCATAGTTTAAGCAGAATTCTCGAGATTGGACAAGAAAATTCATAATGGAATATGACTCGAATGAAATGATGCTACATATATTACTTTCTGAGTCCATCATTAACTTGTCTAGGTCATGGATACTTATTGAAACAACGCCAGGGTTACTTCTTGGAACAAACCCACTGGTAGAGCCTCCCTCAAAGCACTTTTCAGCATATTCCTCCCAGTGAGGAGGAAAACCAAACAAGAAATGATTGAACACCTGTCTACAGGAAAAGGACAAACATAAACTTCAATTTGGAATGGAAACAGCTATACAAACTTGAGCTATTTTCCATGAACATGGCAAAGCTATCACCTGACATCAATACAAGTAAACATAGTTTGGCAATGACAGAATTAGTTGCATATCATGTCTCCAAATTAAACTTTTCCTTAATGCTTGTAAAATTAGAAATTTATATTATATATGGTTTTACGTTTGATTTGTTCCTTTTGCTATTGCTCATACCATTGATATGTCTAGATCAACATATCATCAGTATGTCAAAGTAAAGGGAAAATCATATAATGAGTATGTGTGTTTAAATCCTATGTTAGGGGTCTTTCAAATGCCCATATCCAATAAGCTGTGAATATGTCTAATGCAGATCCTTGTTGTCCTACATCAATGTCAGACTAAAACATTTTACCAGTACAAAACAGGACTCTGAATCGAGACTTGATACAAAAGTAAATAGATAATTCTCCATAGATATCAACTAGATCTTGAATTAAGTTTTATTGCCTTTTTTTTCCCTGATAGGCACTGTTGCAAAAATTAATTAAGAAAATGACCTTTAATTAAATTTTGTTAATAGAAATCATTCTTTCTAAAAGAGATTGGGAGAAGCAAAAATCTACCTACCTCAGAGGGAAACCCATTTTCATTTGTACGTAACTTGTTTATGAAGCCCTTGATAATGACAGTTATTCCATCAGCAGTCTCAAGAGTGAATACATCATATCTCTTGATAATTGGTGCAGATGAAAACACTCGCACAGCTCGTTGCCTGCAGCATAAAAAGGAATATCCTTAAATGGCTAAAGTACCAGTACCTCCAGGTCCCCTGGAATTATTACGGATCAAAACATGAAAACATGCAGGAATATGAAATTAAACCTAACTAGTGACTTGGCTGCATGTGATGTGCATGTTTGAGTCTTTGAGATGGATCCAATTCAGCAAATCAACTACACAGGCCCAGTACAATTTGATGATATGAACATCTATCTAATTCCATGGACCAGCACAAAACTGTAGGAATGTTGACTAGTATGTCAAATTAATATGATTAAAATTTAAAGTCCAACAGCTCAAGGCATTTCTTGTACCATATTTCCATAAATTGGAGCCCTCAGTCTGTTTGTTTTTCTACATCATTCTATCTTCCCCCCTCCCCCCTCTCTCTCTCTTTTTTCTATTATGATATAGCATGCTGGAAGTGGTTCATGTCTTGTAAGCATCTCTAACACCAAGTTCCACAACAACTATTTCAACACCATTACAAGGACATGGGAAAGTGAGGGAGAGAATTGTCTTGGAGGTAATACTCCAACCACCATTTTGAACACCGTTAGATTACTAAATTAATATTGATGTACTCCTTAACTTCTAATATGTAGACTAATTCCTTCTTTTTTACTTTTGGGTTAGGCAAAGGTGGTCAAAATTGATGTTTGAGGAAATGGTTATGATGTTTTTTAGTTCCTAGTATAGATGAAAATCGAAGAAGTAAAAAGGACAGCATAACAAGATAAGTCCACTGCAGAAAGGAGCAAAGTGAATAGCATTATATTAGAAAACAAGAAATGATAGCCTTTCTTCCAGTAAAAATGTACCAAGTACATCACCCATGGAGCAAAACTGCAAAACATCAACCAAACGATCAAATAGTAAAATTAAGTTTTTAACAACTGAATTAACCAATAAATAAGCCATAGTATAGCTTTTTTTATGACTCTACACTCAAGATCAACTTAGATACTTTACAATGACTATTGTAACACCCACGTCTACACAGTCAAGAGCTTCTCTCCTCACAATTATCCCATGCAACTATGACATCCTAGTCTGTGTCACATGAGATTGCAAGGCCAGATGTACAGACACTCTTTGAGGGCCAGACAAAAGACTCCCTTACCATCTGTAATGCCCCACTCTGTCCCATTCAGATTTTGTCCACTCCTAGCTAGGTCCTCAGTTTTGAACGCGTTTTCAAGGGTCCAATACAAGGAAAATCCAAAAATTCTTCAACACAAACAATAATTTAGAAAGAAAAGAAAAATCGAGGTTGACGACTTCTTCTGAGATTACAATTTCAACTACATATTTATATTTGATATCATTATTTTATACTACTCAAATGGACATGTAATAAAAAAGAAATCCTTAACAACGAAAAGGATCTTACTCCTTTGAGGACAACCCCGCAACCGCTAGTCGTTTCCCTTCGAAGCCCTTCTTGGACTTGATCAACCACCAATCTTGCAAACAAACCTTGGAAAAGAAGAAATGCATTGTTTGTTTGCCGAGCAATGAGAGGAAAATAAAGTTTCTATTCCTTACTGATGATTTCCGGCCATACAGAATCAAAACCGAAAAATTGAAATGCAAGAAAGGTTTTGTGATGAGGAAGTGAAGAAAGCACTTACTGTTTGTTGAAAATAAGATGATGAATCGTTGCTGTTGATGCTTGGATCAGAGTCCGAAGCCATGGAAGTAACCGTTTGAAGAGACGATTTCAGACTCGAGGCGATCCTAGGGTTTTAAGTTTTGAAAGGGCTTACTGAGAGGCCCATGGGCCCAAAACGCGGGAAAACCGAAACGTCTCTCACTCTACCATCTTCGCCGAAAATCCTAGGTACCAAATATCGTTGACTATCTTATGGAGGGAAATTCTAGATACGGATTATGAATATGGTTGTAAGTATATAATAAAATTTAGAAATATTTGGTTAAAAATGATGAAATAATTTCTAAATTGAAAATTTAACTCAACTCATTTTTATTTTTTTTAAAGTAACTCATTTTTTACATAAATACCCTTTTCTATTTCAAGTATTTTTATGTTAGTTTTAAAAGAAATAGTTATTTTTATAAGAATATAATAAGGGTATTTTTATTCAAATGATGCTAAAAAATGATGGAAGGTTAAATTTCAAAATTTGGGTTTTGAGAGGCCCTTTTAATCAAATAACCCTAAAATTTAAATCAGGTAAGTATTAAGTATATAGAAGCAAGTTATAGGAAGAATGATATGAAAATATAATGCTCAACTTAGGCACATAGTATATATATATATAATATTTTTGTTTTATAATTAAATAAATTTAAAAACATTTTCTATTATGTTTCTGAATAGGGGAGGTAACTCACATACAAAAAGAAGTGAATTGAACCTACTAACCAATCTCTATATATATTATATACACTCAGTTTTGATGCTCACTAATCTATCAAAAGTCATTTGATATTAACAGATGCAATATGCCCAACCAAATAAAACAACTGCATTTTGCCTTTTATTTTGTTTATAATATAATGAAAACATTCTACATGAAAGAATTTATTAGTCATTCTCATGGAACCATGTGCTTCACACATCGCAGAATTCGGTTTCCTGTCAACACTCGAGGCGTTCCAGAAAATATGATAATATTTCCAATGTGATGACCAAGCCTAACAATGCGAAAGTTGGGAGGAGAATCAAAAGGGAGAGCCCCATCCTCCACCACCCGGAGTTAAGATCCGAAGAATTTCCCCTGCCTGTACCGCCACAGTGTTTTTACCTCCGAGGTACACTTCTCGTTTATCTTTTGTAATGAGGTAATTAGCTCCACGAGCCCCATCTTTTCCTCCCTTCAACCCTCTTGGTGCATGAACACGCCTCTCTGAAAGAATGCTCACCACAACTGGTCGCCTAAACTCAATCTCCCTCACAAGCCCATCACCACCTCGGTGAAGCCCTGCTCCTCCGCTGTTCTCTCTCAATCCAAACGTATGCAAAATGACTGGATATCTCTGCTCAAAGATTTCTGGGTCAGTCATTCGGGTATTGGTCATATGGCATTGGACCCCACTGGTGCCATCCCAGCTGGGACCAGCACCACAACCACCTCCTATTGTTTCATAATAACCAAAAGTATCATCCCCAAAAGTGAGATTATTCATGCAACCCTGTGAACAGGCACAGGCCTGAAATGCAGTCAGTACAACATCAGTAACTCTCTGGGATGTGAGAACATTACCTCCCACCACAGCAGCCTTATCACTTGGAGAGAGGAATGAACCTAGGGGAATATGGATTTTAACTGGAGCCAAACAACCTTGATTGAGAGGGATATCAACATCAACCAAACATCGGATGCAGTATATCACTGCAGCAGCCGTGACTGCTTCTGGTGCATTCCAGTTCCCGTAAACTTCTGGGCTGGTCCCAGAAAAATCAAAATTTGCTTCCCCTTTATGAGGATCGATAGTAAGTTTCAGATGAATAACAGAACCATCATCCATGTAATCCTCTTCTTCAATGGTTACAGAATCTCCTGCTCCAAATTTAGGTGACTGAGATGTAACCCTAGCAGCAACTGACTTGAGCATTTCTCTCACTGCTCCTTCTGCATTGATTTGCACGTAGGTCATGTAGGCCTGAACAGTGTCCAAACCATACTGCTCAATAAGCTCTTTGATAAGGGTAATTCCTCTCCGGTTTGCAGCCACCTGTGCTCGAAGATCTGATAAATTATCTTGAAGCCTGCGAGTTCCTGGGATGTTATGAGCTGATTCATCAGAATTAGGGAACTGGAGAAGTTTAATGATTCCTTCTTCTTGAAAAATTCCCTTGTCCACAAGCTTGAATGCTTTTATGGCAGCACCTTCTTCCCATATGGACTTCGAGAAGGGAGGCATACTTCCAGGAGTGATACCCCCAATCTCTGCATGATGACCTCTACTTGCCACAAAAAATACCAGTTTCCCATTATTGAAAACAGGTGTAACAACAGTTATATCTGGAAGATGACTACCTCCAGCACAAGGATGATTTGTGACCAAAACATCACCTTCATTCAAATTGTTACCCCAGTACTTCAGCTGCCATCGAACTGTACTGGACATAGCTCCTAGATGCACTGGTACATGGGGGGCATTGGCAACCAGCCCACCATCTGGTCCAAAGAGAGCACAAGAGAAATCAAGCCGCTCCTTGATATTGGTTGATATAGAAGTTCTCTGAAGAGTCCGTCCCATCTGCTCAGCTATTCCCATAAATCTGTGATTGAAGATTGAGAGCTGCACCACGTCTGCAACTTTTTCTGCTACCTTCACAGTGCCTAAATTCGACTGAATTTCAATTTTAATGTTGCCATATTTGGTTATTACTGCTTTACAATTGGGTTCTACTATCACAGTACTATTTCCATTCATGATGATGGCAGGGCCAGGCATGACATGCCCGTACCCTAAATTTTCAAGCTTGAATAGGGGTGTATGGTGCCATCCATTCACAAAGTAAACCTTGTAGTGGCCTTCAACTTTAGGTGTACCTGAAGCAGGTTCTAGGGCCCTCGGCTTCAAAATATTAGTGACTCCTATACCACGAACTCTTACATCACAAATTAGGATATTCCTGTTCTGCAGTTTGAATCCATACTCTTGCTGGAATAGCTTGACAAATTCAACAGTGTAGTCACATCCTACCCCATCTTCATTTAATTGTCTCTTTACCATGATGGCAGTATCTGTACCCTCATACCTCAAATTTAAATATGTTTCAGTTGTAATGTTTTCCTCTCTAAACCCTTGCATTTGCAGTTTTTGTCTCACCAGCTTTACTAAAATCACTTCTCTTCGAGTAGCCTCCAGGAGAGATTCAGGACCATAAACAGCAGAGTACGGTTCCTGAGTTTCTTCGATGACATCTGCCAATCCCATCCCATATGCACTTAAGATCCCACAGAACCTGTGAATTAGAACCTCTTTCATACCCAGAGACCTTGCAATGGCACAGGCATGCTGTGGCCCAGCACCGCCAAAACAAGCAAGGGCATGGTTCCTTGTCTCATGGCCCTTCATCTCCGTTAACTGTCGTATTGGACGGCACATTGTTTCATTAGCAACATTCACAAACCCCAGAGCAATTTCCTCCACCATCATGTCCTTTGCTGAAGGATCCTGGCTCTTCCTATAGGAGTTTATTTGTCCTGCAAGCTTCTCGAATTCTTCCCTTGTTGCCTTGACATCTAAAGGCTGGTCCTCGTTGGGTCCAAATATTGATGGGAAATAATCAGGAATAACAAATCCTAGAATCAGATTCGCATCCGTAACTGCCAACTCCCCTCCTTTTCGGTAACACACAGGACCTGGGTGTGCACCAACTGATTCTGGTCCCACCCGGAAAGCTCCAAATTGGAACTTTAATTTTGATCCACCGCCAGCAGCAACAGTGTTTATGTCAAGCTGAGGTGCCTGAATTATGGCACCAGCAATCTGGGTTTCTAGAACTTGTTCATAACTTCCTGCATAACGGCTTACATCTGTAGATGTACCACCCATGTCAAACCCAATGAGAGGCTTTTCTGTTTCAAGCCCAAAAAGAGTCTGTGAATAACCAACAACCCCACCTGCAGGACCAGACAAAACTGCTTTGTGGCCTGAAAATCTACTTTCTGGTGCAAGTCCTCCATCTGACTGCATGAACAAAACATTCACCTTCCCCAGCCCTTCATCAAATCTGGATATGAACCCTGACAAATACTCTTTAATAACAGGGGTCAGGTATGCATCCACACTAGCTGTTAAACCCCGAGGAACAGCTCGAACCATAGGAGACAAAGCTGAAGATAGGGAAACATGCTTAAAACCCAAACTCACAGCTAACTTTTCTACTGATATTTCGTGCTCTGGGTAAGTGTAGGAATGCATTAATACAACTGCTAGACAGTTAATCCCTTTCTCCAATAGACCTTTCAGTAAAGGCTTTAGAGCTTCTTCATTGAGTGGCTTCACAACCCTGAGAAGCTCACCTGAAACCCCTTTTATTAATGATGCAGAAGAATCCTGGTTTTCTTCCTCCGTATTAGGAACAAGCTCAATTCTCTCTTCAACCTCGATAACCTCCTCATAGAGATTCGATGGTTTTGATACAGTGAGGTCAAAGATGCGAGGGCGAGCCTGGTTACCAATTTGCAGCAGATCCTTGAAACCCTGAGTCACACACAGTGCAATCCTCTCCCCTTTTCTCTCTAAGAGTGCATTTGTTGCCACCGTGGTACCCATCCTTATCCATTCTATCCTGTCTGTTGGGATTTTTGAAGTCCGGGGAATGCTCTCCCCTGTAAATTCTTCAAGAATCCTTCGAATTCCTTCAATTGGAGCATCATCATAGTTTGAGGGGTCAACAGACAAAAGTTTCATAACACGGCCATCAGACTGCCCTGGTATTTCAGCATAAACATCAGTGAATGTGCCCCCTCTGTCAATACAAAATCTGAGTTTCTCTTGGCTCACACCGTCCATATCTATCTTATGCCAGTCCTTAATTTCAAGAAGCAGCTACTGCTTTTGTTAAGAAGTGATCCAGATCTAGAGGCCTGGACAAAGAAACAAAAAATCAATTTCCATAATCTAAGGGCATAATGACCCAATATCGTGTATTTAGTATAGATAGGGCATGCAATCCATGGTAGAAAGTGGGTCAGCATTTGGTTGTACAGAATTGAATTTTATTTGGAATTTCCATTTTTACGGACTTGGAAAATATTGAATTCCTTTTGTGGAATTGGGCTCTATGGGATTTGACACAATTTCAAATCCGTTGGTTTACAGAGAAACCAAATAGTGGAATTAAAATGGAGGCCTTCAATTCCAGATCCTAAAAGGCTAAATCCCATCAAAACAAGTGCAACCTCAGTGCCCATAAATACTATTCATTCTTAAAAAAAAAAAAAATCCATATCAAAAGATGGTCCTGGAGTCAGCCTAAGTAAATCAATATCCACAAGAACGACGAAATGGAAACCGAAACGTTTGTCCAAGAATCAACTCTTCCCCTACAACAAACGAAGAACACCCTAAAATAAACTTCAACAAATTATTAGGGCTTATGACCATTTCAATGCAAATCCAAACTGATAGCTCAACAATAAGATCACACAGAAACAAACACTCAAAATAATTAATTAAACTACAAAAACAGCATAAGCACACAGTTGCTAAACTTCATATGCTCGAATTCAGTAAATTTACATACGAACCGCAAAAACCACCGATCATAAAACAAATAGAATGGAATCGAAAACTTTGAAGAGCATACCCTGGATTGAACAATCTATATTTTTCCAGTAGAGAGATGCATGTGAAATTGTGAATAAAGCTGGAAACCTGATAGGATTTGAGTTTTGACTAATCAAGAGTGATTTTCAGTAATTGTGGGCACCGATGGAAATGATAAGGAACTCAGTGAACCTGGACGAGAAGTGCGATGGTGTGGGAGTTTATGTGGGCAAAAGCGTGGAGGCAGAGTCTACGGGAGCGCCGCCGATACGCTGGTGTTTGCTTTATCGTCTAACTTATATATTTACAAATAATTTAATATTTATATAAAAGAAAAAATAATAATTGAAATAAGTTTTAAAAATATAAATAAAAATTATTTACTAATTATTTTAAATCTTTTTTTATATTTCCTTTTGTTTTTTCTCACTGTTTTCCATTCTTCCGTAACTATGATTGAGATACTAATTATTTTCCATCACAATTTGAGGAACCAATTCTCAAATTTATCGAATCAAAATTTGAAAATAAATTGCCTCAAATATAATAGAGTATTTATTATGTGACTAATATTTTTTATTAATAAAAAATAAATTAAATAAATATCAATTTTATAAATAGAAGGATATTTTATCTAAAAAATTTGTAATAAATTCAAGAAATAAATTTCATTGTATGCTCAATAGTCTAACATCTTCCTCTTAACAATCATATGTATCCAATAAAATAGATCAAATTTATATGGTAAAATTATATGTATAATAAAATAAATAGAAAATTTGTTCTTAAAATAAATTTAATTAAATAACATCACAAAAGAAAAATACCACAAATTTTAATAAATGAATTCTATCTCTATAATGATAAATAAATATAAAAGTTTATTCCCTACAACTAACCACTTCAAAGTAGGAGTGTAACTCGGATGGGTTGAATCAATCCAATCTGACATTTGGACGGGTTTAAACAATTATTTTTAATACTCTTAATGGGTTTGGATTAGGGCTTTTCAACCCGAATTCGATGTGGTTAAGCTCGGACCAAGTTTCAAATAATTAGAATTAAATCTAAACTCAATCTAGTGTTTTTATAATATTATGATGCAGATTATCATATATGTTAGTATTCTTATTTTTATATATTTTGAAGAAAAAAAATCAAATTATACTATATTATATATTTTTCAAATTTTAAAAAATATATATAAATTCATTTTTTTTTTTTAGCTATTTTGATGTCTTATTTACCATTTAAAATTTGCATATACATATATAGAAAAAAGTTATTTTAAAGATATTATAGATGAATTTTGAATTATGCAATCCTATCATCCTGATTAACTGGAACTCAACCTAAGTCTAACTTTAACAACTTGAATTCAACCTAAGTTTAGAAAAATAAAGTTGTGTTGGACTTAGGTTGAATATATCTAGTTAGAAATCGAGTTAGGTTGAACTTAAATTGATTGTTTCTTGTTTCATGTTGGGCTTGGGTTTGCCATCAACCTAATCAACTTGTTCACATTACTTCAAATAATCAATTTTACTTTCAATATATTTTTTATGGTTTTATAAATAATTTTTTGTCATGATTTTTTTTCTTTTTCTAAATTTTGTTTATAGGTGATGCATAAGAGAATTTTCGAGTAAATATTAAGGTGATAAGTTTATCATTTTTAAAAAAACTATGACCCTATCTAGCAATTATTTTTGAAAATAGATTTTTTATTTATTTATAAAAATACATTTCATAATAAAAAAACATAAAATGACTTTTTACTTTTTAAAACACAAAATATTACATATTTTATAACAAAGAAACCAAAAAAATAACTTTTTGCTTTAAAAAATATATATATATATATAGTATTTTCATAAAATATATTTTAGTTATTTTTTACTTGTTTTTAGAAGATTATTTTAAAAAATAATTATATAAATATGAATAATAACTAAATATAAAGCACTACATATAAAAATAAATTTTAAAATATATTTAAAAATATAAAAAATATATTAAAAACATTTCAAATCTTAAACATGTTTTTATTATACAAAAACATTATTTTCAAAAACAGTGTAGATAGTTTCAAAAATATTAAAAAATGCAAATTAAATGTTCTATATAAAGTAATATATGAAATAAATTACAATTATGACACTTTGGTTACCACATGCAGTAATAGAATGAATCATTTAACATTTAACGTCATTTAGGGGTTTAGGGTTAGGGTTAGGGTTTTTCATCTTGCACAGTTGCATTCCGCTGTCTGCGTGGAAACAGAGGACGGAGAATGGCGACGAGAGCAGGGCTCTTGAAGCGATTTTTTTCAACTTCAATGTTCTCTTCGCAAACCACGGCTGCTGCTAATGCTAAACCTGCACCTATTCCTTCAACCACCCTCTTCATCTCTGGTAATCACTGCTCCATCAAATCCATCTTCATAATCATCCATTTATGTTCACTCATAGGATCAAGACGTTCATTTTTCTTAGCATTTTTTGTTATTTTCTTAGCACTTTCTAGGAGCCAAACATAAGCACTTGAGAAATGGCATGTTCAATTGAAATCTGAGATGGTTTTAAAAGTTTGCAAATCTTGCCTGTAACCAACCAAGCCTTAGCTTTTGATCCGAGCCACAAGTGTTCAACTGCTTTTGGTGATTATTTTCCTATTGCTTTTTCGCCAATTTTTTGGAGAAGGATCAATGCAATACTCAACTTGACAGCATAATTCTGATTTCTGAATATGTGGTTTCAGGGCTCAACAAGAGAACTACATCTGACAAACTCCATGAAGAGGCCTCCAAATTTGGTGAAGTCGTTCATGGTAATTGTGTTTTCCTTCCTAGAATACTTCTTGTTGGTTTGTGTTTGTTGGCAACTGCCTTTATGCGTGTGCAATTACACACTACAGACTCTTGTCTTCTAGATTTCCAGGTTCTTTGCTTTGCAGCTTTCAGCTAGATTAATCTGTCTGGTAGTCACGGACTGAATGATGCTAACTTTCTCTGATATTCCCTCTCCCATGATAACATCTTAGACCCATAGAATACAACCCTATCTGTCCATCAATTGGTTGAAAATGCAGACGAGGGGGTGGTTTGCTCTCCACAAAATTTGCTTTATAAATCACCTATAAAAATTATTTTTAAGTATTTAAAAATAATTTAGTTGATTTTATTTTTAATGAAACAAAATTTCAATAACCATTATAGTAAGAGTAAAATTTATTAATCTTGTTGATCGTTCCCTTTTTCTTATTTTCTTAATGTGTTTTGTAAAATATTAGATTGAGATTACCCGGGGTGCCACTGTGGACTGGGATCCAACTGCCCAGGTGAATGGGGTTATGGTCCATATGGATGAACTGGGTGAGTGGGTACCCAACTACTCTTAACGGTTGC
This sequence comes from Vitis riparia, assembly GCF_004353265.1. Lineage (NCBI taxonomy): Eukaryota > Viridiplantae > Streptophyta > Magnoliopsida > Vitales > Vitaceae > Vitis > Vitis riparia. Next base: position 14,560,021 of record NC_048438.1, read on the forward strand.
CGTCAGTGGGCATCAGGGCAAATCCACCCAACTCAACCATGCATCATATAAATGGAAGAAATGCAAAGCAATTATTCAGAAAGCACGGCCCCGTTTAAATCATTTTGGTCCTACTGTTAGCGCTCAAATACCTTGTTACTCCTTTGTTAGTTTTCTTGTATATGGATTGCCATTGAAGAGAAATTTACGACTGGACTTTTTTCTCTGATGAATTTTCAAAAGTTGTTTATATTTTTTCTTAGATTTTTTATTTTTTAATGTGTTGAGATGTATCTATGGATCAATGATGTTACTATGAAACTGCACTATCTATCTGAAACATCTTAATAGAATTTGAAGATAATGAAATAACATCGTGAAATCCAATTTTGTTCTTGTTTTTGGTTGCCTTTTGTGTTTCCTTTTCTAATGTTAAAGACGAGCCATAGTCATAGCACTGAGGAACTCTATAATTGTTTGTGTTATGAACAGTTAATGTTGCTGAAGTGCAATTTTTTTCCTTTCATTTTTAATCATATCTTTTGGTTTACCAAACTTTGTCTGGCAAACAATTTTTTTTTTTTAAATATAATTGAACAATTCTCAGAAGCAACATTGTCAAGATGGATGTTTTCTGTCCCTCTCATCTATGTTAATGTTTTGCACAATTTATTTTGTTGTAGCTCTTACATTCTTTTGTTTCTTATGGCTGTGTGAATTCTTCCTTTATGTGGAAGATTAGACCAAGCTATATTGGTCTTCGTTTGCTCTGTCAGTATAAATAAGAAGCCTTTTTTTTTTTTTTTTAACAATAAAAAAATGTTGTGGATGATGCATATGGCATTTGTATGCTTAACAAAAATGTAATCCTTGATACAACAGAATTGTTGATCATGATTACTAAAGGCAAATTCAAATAGTTAGGATGAGACTTTGGTTTGGCCAACTTGAAGATAAGCGTAGGCAACCCCAATTTCATTTTTCAGCTCACTGTGTCATTCTTTGATTTTCCAAATGCCCTTGGTGAAGGAAAATATTAATGAAGGTCCTTGATCTGATGTTTAAGATCTTGCTTGCTTCAAATCTTAATCTTTGCAATGTCAGGACTCAATTCAACTTTGTTAGCATCAGTCTTAGTAATAAATGAGTAAAATGTTTATGAAATTGATAACTTTTTGCTTATGTCTCAGCCAGGGTTGTGACAGACCGTTCCTCTGGATATTCAAAAGGTTTTGGATTTGTGAAATATGCCACTATAGCTCAAGCAGAGCAAGGAATAAAGGGATTGGATGCTCAGGTTAGATCATCTTCCAACCTGGTTAAATGATAGAAAGCTTGCCTAGAATATTGCAATTTGTATGTATTTTTCATAAGTTTATTCATTGACCAAACCTTGGTGGCAACAGGTAAAGTTACCACCATGTGATATGAATTAATCTGGTCAAATATCATTTGAGTCTCTTCAAAGTAGTGTACTTGTGAGTAACTGTATTTGTGATGGTGTGCAGTTTCTTGATGGATGGGTAATTTTTGCTGAATTCGCCCGTTCAAGAACTCCCCCAGGATACTTGGCATCCACAGAAAATAACACCCATCAGGCTGAAATGGATTGAACCAATGGATTTACCTAGCAAATTGGTGGGAGCTAGTCCAAAAGGAGAAATTGTTATTGTTATCAAGAGATATATTTGGCTTTACACAGGTGATAGATGCAAGTAGTATTGCGGAAACGGGGTGCTTGAGTTGTTCTTGTCATTTGCAAGTCCGAAAATCCAGTGCCTGAATTTTGGTGTCTCGAGTCCTTTGTATCAGCATATTCCCATAATTATGAACCAGTATACAATCCTCTACTGACAACTATTAAGACCTAAGTAAGTAAATATACTCACCATCTGCTTACTGTCATAATTACGACCATAAACCCAGTTGAGAAATCAATATGTCGGTTTCTCTGTTTATATTCCTTCAATCTTTTCTGCTTTTATTTTGCTTCCTCTGACTAGTGTAGGAAGAAGACAGGCCAACTTTGTATTCAGTCTTGCATGACACATTTGTTTTGCCATTTTATCTTGGGGATGGAGTGGGTTTGGCTTGTAACTACACAAAACGAAAAAGCAAAATAATTTGAGACCTTTTATTTCCACTGTGTGGAAGCATGGCAGCAGTCTTCATAAATGAATAAAGGATGTATAAGATTTGGTAGGTGTTTGGTAAACCACCGTAATAATTTAATAGTGATTTAATAGTTTAATTTAAGTTATTAAGTAAATAATTTAATAGTATGATTTAAAATAAAAAATAATTTTATGTAATAAGTAAAAATAATTAATTTATTATTAAATTTATTTTTTTATTTTCATTTATTTTAATTATTTGATGATTTTCGTTTTTTGGTTCTACCATCTTCATCATTATTTAATCTTATTTGTCCTAATATAATTTATGAGGATAAAAATATTAATTTAATAATTTAAAATATATTTTAAATTAAAAATCAAATAATCTTAATGTCTAAAGTAAAAGTAATAAGTTTTAAATTAATAATTTAAATATAATTTAATTTAAAATCAATTTAAATCATTAAATTTTATTAAACAAACACCTTCTTAGATAGTAACTTGTCTGGTGAGTGGGAAGGCAGAATTCACATTTTTGATCGATTGTATTCGTCAGCCAATATGGTTTCCTTTGATCTTCAGTCGATGTTTTATACGGTAGGTACCTTGTGCCCTGCGTTTCCAGCACATGGACCCTGATAAATAGATCCCGTAGCCACAGGGGAACGTCTTCAATAGCTTTCAAGGGGAAAGTATTGGAACTGAAGCAACTTAATTACCCTTCACTGTCAACAAGCTAGCTACTCAATTGACTATATTTTTATGAAAAAATTAATTTTCAAAATGCAGCTTTTAATTAATTTTATTTGAAAATTTAAATATGAAAAATATTTTTTTTCTAACTTATTAATGGTGGAGGTAGCGTATTTCAGTTCAAAATATGTTTCATATTTTAAATTGTTTATTAAAACATTATATAAAAAATATCTGAAAACCTCTTATGTTTAAATTAGATTTCACTGGATGCTCTATTGTTGGCTTTGGAGCCCCTAAATCTCCGATTTCATTGTTTTATCAAAGTTGCAGTTGCAGTTGCAATTCGTTTTACTTATTTTTGGAATCCCATAGAAATTGAAACAAGTTGATATAATGCCAAAAACAGCCTTGATGGGCACCGACATCTGAATTGAATCTCAAACAGTCGGTATTCTTATTCAAGGACATCTCAACATCTTGCCTGTCAAATTATAATTTTGAGAATGTCATTTCCACAGCTAATTTCGCAACTTATACAAAGTTTCCATTATTTCATATGCTTATGGCTGTTGCCGCATTGGCAACCACGACAAAGTTTTCTTCACTCTACTTTTGATCATGAGCTCAGGCTGCAGCATCAATTTCTATGATCCCAAAAATGGGGGCAATGGAAAGACGATGCCAGACGAGCATCTTTATTTGGGTTAAGGACTTGAAGAGTAGCCATTGGCTACTAGCCTACAAGTCCTGAATCTCAGGCTTCTGAGCCAAGTTTTTCTTTCAGGAATTGTACATACCAATTCAAAAAATCCTCTTAACAGATGAAAGTGCTGACAACTAATTAAATCAACATATCCAGTTTTACATCAGAGATCAAATCAACATATCCAATTTTACATCATAAATTATATTTAAGAAGCTGAAATTAAGCCCAATTGTGCACTTGAAATAAAAATTTTAAAAAATAAAAAGCGAGAGAACATCTACTAACTAAAAATGTACAACATGCTACCTATAATTCAAGCATGGAACTTTCACACAAGCTGCCAATATGTATTTGTCTCAACTTATATGGGTATCCAGCAAATTTAGTACAACAACTTTGTATTAACTATTTTTTTTTTTTTTTAACAGGCAACAACTTTGTACTGACCTTGATTCAGGTTGTTACCTCTTTGTGATGTAAATAAGTAAATAGTAAATATTGGGAAACAACAAATGAAGCAAGAAACACAAATCAACCTTTAGAATATATCTGGGTGAAATTGGCCAGGAATTGAGCTACTTCCTTGGGCCCTCTGCAGATGAAGCTTTAATGTATAGTTGTTAAGCTGCACCAAAACAAAAAGGTAATGTAACTATTTGCACAAGTACCCAACTTTGGTCTTTCATCATTTAGTTATATTTCAATGTTAGTATTTTTGGGATCATGGAACTTTGGCAATGTGCTAGCTTTGGCCACTAAAGACCAAACCAGTATTCACCTCCAATAGAAGGCATTATGCAGTTGAACGGGTGCATCCATGCCCCCCATGCAAAATACATCAGATGACAATTTACAATGAGGTCTTAATCATGTATCACCGACATTTTATCAATTTCTGTTACATGGTGCTTAATTATGTATCTGACTACTTTCCTTCCATGGTGGACAAAGAAAGACAGCCTAATTTACAATGAGGTCTTTCCAGCTCTCCAGTTAAATGTCAATTCATGCAGTTCTAGAATATGTAGTTACATGGTTGGCAAATATTTTATAAACCCATCCATAAGTTCTCTAACACCCAGTAACTATAAACCGAACTTGTATTAGATATTTTACTTTACTATGCAGGTAAAGTTCACTTACGCATGAACTGCCTCCTTATTCTAATGTCCTTCAGGATCCTGATTTTCCCCACAACATAACAGCTCCTATCAAACCCAAAACAGAAGACAACAGGAATAGCTCCAGAGGGGAAACTGTTCTTTTCAATTCCAATGCATCAAAGTTTGTGCAAAGGCCAATCATAAAGAATTAGAGATGACAAAGTTTGATACAATTCACCAACATGACTTGAACTCAACCTTCTTTTCGCACTTTTGATCGAGTATAATCATGTTTGGATTAAATTTGTGTTGACCTACATAGCTTGTTAAATAAATAGGTAATTTTTTTAAGTCAACTTGCATAACATGAATTTGACCTTAATTGATTCATTTAATAATCATAATGATTAACCTAATAATAACTCTAAACTATTTAACATATATTTAACTCAATTTAAATGTGTTTTTGAATAAATAGGTTAATTGAATTGTAAACATATCTAGTAGGGATATTAATCATAGACTTATAAAAACCTAACTTTATTTATTTATTATTATTATTTTTTTTTTGATCAGTAAGTGATATATGTATTGAAAAAGAGACGCTAAAGAAGCGACTCAAATAGTTACAGTATAGAAAAAAACGACTCACCCCCTTACAAAAGAACCCACCCCTCTATGAAAGCACAAAAAACCCTCTTCCTTAATACATGCACACCCAATCTATAAAATCTAATAAGGTCGAAGGACGATCTTTTATCCACACTTTGGTTTCCGACCATAGCAAATTCACAAAGGAAATTTTCAGCTTTTGTATAGATAGCACCCCGTCCTCAAAAGCAATTGAATTTCTAGCCTTCCAAATGACCCAAAACAAGCATAACGGTCCCAAAAGCCACGTTACCTTCCTCTTCTTGCCCATAAGGGAACCTCTCCAACCTATTAGAGTTTCCTTAACCGAACGCGGAAAAACCCAAGAGACTCCAAAAAAAGAGAGGAGCAAGGTCCACACCTCCCTTGTTCTATCACAATGAAGGAGGAGGTGGTCAATCGACTCCCCGCACTTTTGGCAAAGAAAACACCTATTTGCCAAAGCCCAACCCCTCTGTTGCAGACGGTCCAAAGTTAGGACTCTACCCCACGACGCCTCCCACGCAAAGAAGCTTATCTTGGGTTGAGCATAAGACATCCAAATAATCTTTAAAGGAAACCAAGCTGACGACACCGGCTGCATTGTCCTATACAAGGACTTTACCCAAAAAACCCCATCCTTTGATTCCACCCATCTCACCCTGTCCTCCTCATCCACCCTCACCATCTTTCCTTCCAAACACCTAAGTAACCTTCCCACTTCTTCCAATTCTCAATCATTAAACGGCCTATTGAAAGTAGGAGTCCAACTTCCCCTCCTATCCCCCTCAGCTGTCCACACTTCATTTACCCATGCCTCTTTTGATGTTGCTATGGAAAATAAAGAAGGGAAAGCCTCGCTTAAAGGGCTGGTACCACACCACTTATCTTTCCAAAACCTCACATTCTTACCATCCCCCACCTCATAGCCAAAAAAAGGGGTTACAAATTGTCCCACCTTATTTATAGCTTTCCACAAACCAACCCCATAAGCCTCCCTAATCTCACAAGATCTCCATCCTCCTTCCTCCTCCCCATACTTCCTTCTAATCACCTGATTCCATAAGGCCGTTTTCTCATTAGCAAAACGCCATGCCCACTTTCCCAGGAGGGCCTTATTGAACAACCCAAGACTCTTTACCCCCAACCCTCCTTTACCTTTATCATCACACACAATCGACCACCTTACTAAGTGAGGTTTCTGCTCAAGAGCGCCTCCTCCCCACAGAAAATTTCTTTGTATCTTTTCCAATCTTATCCTAACCGTCCTCAAAAGCAATTAAATATACTTTGTCTTTGATAGATTTTGTAGATTGGCTAGCCACCAAGTAAGGGTCATGTTTGTTTTGTCCCTTTGTTTTTTGCTTCTTTGTCTTTGGTATACTCCGTGTATACCTTTTCTCTAGCCTTTGGCTCTTAATGAAATCTATTTACCGATCAAAAAAAAAAAAAAAAATTAAATATAATGATTTGATCATAAAATGGGTTAATGGGTTACATGACATGTTACTTGTTGAATAATTATGTCGCATGTGGGTTTATGTTTTTAACCTGATTATAATTCGTGTCACTTTTGGGTTGACCTATTTAATAGAATGTCTAAACTTTTATACGACACAAGCACGATCCACCAACACAAATTGTTACCCCTATTAAGTATGATCTAACCTTTTCTTTTGGCCTCTATAATAAAGATTAACCTGCACCCTCAGTCTTACAGGATCTTTTTCAAATCTGATCAATCAATTTCTATCTGAAAAATGAACCACTGATCACTCAAAAGAATGGAACATCTCAACAAATGACACAGCACAAAAGCCTGTTTCAACTGAAAATGCAAGTGAACAGCACGACACAAAAAGGTTATCTTGGTAAAGTTACCAGAAAAATACCTACTCAGACATGACTGACAAGAAAAATACAGAGAAAATAGATCAAGACAAACCAATGTGCCATATCTAGATCAAATTAGAGTGTTGGAAGAAGGACAAGGAATATAAATACCATATCAAATGTAGAATAACTAAGTAAAGGTAGATACCTCTAAAGCTCGAACTTGTTCCTGGTACTGTCTTATCACATCCTTTAATTGTTGCACTTCCCTAGCCCTCTCTTCTTGCTCTAAGTTGCGATCATGCTGGATGGCAACCGCTCTCTTTAAAATTTGGTTATCTCTTAAGAAGTTCTGAAGATGTTCCTTCAGAGATGCATGCTCCAGCTGCACCATGGAGACAGAAAAACACATTAACAGAACCATAGCAATGAAAATCAAATTCAGGTTCCATCTTGGTAACTATTCAGCCAAAGAATATGAAGTGAAAATTTAAATTTTAACTACCTCCTTTAATTCCATTGAGTGGGAAACAACATTTTTTTCAAAAGCCTCTAAAATCCTGGCTGCTCGTGCCCTAGCATCACTAAGATCAGTTGCATTCATCATCTCATGGACAAAAAGATCCACCCATTTGGACCCATCCATTGCATTTCCAAATTCAAACATCGATTTGAGTTCCTGCACATCTTCAACCTTCTGCTCCGTCGTCTGACCATCTGGTTTTTACAGATTAAAACAAAAACAAAAACAAAAACAAAAAAGAGCTGTCTAAGCCAAAGACATAAATTTTGAATGCTAAAGAAAAAGAGCTATTTTTGTTAAAAGTAATCAAGGAAATGAAAGAATAAAAAACAGCATACATTCATGCTCACTCTGAGCAGGACCAGTGTCATTGTTTCCCATCATCGCAGAATCGAGTCCTTGTGATTCATTTCTTGCAATAGTATCACCAAGGGAAAGTGCATGAAGACTCTCAATTGCATCTTCAATTTTATTATTATGAGTTCTAAGAACAGTTTCCAACATCTATATGGAAAAAGAAAACGAGATAATTAGAAGGTAGAAGCATAAGGGGTGAAAATGAATTAACTAATGATGCAATATTATTTTTGGTTTTTCACCCCAACTTTCCTGCCTTTTGCACAATGAGCATCATTATTCAGTACCGCATGCTCTTAATAGTTGTCGGTTTTTTTTTTATACACAAAAGTATAAAAGATGAATTAATAGGCATCTAACAAAAATGGGGGTGCTACTCTGGTACCCTACTACACAGGAAGAAGTGTACTTCTTTTAGACAACTATTAATATACTCTTTAACAGTTGTCTTAAAGAAGCACAATTGACCCTGAACATGATTTGTGTCTCCCTGTATTTTGCCAAAGCCCACTCCAAGGTCAGTGGCCCAGATTGCCTGTTGGGAAACCAACAGGGTCATTAGCTATCTTATCACTAGATAAGAATGGCTCATTCTTAAGAAACTTACCCTCATGTTATAGTCACAAGGACTGAAAATAGAAGGCATTCCAGTTTCAACACCAACAAAAAAATAGAAGGCACTCTAGTTTCAACACCAACAAAACAAAGCATCATCAAGTTTCTTTATTGACCTATATATTTAAATTGGATATTGGAAAGCTTATATCAAAATCCAATTTAACTTCCAAATAACATCATATTATATTCATTAGGCACTGGTTTTGAACCAAACTGTCATGTATAAAATCTATAAACCATAAGAGAGTGCACAAGAATTGCTAAATTATGGTTTACAGAACATTTAAATTAAAACATCAAACGTCCACCATGGAAGTTAGGACTATAGTATTAAAATGAAAAATGTCATGGCGTAAGCGAGGTATCCATTGTTGATATCTGGTAACTCTGTAACCATTCAGTTAACTACAATACATTCTAGCTTGGCAGATGGAAGTCAACCTGGTACAGCAGAGAAGCCAACAACTTTCCTTACTATTCCTCCAGGTGCCCCCCTCCCCCCCATGTCACAATCCAATAGGAATGTCAAGTGTGAAAGATTGAAACTACTAGATAAAGATGACATGTCCCCCATATAGAGAACATTTATGAACAACCCCTACATTCTTGTAACAGCTTGTATTGTGATGTATATAAAGGAAATTTAAAAGCAAAAGATAATTGACAGTATTTTTTTACTTTTGGAATTATTGTCTTCTACAATTTAGCAACAATTATGGGAAAATGAATGTCACACCAAGCAGATCTAGCAGGAGGAGCTGGAAGTACTGAACTAAACAGAGGGAAAAATATTTTAAGGGATTCTCGTGCACAACTGGAACAACAGGAAGACCAGTTTAACCAAAAGCTGCAGGCTTTAATCCAGCAGAAAGAAATCCTGGCTTGAGACAATGAGGAACTAAGACAACAGTCACATGCTCAACGATCTCCATCTCTACCATTAACTATGATGACTTCTCTTTCAGCACTGTGATCTTTGCGTGGGGATTCTTTTCCTTCCCCGGAAGAGGGGAAATTGGTTTGAAATGGGAAGGCTAGGTCTCACAAAGAACGAGGTATCCTGGAGATCCAACTTACTGAGTTGAAAGGTGGAGTAGATTCTATGAGAGGAAGGACTTCCTACCACCTGATCAATAAAACAGTCCAAATGTTGTCAAGCTCCCCGTTTTCTCCCATAATCATAGATGTTGAGGTACCCATCGGATTTATTTTCCCTAAATTTCAAGCTTATGATGGCTTAGGGTACTCAATGGATCACCTTATGCATTATTGTCGATTGACCCACATTAATGTGCAAGGTTTTCCCCACAAATTTTCAAGGACCCACATTAATTTAGTTTCACAATCTCCCAAGTAGGCCCATTTCAACTTTTTAAAAACTCAGCATTGTATTTGTTTCTCAGTACATGTGTTCCTCAGGCCAACAACGTGATGTGGACTCACTTTTCAATATTAAGATGAATGAGGGAGAAACTTTGAGTGAATATGTGCAGCACATCTCAGCCACATTAGTACAAGCAAATGCCTATGATGACGTGATGACTGAAATTGCCTTTCAGTGTGGTTTGCTTCCTAACTCCAATTTGCACATGCCACTGCACAAGAAGAAACCTGAAAGTATGGAAGAGTCCTCAACCCTTGAGGAGGCTTGGATTAAGTAGTAAAGGGTTGGCGAGGGTTTGTGGGAGGTTCCAAGTTCAATTCCTAATGAGGGCAAAAATTTACCTATCAAAGAGGAAAAAAAAAGAAGGATGCCAAGAAAACATGGCAGCCTCTCACCCTAAGGTCATAATAGCTGCCAACTCTAAAGAAAAAGGTAGTCAACGGAGTTGGTAACACCATAATGAGGCAAACGGCACATACAAAGAGAGCAGCTGGAGGGAGGTGCATATTTAGATCAACAAAGAGAAATGCAGACTTCATGTTCACCAAGTTAAATGCTCCCTATACCAAGTATGCTAGGAATAGTGTAAACTTTAGGACTTTCAATTTTCATCTTAGCCTAAAGGAGATCTTTTGAAGTGAGACAGGAATCAATATATTGCTATCACAGGGTGCATGGAAATATCACTAAAGAGTGTAGAAGTTTGAAGTAAGTGATAAAGATGTAGCTGAAAAGGGGTGTGTTGGGTCAGTTCCTTTCCACCTCTTGTGAAGGAGTTCAAGAAGCCTGCCAACAATCCCCCTAATGAAATGGTGATGGAGGGTTGCGGTGAATCATTTCAGTCATCCATGGCAGATATCCACCATCTCAGACAGGAAACTTGTAGCAAGTTAACCAAGTTGGTGTCAACATCTAACCCATCAGAATTGATTTAGATTGTAGCAATGATTTGGTTTTTGTGCAAGTGAGTTGTGACGAGATGTCACGACAACATGATGATACTTTGTTGATGAATTTGTTGGTAGAAAATTGAGAATTATAGCATATTTAAGTGGACACAAACAGTTCAACCAATATTTTATTCAAGACCACCAATACAAAAATGGGGTTGCCTTTCAACCAGTTGACATCTACAAGTTCCCTTGTCAAGTTTAATAGAGATTTTGTCAGTCTAATAGGCGAAGTGATGCTGCCAATCAGCCGTTGGGCCAATGACTATTACAGTGAAGTTCCTAACACTGGAATGATGACTATTATGGTGAAGCTCCTTGTGGTAGATGTTATCTCTCCTTATAATGTTATTTTGAGGTAGAGTTGGATTTATCATATGAAGCTTGTTCCATTGACTTTGCACCAAAAATATCATTTCTGACTAGCTAGGGAGTGATGGAGATAGCAGGTGATCAAGCTTCACTAGGAAATGTAATTGTGTAGCTTTGAAGGGAGCTTTTAAGAGGTTACACATTGGTTACAGGGAATTATAACAACAACAGGTGGCAAGAAGGAAAGGGCACTACTTCTCTAACATTGAAGTAGGAAAAGTTAACTTGGCCAAATACTCTTTTGTCTGAGAAGTATGACTAGGCTAGAGCCTTTTGAGAGGATGGAGTTGATTAAATTGTTGAAAGATTATGTGGAATTTTTTGCCTAGGATATCTGGTGTGTGCCAGGAATAGACACCTTGGTGGCAATCCATCATCCCAATGTAGATCCAAAAGATGCTAGATAAGGGAGGTTGGGTTTATAAAGGAAGTGCAGTATCCTAGATGGTCAGTCGACGCAGTCGATGTCTTGAAGAAGAATGGAACACGCCGATCTTGTGTCTATTGCACTGACTAGTACAAGGCCTGCCTAAAGGACTGTGTTCCATTGCCTTGAATTGATCAATTGGTGGATGCTACAACAAATTGTAACAAGTTGTCATTTATAGGTGCCTATTTTGGATACAAACAAATCAAAAAAGATCCCACCAACATAGTTGTTAACTCATAAAATGTATTGTGTATTGTTTTTCTATTTTTCTATATCATGATAGTATCATGTATCATAAGTTTTTTTATACAGTGAAAAATAAATAGGAAAAAAATATGCATATGTGTGCATATCCATTGAAAGCATGAAGTATAGAGTAATATATAATCAATTTTATGGAAGATAGTAGGATCTATAAAGTTAAACTATATCGTATCATATGAAAACACTGAATATTAAAGTTTTGACAAGTTCAAATTAACAAAATATGACTTTAATATATAAATTCATCACATAATCCACAAAAACAAACTTCTTCAATTTTTAGCTATGATTTTTTGTTGGACATCCTAACTAGGCATATGTACTTATTGTGTTGTTGATTGATATACATACATATATATATATATATATATATATATACCTTTATATGTCTCTTCAAAGTTCCATATTAAGTAAAAGTTTTTATTCACTAATCACCATCATTTTCATTGTCAACATTCAAATCATTCAAATAAAAATTCTCCAATATTCATTGTAAAAATAAATTTACTTGACTTCTAATACAACATTTGACAACAACAATGTAGTTTTTCTTATAAGATTATTTTACCTATTTCTCATTTTTATGATCAATTTTTAATCTTTTAGTATATTTTAAACATTTAATATAGTAAATTTTTTTAACAAAAAAAAATGATAATAATAATATGATTTTTTTTTAATTATAGAAAATAGTTGAAGATGTATGGATCATTGTATCATTATATCATGTATCGTATTGTGTATTGTATATGTATTGTAAGATACGTTTTAAAATAAGATACGGATTGTGATACATATCAATTTCCATAAAAAATGTATCATATCGTGTATTGTAAGTTTTTAACAACTATGCCCACCGATGCAAAGAAAATTACTTTCATTAAGAAGAAGGGCAACTTCTCTTATCAAGTAATACCCTTTGGGCTTAAAGAACATGAGTGTAAAATTTACTTATCAAAAAAAAAAAAAAAAAAACATGAGTGTAATATATTAATGACTTGTTTTGAAGATGTTTTTTCTGTTTTTTTTTTTTTTTTTATAGGTTATTTTGAAGATGTTTTTTTATTTGATCAACAAGACCATGAAGACTTATATAGGTGACATATTAATCAAGACTAAAGACTCGCCTATTAAAAAAAATTAATCAAGACTAGAGACTCAATGCACTAACTTGCAAGAGAGCTTTAAATATAAGGTTAAAGTTTGGGATGCGATTGAACTCTAACAAGTGTGTTGTATACCCCAAAATTGGTCCTAGGGTCTTTTATCCAAAGTTTTAGGCCCATTTTTATTCATAGATGTTAAGTCTATTGGATTATAAATTTTAGGCCCTCTTAATCTTAGCCCATACACTTTTATTTGTACTTTTATTTTTATTATTATATCTTGTTTTATTTTATATTATTTATTTTGGAGAAAAAAATAGAATTAGAAAAGGGAAAAATAAGAACTATTTTTAAGGGAAAATAAGAATTTTTAGGATGAAATAGGAATTTTTAAGGAAATAAGTAAGGATATTGTTTAGGAAACATAAAAAAAATCTTTTTAAAAAGTTCTCTCTTTTTCTTCAGCGAGGCTTCTCTTTGCCTCTTCTTCTTTATTTCTTCTCAATCATCCCCTTTTCTCCACGCACAACTGCCGCCCACTTTAACTTCCCAATTCTTCCTTTTCCTCCCTCTTCTTCTTCTGCCTTCTTTCTTTTCTTTTCTTTTCTTTCCTCTCTCTCATCTCTACCATCTACCATGGCCATCAACATCCAAGCACTGCTACCGCCAACCTTCATGGGCACCATCAATCCACCAAACCCACAATTGTGGCCCACTTTAGCTCTCTCTGCCATCTTAATCTTCTTCTTCTACTTTATGTTTCACTCACTTTTGACATCATGCTAGCAAATATAGCAAGGATCTACAAGTATTAGCCATCTAATTACCATGTTATGCACATATTAAAACTAAAAAGAAAAACTTCTGCAACGAATCTCAAGTCAATGACAATTACCATGTTGGTTGCTCTCTGAAAGTCTGTGATCACGGTTGACAAGGCGACATTTTTCATTCTTTCTCGGTCTTCTACTAAGAAAATGGGTCTCGAAACTTACTTTGGAAAGGATGATCCAAGGATAGCTTTGAGCAAATCCACCAAACTTGAATTGCAAATTGGGGGAGCTATCTTCAATCCTAGCTCTCTATAAGGAAGGTGGCATAGTTGACAAAAATTTATCAACAATTTCTATTAGGTTGGCAACAAAAGATATAGGAATGACTTTATTTGAGATTCCAACTAATTCCATTTCTCGAGGCCATTTTTCACCAAGCACATGATTGCTCGGTTGCCCATTTGAACTCCCTACAAGCCTTTTCTAGCTCCTAGGCATGTTCTTGGCCTTTTTTCTGTCATAAGTGGTAGAAAAAAAATTCCATTCCAAGTCAATCTCTTCCAGTGGAGCTATGTGATCTAATGATTCAATAACTTTAAACTTTAATAAGCGTTGTTTTCTATGACGTAGAGGCTCTTAGATTTCAAATTTTGCAAAGTTGGAGGAAGGAAAGTGATCAAGAGCTCTATTAGCATTGATCAACTTCCTTTAAAGAAATAAGCCTTCTTTTCTTCCTGGCTTCTACAAGTACTTTTACATGCTCATTATTAATCCAATAGCAAAAGCACCCATGCTACCTTGCATATTCACCAAGTTTGCTGGCATAGAAAATTTAAAAGGATAAATGGAAGAAAGCTAAGTACTTGATGGACAAGAAACACCTAACTAGTCGGTCAAATGTTCTTAGAACATCCCACAACTTCTCTTCCCTTGAGTCAAATTCCTAGTCCTCGGATACTTCAACATAACCGTTCTCCCAAACTTTGTTATGGCCAAGGAGATTGAAAACCAAAGAGTGTGACCTCTTTACAGGAGAGAGCAAGTAGGCACTTTCCTTTTCCATCTTCTTCAAAATATATATAAACAATATCTCCCACAACCCGACATCTAGGTTATGCTGATGATTTGAGTATTAGGCACCCAACCAACAGCCTCATAACATTGGGGTGGATTTGGCAAAGATGAAGTTAGAAGAAGTGAAGGAAGTGACCAATAAGAGCCTGAAATGGTAACCTTGCCTAGAAGTGGGAGTAGTACAGGGCCATTTTGCTATGATTTTCAGTTTGAAAGTTGGGATCTTCTGTATGGGGAAGTAGACGAATATGGACTCTCTTGTTGATATTGTAAAGAAAACAGAACATGGCCTCTAGGGTATCTAGATTGCAGGGAGTTGCCATCTTACAAGACAAAGTTAACAAAAAGATAAAAGGATGATGAAAAAGGTGGAAGGGAACATAGATGTTGCATGGTGAAGTGCTAAGAGATATATAGACAACAATAAAGAGAACCAGGAACGACCTAGGAGCTAAATAGAATGACCGATCAACAGATGCAAAAACAAAAAGGAACCATATATATATATATATATATATAAGGAGAAGAAGAGAAAAAAAAAAGGATAAAATCAGTAGCATAACTAATAAAAACAGGCAGTGGTGGAAGGTTAGAAGGATAATGAAGGTACATTGGAGCTAAAAATATAAGTAAGATGAGAAAAGGGGAGTTTCAAAAGAAGAGAAAAAGAAAGGATAAAGATTATATGTTATGCCAATAACCCTAGATCGATGATGAAGAACGTGAAAAGGGTTAGCAATAGAAACAAAGGTAGTGGGGAAAAAAGTCTGTGCTACCGATGGAGCCCCCTTTTATAGCCTTCTTGGTGACAGTTCACCATCAGCACACCGGTTCATTAGCCTCTAATGATGCAAAATATAAGGGAGAGATTTTGGAAATTGTTTAAAATTTTAAAAGGAGGCCACCTTGAAAAAGGCATAGCCCCAGAAGTTGTGGCAGCCTAATGATGGGTGTGGGACACATGTGCTCACCAGGAGAGTGCGAAAATGCTAGACTTGCCTCTATGCAATTGACATCATCCAACTGCAAGGGGGAATGGTATGGCATCCACCGATGATATCTGACAACTCCATATCCATTCCATTAACTGCAATTTCTTTGAGTTTGATAAATGGAAGTCAACCCAGCACAACAAAGAAACCAACAACTTGCCCCACTATTCCCTTCAGGTGAGCCTCATGTCACCACCAAATAGGAATGTCAAGTGTGTAACTACTAGAAAAAGGATGGCATGTACCCCATTAAGAGAACATTTAGTAACAAACCCTAGCTCTCTTGTAATGGGCTAATGGCTTGTCTTGTGATCGATAACAAGGAAATTCAAATAGAGATTGACATTATTTTTTGTACTCTTGGGATTATTGTCTCCTACAATATGATTTGCAAAATTTTAGATTACCTGTTCATGAAATTAAATCAACAAACTGCACTTTTCTACAATGTTCATCAAATTGAATACACCAAAAATTACAAATAAATACTAAGTGACAACAATAATGTGATTAATTAACCCAGTACATAGAGAAATTCATATTAAAATCTATATAAAACATGAAATAAATACAGATTAAAAAGTAGATAAAACATGAAATAAATAGAGAAATTCGGATTAAAATGTAAATAAGACATGAAATTCCTATTTTAACGATCTGAATTTTGTATCATCAAAAAATACATAATAAACAAGAAGCAGTTCTTCAGATCAAACCTTCATGAAACTAAAATTCAAGAATCGAATAGAAGGTAATGACAAAACATGGAAGCACACCTCACGGTCCAAGTTAGGGAACATTTGGAGCAAGACCGAAACCGAATCGTCAGATCCGGATCCGAAATCGGACGATCGGACCGGAGATCCGAAAGTGGAGCACCTGGACCTCTTCGCCGAAGTCGAAGAAGATCCGAAGATTTCTTCGAAACCCACCCGCTTCCCACAGACTCCTGCAGACATCGCCTCGTAAACCCTAGGGTTTTTTTTCTTTCCCGGTTCTCACTTCTCAGACAACCCTTACCAAAAATTGGGGGGAAAACCCTAAAATAGAAATCTATTTTAAAAGAAAAACAACAGTGTGGATCTGAAACTACAGCATCGAAACAATGGCTTTCATTTCGCCTTTATATTTATAACTTGTTTCCTAAAAAAATATATAATAATAATTATTATTATAATTATTATGACGTATTGTTGGAGTTATGCTCTGAGGGTAGGGTTTGGTGAGAAGGAGCTTGAGAAGATGTTTATGCGTGGGGTTTTGGAATCTTGAGAGTCTTCTACCATTCAAAGTTTACAGTCTCGGTAGAAGCAAGAAAGGTACCATCGTAAACAGAGGCAACCTCTCCTCCTTTCGCCTTGATTCCCTACATCTCAGCCTACTCATCTGAATTGCAGATGGTGGGACCGTTAATCGGCCGTTGTCAGTTGCTTTGATTCCATTTTCCTTATTTGCTTATTTATTATATGTCTTCTTGGATTTTTTCGGTGAAAATAATCTAATTTTATTATTATTTAAATGAAAATTAATGCTGACGCGATCCGAAAATTGTAAGAACACCTTTGTTAAATTTTGGTTTGTGTGATGTACAAATATTATAATTGTTCTAAAACTTATGCCTCACGTTTTAGGTTTATTAGAAGAGCAATGAGTTTTCATAAGGATGTCTTAAAAATTCTGGGATTTAACATTTTTATATATTAATTATTTTTTATTTTTATACTTAATTTTTGGGAATTGTTTTAAAAATAATTATATAAATATAAGGAATGATTAAAAATAAAATATTATACATAATTTTTTTTTTTAATATTTGAAAGCATAAAAAATATATTAAAAATATTCCAAATTCTTAAAAATATTAAAAATTGTTATCAAAACGCTTTTTTTTTTTAAATAATTTTCAAAATCATTCCCCAACACTAACATTTATTTTCCATTCTATTTATAATGAGATACATGATTTATATCACAAAATTTTCTTCTAGGACAAGAGGTACTTCAATATAATATAATATGGTGGTCTCAACTCTCAACTATCAGTCACGTCCAGGAGTGAGTGTTACCAACCATAAAAATAAAAGAAATTAGCAAATATAAGGATGAAGATTCACGGATGTGTTGGAGATGGTAAATGAATGACGTGTGCAACTAGATCACAATGTCACGATCTATTCAAAATAACCCTTTTTTGAGCTTATATATTGAGCGAGAAGCTTTTGAAACCCTCAAACTCATCTATACGAATAAATAAGTGCATAGAATTTTAGAAAAAGGTAAAGCATCCACACATCTCTACACTTGAATGAAAGACAAGGAAAATATATAAAGTATTTTAGAGAGTTTTCAGAAGCCCTTATACATAAAATTTGTACTGGCTTTCAGATAATTTTAGAGTATTGGATAATCTTTGCAGGCTCTAAAGAGTTTCTTAATGTCTATAAGTATGTTTGGATGACTTGGTCATGAATATTGTTATTGCATCATAAAAGATTTTGTCATTTTTTATCCACAAAACTTTATACAAAATATATCATCCACGAGAAAAAAAAATTATGATATAATTAAATGCACATTTCTTAATATGATACATTTGTTTAATAATTTAAATCATGTCAAATTCATATTTTAAAAGGATATTTTTAATATTATTAAATTATAATACATTATTTTATTAAAAATTAATTATCACAATTAGTTAAAAGATGATTATGTTACAAAATAATATATTAAAATAGTGTCTATGTATTATCCATAAAATAGAGAAAATATTCAAATAATTGTTTATAACTTTAAAAATATTTATATAAAATATGAGTTATATATATATATATATATATTAGATGAATAATAATAATAATAATAATATTTTTTAAGGTGTTTAAAAAATATTTATTTAAAAAATATAGTAATAATAATTTTTAATCATTGATTTATGATATTCATTTATCAAGGTTTTTGAGAGAAAAATAATTGGTAAAAATAGTGACACCCTAGCTGTGAATTAATTTACATGGTTTCAACGATTAACATACGAGAGAAATGTAAGATGAATGAAAAGTGAGAGAAAGAGAAAGAAGTGGGAAGTTAGTTGTTTTTTTTATATTTCTTTTTAATCATAAAGAACATTTAAGAATTTTAATTTTTGAAAAGTAACGTTTTTCAACTCAATTTTCGCTTATTTATTAAGTTTTACGCTTAAATATAAGGGATACGAAGATGTTGGACCAATTTTCAAACCCGAGCGGATGTAAAGCACGATATTCCCATTAAATAAATTTTAACTTTAAAACAAAATCTATAAGATGAGCGGAGAATGCCTCCAAAGCCATGACAACTTTGCATCATCTCGAAACAAGGTATTGGCTGACTTGGAGTAGCACCTATACAAAATCTCACGATAAGACAAAGTGGTAGAAGGCATCTCTAGAGCCCATCTATAAAGGAGAGCCTACGTGTAAAAGATGTTTTATCGCTTGTAGAATCATAATAATGAAAGGTTTCTTCTATTATTTTATTTTAATCTCACTTGACTCGTTACAAGTCCTAACACATCACATTTATTTTAATTTTAACAAATGTCCAAAATTGTTTTTTTTTTAAATATATATATATATATATATATAAGTGTTGTATAAAAAATAATATTGATTCGCTTAAACATTATAAAATTAGAATATTGTGCCACGTTGATTAATTTTGATTATTTAAATTTGTGAAGAATCTTATTATGTGATTTCTAACATGTAAAGGATTAGTCATGGATGGTGACATAAAAACTCCAATATCATTTATTTTATCCTTTATAATATTTTTTATGATATATTGAAAAGATTCTTAGACATTAATGAATGTAAGTATAATTGGTTATTAAAACCTCGTATATTATTATATATATTATTTTATCTTTGTATTATTGAGAGATTCTTACACATTCGTAGATGTACATATAATTAATTAAACCACATTAAAAACTCATATATCATTGTGTTGATTATTATTTTTTTGTATTATTTAATTGACATTTTTCATATTAAAGTTTTTGTTGACTCAACAAACTAGTATTACAACTTTTGAAACATGATAAGAAAAATAAAATAAAATAGAAAAAAAAACATGTATGTGATTCAGAACCTTCAAAATTGCACAAACTCCCCCAACTTGAGTTAAATCTAAACAAATTATACGTCAATTAAGATAAAATATATTTTAACATTTTGAACTAAGATTTTCATTCACCTTTAAATAGTTTTAAGTCATTTAAAAAAAATCATTTTGCAAAAATAAAATAAAATAAATAAATATTTTGTATATTTTTTTTTATTATTTAGTTTATATGTATCAACAGTGCATTTAATTTTTAATTATGTCAATTAATGAATTTTCAATGCCCAAATAACAATTTCTGTATGTCGATATACCTGATTATTGATATATATTAACTATGACGTCTTTGAAGATCTGTGTTAATATTTATCTTTTTCTCGACTTAAGCTCAAATGTGGCTGTAGTTTAGTGGTAAGAATTCCACGTTGTGGCCGTGGAGACCTGGGCTCGAATCCCAGCAGCCACAGTTTTCCTGTACTCATTTTCCATGTCTGATACAAAACACTCTCGTCAAAATTACTCTAAAAAATGTTTTTTTAAGAAAAATGATTTTCTCGATAACCGGTTATCGTATAAAATATTCTAAAAAAAATAAAATATAATTACAAATAATCTTTATATTGATTGGTTAAAATAAATAAATAAGTTTAAAATAACAAATAAAAATAATTTATCATTTTTAACTCTATTTTTTTATTTATTTTTACTTTTCCTCCTTATTTTATTTTCTTTGCATTTTCTTTCAAAATTTTTGAGAACTAAACATAGCCTTAAAATTTTAAAGTTTGATAATCAAACTTTTTAAAAATGACTATACTTTCTTAAGGTTTTTAAAACTCCACCATCTTTTAAATAAAATATTTATATTTATAAAACCTATTTTAGAATTATAGAGAGTTTCTTAATTATAAAATATTTATAAAAATAAAAAATAAATCAAATACCAACTTAGAGATAAACACGATTTTAAAACTTACTAAAAAATATTTTAAAAATTATTTTGTAGGATTAAACACAAATCTAGGGATAAACGTATACAATTTGTTGAATTAAAAATATAGTAAAAACCAAATTAGGAAATAGAAAATATTTTATTTCTAATTCCTTGTATTATTAATATTTTAATATGAAATATAAAATTATTTTAAAATAAAATAAGATATAAGAAAGTAAGCAGCATTTAATTAGTAGGAAATTAACAAAGTTATCAACTAGATAAAATATATCAATAAATAAGATTATGATACCATTTTGAAAAATTCTAATTTTTAAAATTAAGAGAGAAAACATTGATATTTACTTTTGAATTAAATGAGACCATTATTCTTAAATTTTGATTTTAAAAAAATAAGAAGACGAAATGTTAAACATTGATCTTTAATTTTGAATTGATAAGAAAAAGGATTTTGAATGCCACTTAGTTTATAATATTTTTTGGTGATTCTATCTTTTTTAATTCTCATTTTTATTTTGCATTAATGAAAGATTATGATCACCTTTATTATTAAATTTTGATTTTTAAATATAAGAAGAGTGTTATAAATGCATTCAATATGACACTGAATGACCAACACCTTTTTTTGTCCGGCCCTCTTCCACCTTATTAACCTTTAGATCATGTTTGATTAGTTGGATATGTTATAAAATATGATAAAAAAAATAAATATTATATTATATAACATGTTTGATCCATGATGAAATAAGATAAATTATTTCATCACTTATTTTATTTGATTTTATGTTCAACCAAATATGGAATACGATAGGTAGTGGGATATATTATATCATCCATATATTTTTTTATCATACAAAATTTAAAAGATATGAGATATGAATATCTCATGTATTTATTTTAATTTTTTATATATTCATATTTCAAATTTTTTTTTTTTATAAATTAAATTGATGGTTAAAAATGAAAAACAAAAAAAGAGGAATTTAGAAATTATGTTTGTAAAATCACTACCAAAAGCACTTTTAATATCTTGAAAAAAAGTTAACAAATTAATATATTTTTAAATATCCTAAAGTATCAGAATTTATCATAATAATACAAATTTTTATACTGAATAATTGTATAATTTGTAGAAATTTGGTAATTGAATAATAATTATAATTTTGATTGTGAAAAAAACATTAGAAATTTTATAAGTTAATACTTGTTTTTTTAAAAAAATCTTTAATTTAGAAAAAAAAAAAAATCTTAACTTTTTATTTTTAAAAATTATTTTGAATCGTGATTCTCAAGCATAAATAAGACGAATGTGAAGTTTATACTTTATGATCGTTAGAACCGACAATTGTTATTTTATTTTGGTTTTGTTGGTGCCAACATCTTGAATAATGGCATTATAGTAATTCTAGTAAAATCAAGGTCTAATTACTAAGTCCCGATTGATTTCTGACGTTTTGGTTTGCGGGTTCCGAGTAGAATAAAGCCCAAATTCCTCTAGGGTGGGTGAGAGTGAGAGAGAATATCGTGATTGTTCACCGGGTTGAAGCACCGAATTGAATAATCTACTGCGCAGCACTGTAAGATTCACTATCCCCTTGGTTCTTTAAGTCGTGTTTGTGCTCCTTTTGTTTTCTGAATGATGCGATCGCATATTCTACAATTGCTAGTGTTCGTTCTAGGGTTTCTAGATCTTTGAATAATTTCCATCCTTTTTGTTGTAAGATTTTGATGTTTCCTTTGGTTTCTTAGAAAAGGTTGGAAAATTAAAATTAATTAAGATATTGAATCTTGGATTTGTTTTTATTTCCTTTTGCGTTATCAGCAAGAGGGTTAAAGTTTTTGTTTATAGATCAAATCTTATATTTTGATGATCGAGGGCAGTTGAAGATTTGTGATGAAACTGTCGTTTGGAAGATTCAATTGTATCTTTGGTTACATTCGATGCACTTTGCACCATGTGTAATTTTGCCCAGTAATTCTTTCCTACATCCCAATTTAATTTCCACAGTTGATGCAATAAAGCATTACAGGCCCTTTCATCTTCTCCCCTTAATTTTTCACTTATTTGTCAACAAGGTCACTTTTGCAGCCCATTTGTCTAACCTATATTTTCTTCCTTTAAAAAGCCTTCTGTACCATTTTTCATTTGCATTGTGCTACCTCGTCTTTCATAATTGATTATATCTAGACTTCGGATATTCAGTGTCCAAAACTACCCTGGTTTGCGCCTTTCGATTAAGTCAAGATCAGAGCTTTAGCACTGTCTAGTTTTACCGCCTATGGCATCAGGAAGTTTCTTGGCGCCTTTTCACTTGAGGATTGGAACTAGTGAAAATCAATAGAGCACACTTTCCTGCATCTTTCTAATGTCAAGGACCTGCTGAACTTCCGGTTTGAACATTGTACTTTCTTATCAAGATGGAACTTCTATCAGGTTTTTGAAATGCAAATAGGCTTGGCAGCTATTACATCCTATTTGTTTGACCAGCCATGGAAAAGCTGTTTAATACTCATGCCTGTTATTGTTTGACCCAACAAATCTGACCATCACACTTGTCTAACTTAGTCTTACTCAGGAATCTGGACTGGTGGTGCTGAAATCCTTGTCTGGTTTTGGATTTCAAACATGAAAAATGGATGTTTTGCTGGACATGAACTCTATTCATCTGAAACCAACTTGGGTTGCAGGGTTTTATGGTTTCAACAATTTAGATGATTGTACACGTTTGTTTTTTTTATTTGTTCCAGTGTTGTTTGGAATGACTTTTTGGAAGCCAAAAACAGTTATTTTTTAGCTAAATAAGAACTTTTAATTGTGTTTAGTAATTTTAATAAAAATGCTCTTATCTTCAGAGAGAACTTAATGCACAAGTAAGGACCCGGTTGGTTTTTGTGGAAGCTTTGTTTATCTATTTAGCTTACGCGAGAAGCTGTGTATGTTCAATGAAACTTTCATTACATTAAAATTGCTCTTTGAAGTAATAACTTAAAGTTTGGCTTCTGGCTAAAAGCAGTTGCAAAAAGCTATAACAAACGATGGTTTAGTATTTTTCCCCCTTTCCTCTTCCTCCCCAAAACAATCCCTTATTATACAGTTAGATTATGTTTTTAATAGAAACAAATGATGTGATACTCTGAACTTTGGTGCTAATATTTTTTGCTATTCTTGCATTTGATATTACAGATGTTTGACGATCAGGACCTGGGCTTTTTTGCCAATTTTCTTGGTATCTTTATATTTGTGCTGGTAATTGCTTACCATTACGTGATGGCCGACCCCAAATATGAAGGCAATTGAGGATTTCATTTTTGTTTGTGTGCATAGAGATTGCATGTCACTTTTATTGGCATCGGCCTTTTTTCACAAATGGAAGTAATATGCAGTTAGCGATGTACGTGGGATCATGAATATCATCTGACTGCTCTTATTTATGCAGACTCATTTAAGACCCTTTAACCAATTTATTTTATTTTATTTTCTTTTTAGAATTATGTTTTCTCTAACAGTGCTCCTATCACTTTATATGACACAACTGCCTCAATTGGATTAAGATTTAGTGGTGGCAGTCTGCTGTGATGATGGTGTCCATGTTGTGGTCTAGGCAAATCCTAATGCCTCTCCAGCATAGAGATGATGTTGTCATATGGAGTTCAAGCTTATTTTCTCAGTTCCCCAATAGAGTTATTATCTAATTCCTTCTCCAGCACTGTGATTCTGCTTAGAGAGTATGTTAAAGTCCTCTTTAGAACTTTCTCTGCCAAGTTCCTTAATCCTAACACCAACGGCACTTCCCAACCTTGGTAGTTGACTAGTTGGATGTATCGACAATTGGTCCATTCTTATTTTGTGGTTAATAATTAGGTCAAGTGCTTTGTTTGACCTCTAGTGACATGTATGTCTTGCTATTGCTTGTGGAGCAGAGTCTCACCTTAAATTGAAAGAGGAAATCCTTTTGCTGTTGGTCATGGAAATTTCTAAGTGTCTCAGTTAATGCATGAAGTTGTACATGATTATTATGAACAAGTTCACCACCCTGTTGTCAATCAGAGGGACATGTTGCTAGGTTACTATACATAAAGGGCATTGATCTTACAGGAAATTTCAGAAAAATCTATGTAGCTTGAGGGATTCTCCCATTGAACTAGTTCTTGTATCCCTTTCTCAATCTTTCTTGTTTCCCTCATCAAACTACCCATGCAAAACCCTAGGGCACCCAAAGAAAGAACCATGTGGCTCTTGAGCTCCTCCTTATCTTTGTTAGTGTGGATTTCATTGATCATCTCCTCTGAATGCTGAAGAAAAGAAGCGAGAATTTTTTCTATCTCCTCATCATCTGTACTCCAAACCCAGTGTGCAGTTGGTGGTCTCCCCAGTTCAAGGTCATGGGCAATTATCTTCTTCTGCAGTTCCTTCTCAAGTAATGTAAGTGACTCAATGGAAGTGATCTTTACAAGATATTTGAGTGAAGAAGCCACTGTTTCCTTGAAAAGTTCTAGATCACTGTGGATATTTTCTTGGATCTCTTTCCAAGACACTTCAAATCTCTGTGATGCTTGTAAGAGGAAATCAATATTGTGGGCCACAAAAAGCAAGAGATCCTCCACCTTTGATAAAGATTCCCAAAGCTTCGAATAACAAGCACCTTGGAAAGGCAAGAACCAGAAATTGGGCTCCAACTTGGCCTCTCCAATGAACTTGTTCAATTCATTGACATTCATTTTCAGCTTGTTTTGCTTTTCTCTCATTGCTGGAAGAACAAAATGTGGACTGTCTGTCTGACCTACACACACGACCATTTCTTTGATGCACTCTTGAAGGGTGGCCAAGCTTTGTGAGAGTTGAATTTTTGCCAGGGTAGCTGCTCTCCTGGGTCGTAAGAGAATCTCTACCATGATGAAACAAGATAATCCAATGAAAGCCTCTGTGATTCTAGCAATTGCAAATTCACTTGGGCTGCCATAGTTCTTCCTACCCAATATTAACAGTGCACCTATAACTGCTGAAATCCCACCAGCTTGGCCATACATCCGACTATGCATTAGAAAACTAGCGAAAATTATCCAAGGGAGAAGAAGTAGAAACCTAATTACCGTGGAACTTTGAAAAACAAAGCAACCCAAGATTCCAAAGACTGATCCCATTGCTGTACCCTGTGCTCGAGCATTTGCAACTGTGAACATCGCTTGCCTCCCTGTTGCAAAGCTGATGGCAATGGTGAGTCCAGACCAATATGCATTTTCTTTGTTATACATTAAACCGAACAGCACAGCCAGCCCTAGGGAAAGTGAACATTTGAATGCAAAAACCAGTCTTCCACTGGCTAGGCTCATGTTCCAACTGCTCCACATCATTTTGAAGCTGTATGTAACTGGTTTCTTTGAATTCCTTGATTCTTCGGTGTTTGACTTGTGACCTATGTTAGATATGGGCTCAGGATTTTGAGGGGAGGGCAAGCCATCTTGGAGGAGTTGCATACAGGACAAGAAAAAGAAAGCTGAAGGAGCAGCGTGGGCTGGGGAAATGGTTTTAAGGGCCTGAAGGGGTTTGTCTAAAAACTTTCCCGTCGAGTTAGGAACTGTTGTTGAAGCAAGAGGTTGGGAGCATTTAGCTTGCTCAAGTCTTAGGCTGGTATTCAGAGTCACTCGTTGTAAAGCATCTCCGAGCTGGTCATCAGCAATGGCAGTGGGCAAGGAAGTAAAAGAAGATAAAGCAATCTCCATCCCTCGTAATGGTATTTCGATGGCTTGCAATCTATCTCCTGGGTCGAAGCAATGGGGTTTGAAGAATCTTGTCCAAGGTCTCTCCCACAGAATGCCATCCTATTCAGAATGAAATATGACTTATCTTAATTAAAGGAATTAAAAGTAACATATGTATTTAGCAATATGCATCTGCACAGAAATGAATAAAGAGTGTATGCCAGCTTACCTCCACGAGTCTAATGGTTTGAAGAAGCTTGTCTCCCCGTTCAGAAAAGAACTTGGCCTGAGAAATTGAGTCTAATGCTGTGGAATTGTCTGGGGCGGAGAATGCCCCCAAAAACAGATTCAACCTCTCTGAAGCATTTTCTGCGTAGGACTTCCATATTTCATTTACCTGAGTTAGGGTACGAGCGTTAACAAATCTTACCAATCCGGGAAAAACCGTACAAGATGGTAACTGTTTTAACATCATTTTCCTGTTACCCTTCATCGTAGCTAGTGCTGGACAACAACTGTACTCGGATAATTCCATGAAGGAAAAAGAAGTGCTTGGAATCATCAGAGACCAGACTTGCAGAGAGGCATTAAATGGAATTTATTTGACACATATTCACTGCATGGTCTAGATTTTCATTGTTTTTTGAGGATGTGTGATTAGACTAGTGCAGTGAACTCCGAATCTGTTATACATGGTGACAACAAGAATAGGGCATAGCCAACTTGCCCTGGATATTCGGTGGCCAATAGTACATCGTACAGACCTCTTCCTGAATGGTTCGTCAAACGGAATAAGCAAAGTTAATCATGGGTAGCCCTGAATTGGATGCTATTCGTCGGAAAGTTGAAGTTAAGCAGATTAATGCCAAAGATGCCATGTTTTTATCACCTAATTACGCAAATTAAAAAAAAGGAGAAATTTATTCTCTGCAAAAAACATGATCTAACATAAAAAAATTATAAATGAATTTAATAAAAATAATTAGCTGCATATAATCAGAAATTTAATTGATTTTAATGAAGATTAATTAAGCATTCAAATAATGAGTTTTGTTATTGTTTTTTGTCATGGAACTAACGAGGTAGAGGGCTTGGTTTTAAACTTTGTATGCGTGTATGTGGGTGAGGAGAGTAGGAGTTACCTCGCCGGACGCTAGGCGAGGGTAGGGCAACAAGAGAGCGAGGACAGAAGCCAAGGCTCCAAGTGCCGTACTAGATGCCACTTGGAGGAGGTGCATGAAGGCTCCTGCTCCCTCCCCGTGAATAATAGAAGCACCCACGTACACGATCACAATCTGCCCAAACGCAATCCTCTTCGCCATCAGATGTGTCCACTCCGGCAACCCTACCACAAACACGCTCAGCGCCACCACCGCCGCCGCCAATCCGGTGCTCAACTGCCCAGCTCCGATCAGCCACAGGCTCAACATGGCAGGAACCACCACCTGCACTGTGGCGCACAGCACGTGCCAGCATCCCCTTAACGTGTCCCCGAGCCTCGCGTCTGACACGATCAGCACTGCCGTCACGTAAGAGAATGCCGGGAAGGCTAACAGGCGCTGGAGTGGAGGTGGGCCGAAGAGGGTGGTGCAGCCCACTATGGAGCATGCGAGGACTGTCCGTAGCGCAGAGCCTAGCCGGCAAAGCCACACCGCATGGGTCGGGCCCCTTGCTACAGCGGCGAGCGACAGCATTATAAAGAAACGGGGAGTAGCCCAAGGCGGGAGAGTTAGGACCTTGGCTTACAGAGGCAAGCAGCATGAAAGCTTGGTGAGAAGGGATGAGAGGAGCATTTTCAGGAGAGGAAAATGACAGTGGACCCACAGGATGATAGTCAAAGCAATGTGGAATCCTCACTCCTCTCGGAAAGGTGGCCGTCCGTATCCTACGTCCAGGGTGCTTCTACTCAATTACTAAAAAGAGAAAGGTGTTCTATTATATTCCAGCGTAGCCCGTAAGACTCAAGCCAACGGAGTTTTCTACACTGCTTTTAATGGCCGTCTTTTTTTTTTTTCCATCATCATTATTTTCCGCAATAAATACAGTGGCATGGTATCTGTTCTTTTACCAGCACACACAATTGTTCCAGAATCTATGTAAAGAATAGGAACCTTCGGAAGCAGAACATGTTGGAGGAAAAAAAAAAAGGTGATTAAACGGATTAATTTTTCTGTTTCCAGTTGATTAAGTTTGAAGCATGAAAAAGTTTCTTACTATTGTAATTTACATGTGTACTTCTAAAATTTTTCATCATGACATTTCCTACTTTCAATTTAGTTTTCTATCTTTCCATTGTCTTTTACTTTTATCTCTAATTAGTATTCAAATAAATTTATATCGCTTGCATTATCTCCAAAATTCGATTCCAATGTTGTAGCATTGATGCCAATTAAGTTTTATCTATTGGTCCAAACATGTGTTAAAAATATTTGTTAAGTCAAGTTCACTTTATTCTATAGTAATGGGGAGAAAAGAGTCATTTACTTTCCTTGAATTCTCAATACATAAGCAATTGGAAAAAGTGTGTATTCAAACACTCGTATAAAAAAACTATAAAATAGAAATTTAAATTTATAAAATAAAAATTTCAAAAAATATCTAAAAATAATTAATATTTTATGCACTTATTGATAAAATGTATTAACTTTGACCCTGATTTGCTTTTGCACATGCGAATTACTTTTCCATAGTGGCTCTACAAACCCTACGTTTTTGCTACTGATTGATGAGCTTTTCCATAGTGGCTCTACAAACCCTACGTTTTTGCTACTGATTGATGAGCTCAGGGCCGGGAGAACTCTAGTGCCGTTTGTGCTTGCAGAGATCTTGTGTGGCTTGAATCTTTGGTTGAACAGCATGACTAGACCTTTCTCTTATTCAGGTGCTATAGGTTCGGTCCCATTTCTTTTATATTTGCCCTGTTTTCCTTCCACAAATCTTCTAGGACTAGCTGCAAAGCCTCTTGTTTGCCCACTTCAGATACTATCTTTTAATGATATATGTACTATATTTGACCATTCTAAATACTATTTTTGACTAATGAAAGTATAAAACTTGAATTATTTTTGAAGAGTTTTTATTTTATAATTATTTTTACATGAGCGTATGAAAACACATTTTTCATATAAATGAGTTTTTTTTACCTACATTGATAAATGTGAAAAAAAATTATATAAAAATCTTATAATAAAATTATATATTTCATTCTTATTTCTTCTTATTGAACATTTCGAAGAAAACGTTTTATTCATATTCCTTTTCCTAATAACTTTATAAACGTTTTAATATAATTTTTTATTTTATATTCTTTTTCTTTAAAATCTGATTTTCCTTCGATTCCTTTTCTCCAAAAGCTTAATAAAGTCATGTTTGCTATACTAGAATAAAAAAAATGAGAATGAATAATCAGTTCTCTTATGTTTCATTAATGGCATGGATTGTTTTCAGAAAAAGAATAGAAATAAAAAATTTATTACCATGAAAACCAAATCTTACCTTTGCTAGTATCTTAATTCCTCTCTTCTGTATGTTACCATGATTCATCTCCATTCTCATCCTTAGATTTCTAAATTGGAATGGGAAACCAGAGTGGGGTTTGGAATCACAGCTGATTCAAATTTCAATAAAAATTATTGGGTCAGTTGGGGGAGAATGAAAGAGCAGTTGCCTCCGGAATCAATTCCAATTCTTCCAAATCGCCATCTGGTGCCCTGGCAAAGCTTGGGGAGTAGAGAAACCGAATAGAGGTGGCAGGAACCCAAAGTCACCTCCCCCATCTCTTAGGTCCCCTTTTGGTGGTCTACTCTGAATCATATCTTTCTCTTATTATTATACCTAAACAAATCCTGAAAAGGGCGACACATTTGAATGGGATATCCACTGTAAGTGTACTTATTCTCTATTGCATGATGGTGGTGTAGACTGTAGAGCACTTGGATGACACCAGAATAATTTTAGTTAGTTCATCATTTTGATGCTCTTTTCCTTGCTACCTGAAGGTGGGAGAAGTTCAAATTGTTGGACAAACTGACATTTATTTGGTGAGTTCTGATAATAAGTCCAAAAAAGAAAGGAAATAAAATTAAAAAAATTCCCACCATCATACGTTACCTAGAAGGTATCAATTTGGAACTCCACTAACATTAGTGGCCTAAATTTGAAAATTACTAAGAAATCCTAACTTCGAATGTCCCCTCCCTGCCCAACTTGATCTACCCCAAACAAGACGGACCCAAATAAAGAAACAAAAATGCTACAAGGAAAAGAAAAAGAAGGATGGATTCAGGCTTATGGTCAGGCTTCAGCCTTGGTTTTAAGTCCTGACTCCTAAGCCAAAATTGCATTTCATGTACGCTATTGGGTTCATATGCCATATTGCATTAGTGGTTACTGGTACATTTTTCAGTCACCAAACAGGCAGTGTACCGCTAATTGAATTCTACACTCTATTAGCGGCTTTTCAAATTAGGCTGCAATAAGTCCAGGTTTTCCTTAATAGCCTGCTTGCTCTGCTGATTTTTCAATTTCAAGTAGAAGATAATCTCTTAATGGTCATGGGTTCAACTCTAGGCGGATTTTCCCAGGAGTGTCGAAGTTTATAACCTGTAAAATCCCAGTAAAATTTAACCATTCCAATGAGTAAACCAAGGAATGCTTTCATCATCAATTCCATCTTTTTTGAATCCTAAAATGACCTCAGTTTAATTCTAGACCAGGTTCATATACCATCAAAGAAAAATACACTAATTTTGAACTGTGAATAAATGGAATGATTCCCAGAAAAGTCTCGGTCTTCCAGTTGGTTTCTGAAGCGTGACAGGCACAAACCCATTCTTTCAGGCTGATTCCTGGAATCCTTACTAAGAAGGAAAGGAATGAAATGGAATTAAAAATGGGCCATCTGCACAACCCATGCTTTAACTTCTTCCTACAAACATTTTCCATTCCTTCGTAAGACCTCCATCTTTCAATACACACTAGAACAGACAGTAGAAGAAAACAATGGAAGATTGCAAGGCTAAGGAGAGCCCTCTTAGTCTTTCTATTCAATATTCACAGCATACCCGCTAAAAGAGATATTGTTGCAAGGCCAAAGAGGTCCCATTAATCTTTCTATTAAGTATTCTTATAATGTACCTCCAAATAGAGATACTGTCATGATCCCATATGCATGCATATAACACCTTGTTTGAGGAGTTTAATCTATAGTCTTGATTTTCTTTCTCACCTCAGATCAAAGAAAGCAAGGTATTATCAAAAGTGCAGAGACCATGAATTTACCAGTTTATACCTCCCTAACATGCTAACACTTGTTTGCTGAACGAGTTCGAGGGAGAAATCTAAGTCGAGGAGAGAATCGCAGCTCTTGCTTCTTTGAGGAAGTTGATTTGCTCTTCTGGCTTTCACTATTTCCACCATTTCTTGAAACTTTGCCTGAAACATGATATTGCATTTTAAATCTTGGCAAAACTTAAAATCCAAATTGCTTTAAAATAAACAACAATAATAACGATAAACAATTAATTTGGCTGTTGAAAAATTGCACAGAAATAGCCAACAAGATACACCACCTATCACCCATGGTTGGATGTCATTCCTTAACCTTTATGATTGGGATTATTAGATGATTGATACAACCCAAGACATATTGAACCATGAAATTTGATGGGAGCAGCTAAGTACATTGCAATCAGCTGAATTTTGCTTAAATCCATAGGGAGGAACCAAAAACTAGTGGGGCCTAGGCCCCTACATGTTATAATGCTTATGGCTATATCAGTTGTAGAACTAAACATTACACACACTTTGATTGATTAAAGAGATTTGGCATATACTGTCTGCCAGCTTGATGCAACCCTATTGCAGTGTATTAAAACAACAAACTAGTAGGATGTGTAGCAAAAACTAAGATCAAGAAAAATAAAAATCAGGGTGAGGGAATTTTCAGCATGAGTAAAAATTTGTGATTACTGAATTGACTGGGATCATATCATGAAAAAACTAGGAAAGCTAGTGGTGACAGCATAACTCAAACAAACAATATGCAATAAATAGGAAACATAAAGCCAAGAACAGATTTCGGTGGGAGGAAACACAAATTTGAAAATTTTTATTCAGGAAAATTCAGAATCAAACAAGAGTTTTGCAGATAATTCTGGAATAACTGGCCAACTTTAGAGACTTCCTAAATACACATGAAAAAAATGGTAGAAGTTTCAAGCATCACAATATTCTGTCAAAGTGGATAGGGATCATGATAAGAAAATCCAAAATCAGAAACGAGAACCTCAAGAGAAACTTAAGAATAAAAGCTTAGTCTGTGGAACAAGATACAGATCTACTAAGGTATATAAATATGAGTATGGAAAACCAGAAATAGCACCAAAGGAGGCCTTTGGCAGAGGTCGGGGGCGATAATATGGGCTTTTCTTTCTCTTTCTTGAGGTTAACCAAACTAAAGAAAATATATTTGAAATATGAAGCAATGTAGAACAGGACTTGCAGAGGATGCCATAAAACTGGGTTGGAGGTTGGATGATATAAATTATCACACTCAAATATGATTCTAGGGGATGAGTCCAATAATGAAGAAGATTTTTGAGTTTGTTTTAAACCTTCAGTCTTTGAGGCAGTCTCAACAGCACTGGGCATCTTTCGCTTCTTGTTTCTCTCCTCAGTGACTGGTGAACTAGTCTGAGCAGCAGGTGGTAAAGATACTGGTTTCTTCTTTTTTGGTGCCTTTCTATCAGGGATTGTGACATTTCCTTCAGAAGAATTTGATTCTATATCTTGAGCTGAATTATTTACTTCTGACCTTTGCTTAACCTCCATGGCCAGATTTTCTTCTTGTTTATGAACTGCTGATCGAGTCAACCTTTTGTTAGTTAAAGCCACTGATTTTATTTCGTCAGCATGGGTTTTCATCTCAGCATTGCTAGTTGAACTTACAGCATGTTTTTGAATTGCTGAGCTTGTAAATCTAGACTCTTTAGCAGGCTGTCTTAACTTCCTCTCTTCTATCAAGCCTGATAAACTTGGGCTGGCATCATTTTGGCTCTTTGGGTTTGCTATTTCAGAAGAAGCTTCCACAAGCAGAGGCCTTCTGGAAGCACCCTTTTCTGTTGTGATGAGTGATTTAAAGATTTCAGCAGGTATGAAAGCAGCTTCTATTTCTGAGGAAAGCTTATCCTTCACTGGTTTAGTACCATTTATTAAATCGATAGTGACATGCTTATTAGTAATATTGTCTCGTGCACAGGCAAAGCCATTTTCTTCCTCATGGTAGATTGAGAATTCAAGCTTTTGTGGCAGGTTTGACATTATTGAGGCAAGAGCTGCACGAGAGGCAAGAGGACTGAGATAAGCCCTGTTTTCTGAAAGCTCCTCTTGAATAGATGAATCAGGGGGTAGTGGATCCTTGACTTCCATGTTCACTTGTAATTTGCTCGAAGAACGAGTAGATCTCTTGAAGTGATTCTCCTGCTCATGAGGAACTTGAAAATGTGAACTGGTTATTTTCGATTCAGCAACTGGGCTGCAATCCATCTGTTCCTTTATATCAGCTGCATTCAGAAATCAGAGGCAGAATAAATATGTGGAGCAATACAACATATGTTAAGATTTTTTTGTCATGTTAACCTTGGATTTCAGTATCTAAACCTCTTTAAGTTTGCTATGAAGTGACAAAAATTATGGATGGATTAGCTAGCAGTTGCTCATTTTTAAGTTATTGATAGGACAACAAGTTTCCAGTCATGGCCTAACAGGATTTTTTTTTTTTTTGATAAATAACAAGAAATTTTATAGATTAAAAAAAAGAAAAATTATACACCAAGGTACACAAGACATATACAATGGAAACAAAAAGCTTTGCCATGGAGAGATAACACAAAAAACCACTTTCCCTTAGTCAGATTCACCCAATCTACAAAATCAATTAAAGGAATTTGACCTTCTTCTATAAACATACTAACCCAAACAGTAGACTTCTAAGGAAAGAGCACTTAAGCGATTGAATCGGATGCTCCTCACTTTTGAATGTTCTTCGATTACTTTTCTTCCAAATTGTCCAAAAAAAATACACACAATGCCACAAAAGAGCAAAGCCAGCCTAACAGAGTCCCCTTAACCATGGAAGGAAGTATCTATACAATGCCAAATAAAGAGAACTACATATGCCATTGTACCCTTACTTTGGAACAGTGTGGAAGGATGTGATTAATAGGTTCTTCTTTGCTTTTTCAAAGGAGACATCAATCCACCAACAGCCACCCTATTTTCTTAAGCAGATCTAAAATTAACAACTTTCCCCAGTAAGTTACACGGGACCCTCATAGATTCCAAATAATGCCCTCTGGGAAAAGAAAAGGTTGTCCACTTCCAAGGTGGAAGATAAAGATTTGATAGAGAAAACATTTTTCCTTGAGGTCTTACAAACCACCTTATCATTCTCTTCCCTCTTCATAGACCTTCCTTGCAACCTAGACAAAAAAGCTTCTGCATTGTCGAGCTCCCAATTATTAAAATGTCTAAAGAAATACAGATTCTAGTGGCTCCCCTGGCCTAGGTCGCCCCAAACATCTGCCATGTAATCCTCTTTTGACACTGCTAAAGCATATAAAGAGGGAAAAGACGCATAGAAAGGTTCATTGCACAACACCTATCTTTACTAAACTTCACCTTTCTCCCATTACCCACCTCAAAGGATGTTCTACTACTAAACATCCCTTTTAGATATTTTCCCATAACTACATGCCCTTCTCTCACTTTGCAAGAACCACAACCCCTTCTTCCTCATTGTACTTCACTTGAATAACCTATTTCCAAAACACTTCTCCTTCAATAACAAATCTCCAACACCACTATCCAAGGAGAGCCTTGTTAAACAAAAGAAGGCACCTATGCCTGAAACTCCCTTCCTCTTTTCCTACAAACAATCAATTATTTCACTAAATACATCTTTTTCTCCAAAGCCTTGCTTCCCCATAGAAATTCTCTTTGAAACTTCTCAAGCCTCAATCGGGCATGCTAAACAAGGAGGTCAAAAACATAAGCAAATTGGATCAGGTGCTTCTAATTAGAGTAAGTCTCCCCTTTTTTGGAATACATTGCCTTTTCCACATCGCCAATCTTTGTCAAAATCTCTCCTCTTGGCTATCTCACATTGACTTTACTTTGAAGAGAGCTCTTAGGGGTAACACCAAATAGGTACACAAAAGCTCCCCTACCAAGTATCCCAATTCTAAGGCCAATGCCTCCACATTATCCACCCTCCCTATTGGGATCGACTCACTTTTCTTTATATTTATCTTTAGTTCCAAAATGGCTTCAAACTACATAAACAACTAGTTTATATGAACCATTTCACTTTGTGAAGCCTCACAAAAAACAAGGGTGCCATCAACAAACAACAAATGGGACATGTCCTGTGCTTGCCCCCACCCCCCTCCTCTCCCCTTATCATAAATCCCCATAAAAAGCCACTCTTCCTGGCCCTCTCCAATAGACAATTGAGTGCTTCTATCACCAGTACAAAAAAATAGGAGGAAGAGGGTCCATTGTCTAACATAAATATATCTAAAATAAATAGAGGTGTAGGGAAAAAAAAACCTATTGTATTTCTGGTCATTAAGAATGAAACCAAATTCTTTGTAGACAGATCCAAGTGCATAATCATGAGGTATTCAGTAAATAAATCAGTAAGGAAAATACTGAAAGCCTTTTCGAATCATTATAGAAGTGAAGGACATCTATTTGAAGGTTCTAAAATATTATATAAGTGCCACATTCCTATCACTATGTTTGAGAACTTTTTTTGAGTGTAGGTGCAAGACATTCTCCTTTTATAAACAACTGCTCCAACAGTCTTTTTTTCCCTTTTCTTTCTATGGGTTACCAACACTTTCTGCACTGAACACACTCACAGCTAATACAAAAGAACTAACACATCACATAAATAGAAAAAAGGAACCAATAAAGTAGTACTCATGAAACTGATAAAGTTGTGGTCTAGTTACCTACCTTTAATCCCAAAAAGGATGTCTTCTGAAATTTCCTTCTTGGATGCATCGGCTAAATTGCTGATTTCTTCTATTTGCTTTTCTAGCAATTTATGAAGGTCAACTTCACAATCCACATCTTCAAAAACAGTTGAAAAAGAAGGGGCAGCAGAGCAATTCAAGGGTTTTATTGGTTTCAAGAATGCAGCAACTGTTGGATGGACAGTGATGCTTTGTGTTGCCAGTTTCCTTATTGAACTAGATGGAACAATTGATGTTGCTCCTTTGAGGTCTTGGTGAAGCCACTTGATCACAAAAGTACATCTACAGCTAATCCTCGTCGAGTGTCTTACTCTTAGTGCCTGCTAAGTATGAATACTGGGAAGTGACTGAACAATCAGGAGTACACCTTTTACATAACAAAATAAGAATCACAATACATAATTCTTGCCATCTTAAAAACATCTCATATAACATGAATGTCAAGCAACTAGAGGACTGGAGTATGATATGATACTGTGAGACAAAATAGCTGGGTTTTTCTCATCAGTAATCATAAGAAACCTTGATAATATCTATGCCCTTGAAGACTTGGATAGGATCCTCAAAGAATATCTCGGTGAAACCTTTTTTTCTGAGGAAGTTAGGAGCCAAAAAAGTGTTTTCAGGAAAGTTAAATAAGAGTGAGTATGAATAATGCATATAATCACATACAAAATATTGTACAGCTAAAAACCTCCCTGCATCTCCATTGAGATAGGCCAACGCAATCAGATCCAATAGCGCATTCAGCTATACTAATCTACTCCCCAGGTTTCCAACATGATCCATTGAATTGTAGAGTTCTAAGTATTAGGAAAGTTGATTATAAGTTTACCAACAAAGTATTCATGATGCATATACCATGTCAAGCTTGTAGCCTTGTACCATCAGTAACTCTTTAGTCTTCCAACTATAATAACATATTACTCTTTCATTTTTCATATGAAACTCTTACAATGAATGTTGATGTAATTTTCAACATTTTATGGTCCAATTAAAAGACATGCAAATTGCAACACCTAAAGCTTAGATACATTTAGATATGTCTAGCAACTTATCTTAAAAGATGTGATTGGTTAAATGATATGCACAAAATTTGTATAGTGAGTTTAAGAAACATATTGTATTAAGCTACGAGGTCTCCAAATGTACAGGTTCTCATCAACAGTTAGTCCTTGTTTTGAATTAGGCCTATTAGCAGTTATGTAGTTAAGTTTAAAACATGAAGAAGCAAACAAACAAAAAAAAACACTGATGAGAGTGTGTCCTAAAGTTTCTGAAACTGATTTTGAGGATTCCAGACATGTCCAAATGCTGAAAATGGAATCAAAGTTGCAGAACAAGTATGTCCTAGTAATGTGCTATTGATTCCCAGCTTTCATTCCCATTTACAAAATGTTATTATTTCACATTAATAATCTCATTTCTTCTCCTGACATACTACCACATTCACTATGATGCCCCAATCTATAAGATCACATTCAATTTGAAATTCATGGGACATTTCCTGCACATACCATGGCACTATTAATACAACTAACCATATCCATTTTTAGCAATTCTGCGCATCAACTATGTCACTTTGTGGGAATCATTAAGATTCCTTAGATTAATCAGTATGCCTTCCAATTAAAAAATTCAGGGAGAGAGACAATACCTTTTCCACCATAGCATCAAAGGAGAGGGTCTTAAAATGTGACTTATGGGTCGCAAGAACACGCTCACCTTCTTCTATGAGCAAGCAGTCCTCACCTTGAAGAGGAACTGAGCGAATGCGAAGACGAGCAAGTGCTTCTTCCTCATTTGATATTATGTCTTCTAAGTCTTGGCTCCCAAAGTCTACAATAAGGCCAAATCCAGTGGAGCTGTACACAATCAGAAGCCAGACTCAATCATTTTAACTGGTTTTCTTACTATCAATAAACCTCATCAAAGCTAACAAATGCTTTGTTTGGCTGCTGAGAAACCACAGGAAAAAAAAAGGGAAAATTGAAAGCTCAGAAAGAAGGGAAAAAAAAAACCAAAAATTGATTTCGTACAGTTTTGTTAATTGATTTAAGCTCATCGTTTTACCTGAAAACCAAACAGGCAACTTCAAATTTTCCTTCCCTTACTCCTCAGCTTACTCAATAACCAAACAGTAGGAAAGTGAAAAATAAATAAACAAGGACCTACGATACCATGAATGCTATTCATTTTGAGCCAACCAAGGAAAGAAATGCAATGCTAGTATAATTAATTTCAAATTAACTCACAAAATAAAGGGAAAAACTCCGTATGTGTTCATTAATTTAAAGCATAAGGACCAAAAAAGGAGAAAACAGTCATGCAGCTGACATGAAAATCATCTCATCACCTACTATCTCAAATACATTTTGATTGAAAACCCCTAATTATTTCTTGGAGTAAACATAGAAAAATCGAAATTTCCAACAGAATGGTGTGAGATGAGAAACCCCATTAGTCGTTCAGGTAAGAAGATGGAAAGAGAGGATTCACCTGAGGGAGACTCGACATGGGTGCCAGGAGGAGTCGTCTTTGCGCATGGCTTCCAGCTCCACGGTAGCATCACCAGTGCCCGTGCCCATTGAACATACGAGCTTGTATGGGAAAGTAGAAGCGATCAATAGCAAGGACCAAAGCTTTGATTGAAACTTTCCTATGAGGAAAGAGACTCTTGGATGGTGGAGTGGTAAAACTGATGCAGGAATAATGTTAATAGAGGGGGAGCTGTAGAGCACTTTTTGGATTTTACTTTTTCCTTTGTGATTTCTCACTTCTCTTAATTTATGTCCCTTAAGCTTCTTCGTTGAAAATAGGATAATTTTTCTGTAACGCAAGGGTTTGATTCGTACCAAAACCAAAATCAAAAGGATTTTTCCATAAAGGTGATCTTAAATATACCCACTTTTTATCTTTTCATATCGGCCTTTTCCTTAATAAAGTTTTGGTTATTTTATTAAAAAAAAAAAATCCAAATTTGTGAATCTAAATCTTCACATATTTTACCTTAAAAAATAACGATTTTTACAAAAATACACTTCATCTTTTCTTGTAAAAATAACTTTTTCCTTCATATGAAAATGATACAAATATTAAAAATTCAACTCTATTATTTAGATTGAGAGAAATATATGAATCTAGTAAAACTCAAAAACAAAATAATTTGATAATTAGTTATTCAATGATTCACAAATCATCTATTTAAATTCGATCTATGAATTGGATAAATTATTTACTGATAAAAAAAATGAAATATCTAACTAATAGGAGAAACCATATCTAATGCTAGTATATAATGGAAGGTATAAGTTTGTAATGTGCATTTTAATCTCCCTCTCAACATGCTCATTGAACTTAGGGATATCTATAAATTGTCATCTAGTACGTCACCCTTTGAAATTTCAAGTACAGGGGTGTGCTCATTCTCCTGCTATCTTTGGTATCCTCTAAGGGTTGATGTATGTTAACTTTGTTGAAATGTGTGCAAACAACTAGGCTACAACTTGAAAACTTAGTAGATTGATAAACGCTTGAGTTTTTTCCCTTGAAAAATCAATTAGCAATTCCTTTAATTACTTTTTCATGAGTACATCTGTATGTTTTTGAGCTAGTGTGTCAATCAAGCATACCTCTTCATATTCAAACTCTTCATGATTAATTGGTTGCTTGCATAGGTGAAACACATTCAACTCCAAGGTCATGTTTCCAAATGATAGTTGCATAACCTCATTTAGACAATTGATGAGTACATTGACAATGGCTAAGAATGGTCATCTCAATTTTGTTATTAGTTAAGCTATTCAAAGGTCTGTGACCTTCTTATTAACATGATGATTACAAAGCCCCATGCTTATGTCCTTATTGTGATTAGTCAAGTCTTGCACCATATGATTAGCTACATTTTCATTCACTAAGGAGGAAATTAGGATGAGGTTTCCCACTATGAGACATTTTTTTATTGACTCCATCTTGACTAGTAGGAGGATCAATCTTGGTTTAGTCATCCTACGACATATGATGCGGTGTTGTGAGAGAAAATCTAAGGTCCTTTCATATGGATTTTTTTAACAAGGATTTTTTGTTAGGATAAAACCCTTAAAATCATGACATGATGTAATAAACTTTTAAATTTTATTATTTATTAATAAATTTCAATTCACTTTTATCTATTCCAATTTTATGCATTATACTTTATAAGCATTCTGGTTTGCATCTTTTACATTGTACGTGACTTGAGTGCATTAGAAGTGGTATGAAAGATCCAAGTCATAGGTTCTTTACTAGTTCACAACTAGTTCATGGGCTTAGGCAAATCCATTAGAGGTTGTAGTGCACTACCTCCTAATTGGAAAGATGACTGGTCTTAGCCATCAGAATGGTTTCCCATGATATTTGTACTAGTGTATATGGTTACACGTTAGACAAGACTGTAAGTTATGCCTTAAGGTTGTCAAGTAGTCATGACATCACTAAGCTGTTTCATTGTGTTGTTTCTCAACTTTAAGAGAATATCGAACTTATATTAAAGTTAATGGTGATTTTGACCTATGGGTCAGATCGTAAGTTGATTATATATTCCATATGAGTTGAATCATTATTGATGGAAGCATATAACAATAGCTATTCTTAATAGAGACACCATGGCATCTCATAAGATTGCGATAAAGACGACCCACTTAAAAATCATGTCGGGTTGGGCTAGCCCATGCAAGCTAAATAAGTGCCCGACACGACTCATAAGTCCATGGGCTAATTGTGCTATATCGTGTCATGCTAATGGGTTGTGCCAATGGGCCGTACTAGGTTTAATTTAATTTTTTAGGTTATTTTGCCTTAATTGTTTTCATTATTAAATGAAAATTATTTTTGTTACTTTAAACATTTTTAATAATTATATTTTTTATTTTTTATATTTATATTTATCAAGTTTGTAATTTTAAAATCTATAAAAATGTCAATTTTTTGTTTTTAAAATTAGTAAAAAAATCATATTTGAATTTTTTTTTATATATATCAAAATAACAATAAATTTAAAATATTGGAATATAAAAGGAAATAAGGAGAAAAATAATATAGTTATTTAACATGAAAAATAAAAAATGGCTATTGATTCACTTTTTTCTGTTATATATTGTTGAAAATAGTATTATAGACATTTAACATATAATAAAAAAAAAGTAAAAAAAATAAAAGTAATATTTGAACAGGGGTTGACACAATGGCACAAAGGGACATCTCCTTAGTCCTAACTTGACTTGCTCATTTGGGGCATGCTAGCCTTGCTTACTATAGTAATTGGGTTGTGTTGGTCTAGCTTGGCCTTTTGGCACGCCGGGCCACTGGCCAAAATAGGCGGCCTAGTCCATTGGACGCCTCTAGATTGAGATAGAATGTTCCATTAGGTCATGATCCTAAGGAGTTATGTTCATATAAACTATGGTCATAGTAGTTCTTTAAATGAAACTTGATATAGACTCGTTAAGAATTAAAACATATCTGTTGAATGCACAATAAGAAGATCTGTAACTCAATGATAGTAGTGGTAGTATTGAAATGTTGATAGTTTCTACCTTATTATATTATAAACACCAGTTCATAAGGAGACTAAACACAATGGATAACATGTCATGAACTCGAGCACATAGTGTTTTGTTATTATTTACATATCGTATTGGAGTGTAGTTGATTATTTGTAGTGGAGTATTAAATCAACTTCATAATTGGATTTTGAGAAAGTCAATACTATCATATAGGTCAAGTGGTCCCCGCTCTGAGCTCATATACCTTGTTTTGTTAATACAACCTATGAGGATCGGATTGACTCTACGTTCACTTTTATGTATAAGGGAGTTTTGGTAATTATGTAAGATTGCACAAGGGTAAGTGAACAAGGTCTCTGGATTAGGCAAATTGATTCATTAATAAGCCTTATTGGGTTAATTAATTAATTAGGACTCATTTTTGGATAGAGTAAATGACTCAAGCCCTTAGTGGGCTTAAGTCACTTAAACCTAACAAGGAAGCCTATAAATACCCACTTAGGAGTTAGGGTTTCCATAGAGTTGTCTTCCACCTCCAGAGAGTAAGAGAGTCACAACCGTCACCCTCTCTTCCCCCCATCATAAGCGTGCTAGGATGAAGGGAGAGTCATGAGGCAAGA
This sequence comes from Vitis riparia, assembly GCF_004353265.1. NCBI lineage: Eukaryota > Viridiplantae > Streptophyta > Magnoliopsida > Vitales > Vitaceae > Vitis > Vitis riparia. The sequence goes on from NC_048438.1 coordinate 14,602,893, forward strand.
GATCATGGGTTTACGAGACTTTTTATGACTCTACATAAACTCTTCATCAAAATGAATCAATTTAGGAACATCCAAATCGAATGTAATGTTTTCTAGCACTGATATCTAAATCTATTTTGTTTAAAATTATATTTGTTTCCCTTGTGCATAAGATTTAGAAAGTTTAGGGAAGTTTTTATAGGCACCTTACCTAATATGGGTATATGGTATGGAAAGATTCAGGTATCCCTACGTTTTCAACGTGTTCAATATAGACCTAAAGACTAAAAAGAATGTTTGACTTCCTACCATGTATGACACCTATAATGCAAAGTCTATGGATCAAATGCATTTCAAGAAACTTCTTGATGGGTCTTATATTCACAAGTGGGATGGATAGGAGGTTTCTAAGAAGAGGGTTAAGGAAAATGATGAGATTAAAGCTATGAATGGTGGAGAGTTCCCTCAAGGTCATGTGATAGAGGAAATGCAGATCGAGGAGCCCCCTTGTATTGAGCATCCATTTTTCCACCTTCACCTCCCCCAATCTTGAGTTTGATCTATAGTATTTTCCCCCATGATTTTAATGTTGCCAAATGGGAAAGATATAAACTCTTCATAGGCTTGTCTATGGGGTTTAAGAGTTATTTTAAAGTTATTTTGGATATATATTTGGTTTGGAAATGTTTTAATACTCCACTTATGTTGGTTGCTTTGTTGTGGATATGCTTTTAGACATGTTTTATTCCACTATGGATAGCTCCTTTACCAGTCTATTTAGATTTTATGGATATTATGGATATAACTTTGGACTTCATGGTTATTTATTTCCAATACACTTCATGTTATTCATATCATTTGTTACATATCCTTTGGGACATTGATCTTTTTGGTTTGATGATTGTTAGATGGATGATTGTACATTTATGCATATTTTTTTTAATTTTCTATTTACTTGTATCTTTGAGCTTTATTTTCTTGATTTGTTTTATACATTTGTCGAATGAGAGTCTTTTCCCTGGATAGCATAGTTTTGTCATCATTAAAAAAATGGGAGATTGTTAGCTTAAGGGTTTCCCTAATCGGATTTTGATGATAATAAAACGAGGTTAATAATGCTAATGGTTCAAATTAAGTTAAGTTTTTCTAGTTTGTTTGTTAAAATTCATAGAAAGCTCAAGCAATTATAGAAGAAGATTAATTTTTTTGAAGATTTGTGATCTTTGAAGAAGTAACATGGGATTGTAAGATGGTATTTGTTGGTGCACTTAAGTCTAAATTATTTCTCATACACTTGAAGTTTATTTTCATCTTTACCTAAGTTTAAATCAATTATTTTTATAAAAGATTTGGATGAATGCTTGTTTTCGAATAAAACCGTTTTTTAAAACACTTCCCAATCAAAACCTAAGGCCTCCATTGGTAACTTCTTTTGAAAGCAATTTTTGTTCTTAATAACAAAAAAACAGGAAACCATGTTTGACAAACTAAAAATATGATGTTTTTAGAGAATAATTTTTAGTTATTTTCATTTAGGTTTGAGGTGCTATTTTAAAAAATAAGTATACTAATGGAGAATGATTAAAAATAAAGCATTACTTACAAAAGTTATTTCTAAAACATATTTAAAAATATAAAAAATGGGTTAAAAACATTTCGAGTCTCTAACATATTTTCGTTTTACAAAACATCAATGAACAATTTTCAGAAACCGCTATTAAAAATTATTTTTCAAAACTGGTTTTGAAAACTTTTGAAATATTGACTAAGGAATACTACTAATGAGAATATGCATTTCCAACAAAGTTTCCACAACAACTACAAAACTACATTCGTAATTTCATTTCATGAGATGAAAGAACCCGTTTTGACAATATCCTTGCAAAACACTTCTAACATATAAAGTGTTTTTGAAGTAAAAATCAAGTGTTCAATAAAATCTAGAAAGCATTTTTAAAAAATTGAAAAACTACCTATAATGCATCTTGCACAAATGTTTGGTAACAATTTTTTCGAACACTTTTTTTATTCCCCATAAAAAGAAATAGAAAAACAAAAATAATTTTTATTTTTAAAAAATAATTATTCTAAATAACATCTTTTAATTATTTTTATTTATTTTCTAAGAATTATTTTAAAAGATAATTATACAAATATAGAATATGATTGAAAATAAAATATTAAATATAAAAATTACTTTTAAAACATATTTAAAAACTTATAAAATAGATTAAATATATTTTAGGTTTCTAATAAATGTTCATTTTACAAAACATCAAAAAACAATTTCAAAAATGATTGTTTCAAATCATCTTCGAAAGCACTTTCCAAACAAAGTCCATATGTTTTTAACTTATTTTCTATATTTTAAATATTTTTTAAAAAATAATTTGTATTTATAATGTTCTATTTTCAACCAGTCTCCATCTTCATACAATATTTTAAAAACAATCGTAAAATAAAAAAAGAAAGGAGAAAAAAGAGAACAGGTAAAAATAATTAAAAAATATTTTTTAAAAACACCCCATTTTCTATAATCAGATCATCAAACACATTTTCTATAATCAGAACTGTAAAAAACAAAACAATTTTCAAACAAGACCTTGGCCTCTGTGTTTCGATTCCGTGGCTATCCACAAGCCGAGGCGGTCCTAACTAATTAATCTCACCCATCCCAGCCGATCCCCACCCTAGCTACTACAACCCCTACTTATATTACATTCGCGGCCTACACCAACTATGGGGAAAAACAATCCAATAAACAAGGGTCTATGATCATGCGTGATAATAATCAGCAACCAGAAACGGCATTCTGAAAGTTTTCTCCTAGATGGAACCAGATGAACAGTCCATAATCCAACTACGAACCATGTTCTTCATCACAGGTTTCAACAAGAGAAACCAGCGTTCCAATCAACTCATGCAATCACACACCTGTGCTGCCACAAGACTAATTCATCCTTATCAACAATTGCCCAATTATAGACAGTAGCCACATCTTTCACTATTGCAGAAATTTGTGTCGGTAAGAGTCTCAAGGCAATATGATGAAACCATAAAAGGGTCATTGCAGATCATTTCCCGTGCCAATGGACCCCTGGTTGGACTCATCAGCCTATATTTGAGGAAAAGCATAAGTGAATGGGGGCAGTTTCCATGACCGATCCATGCATCTTTGTACACTAATAATCTGGTTTTCGTTTTTTCATTTTTGTTCTGCAATGCAATGGTTGTCATCACTCCTCAGTGATTAAGCAACAGAGGTGATTTGGATGTCAACAGAGGATGGCGAAACAAAAAAAAAAAAAAGACAAATCAGATGCTTAGAACGATGAAGAGTCCATAGAAAGAAAAAACAAAGGCGTATTCATTGATACCAAACATGCAGTGTAAATATGTAAATCAGCTCGGCATAGCATTTCTTAAATAGAAAAGCGGGTGAAATCCCAAACTTGACCCAAGCAACAAAAAAGAGAAACCACAAGTTTCAGAAACCAGATTGTGAACCCAAGAAGTCAGCCAGTTTGCCCAAATGCTAATGAAACCTGTTTCAATACAGCCAGCACAAGTTATGACTAATAGATAACTCTGCTGATAAAAAAAAGGATATAATAGTTGCTACAACTTGATGTATCCATTGGCAAGCAAAAGAGGAGGGTGAGAGATGGGTATATAACCTCAAACTCTGAACATTGTGCATCACCTGATGACTAGGCAGACCTCCCTTGCTACAACTATGAAAATTCCCACGAACAAGGAGGTTACCGGCACTAGCAGAGACAGTAGTGATGAATCATAACATCTCTTGTGACTTCCTCACACAACGGCTGACTTTCTTCTTGAATTCGTCTCTCTTCTCTCTCCATTCTTTAGCAGCTGCAATTGTACAAATAGAAGCACGCCATTATCATTTAGAATATTAGTCAAGGTTCTATGTTATAATCCAAAGAGATGCTCTACAGAGCCACACAAAGATTCTGAGTATATAATTTAAATTGCCTTCAGTTTAAGATGGCCTGCTATGCTCATTTTTGTTGCCAGTTTACATATTTGAGTATTAAAACCATGGCCATTTTTATCACTTGAAATTCATCTCATGGCAGAAACCATCAGAGATCAGAGTTTAAATGGTATATATCCCTGTCGAGACTGAATAAACCTCCCCTTGGTCCTGACTTGCAACTTTAAATTCACATTCAAATATTGGCATTTGGCAATGTGAAAGATATGAAGAATGACATTTGACAAATTGCTACAGTTGTCATATTCCACAAACTAATAAGCAAGGGGTAATCCAAACTGACCACAGATACACACACAGTAATTTCAAAAGTATAGCTATTTGCAGCAGAAAAATGTGCATGGCAAGTTATTGACAAATTACAACTACTGTCTATTCTACATACAAATAAATGCACACAGAAAACTAAAGATTAATACAAAAAATAGAGCCAATTGCAATGATTTTCCATTATATAAACTAACAGATGGGAGACATGTAAACTAATGAAAGAGAAATAAATTTAAAAGAAAATACATTTTTTCACAGGAAAAATTTAGGACAATTACTTCAGAAAATGCAAACAATATTGTCACTAATTGGTCTCTGTTTATCAAAACTAACCATTAATTACACATTGCTTGGTTGGTTATACCATGGAGAGATTTAAAGAAAATTTTTTCTACCCAAATAGAAGTTTCCATAAATTTGAGTAATCTCCCTGCACACCATGTTAATTACCACATGAAATTTACTGATATATTGGAAAAATAAAATGTATTCTTCTGAGTTGTCTAAACATTGTCTAGCTCAGCTAAGGAGATTCAATCGCTCAACTAAGAATCCAGGCAAAAATATATACTGTATTCCAATTTGTAGTTGTGTGTGTACATGTGGAGAGCAAAATTAATGTTAGATTAATGTTAATAAGAAGAATGGAATCCCCAAACTAATACTAGATGAGGTAACGAGTCAGAATTGAACTTACAGCAGCTTCAATATTTGCAGGAGATTCATCATTTGGACTTGAAAGCATTGATATGATACTCAAAACTATGCTTTCAACCGTGTGCATATGAAACCATCCCAGTAATAAAAGTCAAAAAGCAAATACCAAAAGGGAATCAAAAGTGATGTCAGTATGCCAAATAATATACAGTATCTTTTTCTGATATGCCAACTATCTATATTTTATTGGAAGATATTTTATTCTTTCTCTTATATGGTGTTAATCTCATACTCTGAACCTTTAATCACCACAGAACTATGACCTCCATGCTAACTACTACCTCCATCTTGGTATGACATGAACATACATACTATTAGAAACAATAATTGACTGAGCAGCATGCACCAAAACTATAACTCCTACCTCCAAGGTCTCTTTCTTTCTCTCTACCTTTTACATTTTTTATATTTTATTTTTTGTCTTCTAAACAAATGCATTTTATTCTCTTAGATGGTGTTAATCTCACATTCTCAACTTTTACTCACTCTTACCACCAAAATTATTAACCCCGCGCCCCAACCCCAAACCAGAAACCAACCTGCCCCCTGCTCCCCTCCCCTTCTTCCTGCGTTCTCTTCTTTTGGCTTTTGATTTTTATTATGTTTTTTAAGGAAGACATTTTCTTCTATTAAATGGAGTTAATCTCCCATTCTCAACTTTAATTCACCACCAAAATTATGACCTCTGTGCTAATTCCTGCTTCCCATCTTGGTGTGAAATGAACATACTATTAGAAACAATGATTGACTTGGCAGCTTCCCCTAATGCTAAATATGTGTTGCATGCAAGTTGGACAAGTTGACATTCCTATGCCTTTTGTAGTTTAATTTTGTCAAATTTGATTAAAAAGGAAAAAAGAATTCTTTTTCAGAAAAGGGATAAAGGTTACCTAGAGGGAACCTTCTTTCAATAAAATTAAATGGAGTAAACTTCTTTGATTTCAGGAACACTTAATTATCAAACTTAATGGGTGTTTGATAAATCAACTTAAAAACTTAAAATAACTTAATAACTTAATTTAAGTCATTAAATAAATTAAGTATGCTTGGTAAAATAACTTAATGATATGACTTAAAGTAAAAACCAACTTTAAGTAATAAGTAAAATTAACTTATTCTTAAGTCCATATCTTCATTTTATTTTTTTACCCTTTTACCTTAGTTACATCCACAATCTCTTTTGCTACTCCATGACCTTTATTGTTACTTAACCTCCCTTGCTCTAGTAATAATTTATGAGGATAAATATGTCAATTTGATGATTTAGAATAAATTTTAAGTTAATTTTATCAAACAACCTCAACACTTAAAGTAACAATTAAGTACCAAATTTTAATTCAACAACTTAAGTATATTTTAATTGAAAGTCAACTTTAGTCATTAAGTAATAAGTATTAAGATTTACCAAACACCCCCTTAGAGAGTGTTCGGTAAACTGACTTAATGACTTCATATGATTGGATAACTCAATATAAGTTATTAAGTAAATTAAGTATATTTGGTAAAATAACTTAATGTCATACCTTAAACTTAAAAATAACTTTAAATATTAAGAGGATTAAGCATGTTTTGTGTCATCAAGTAGCTTTGTTTGACCTTTTGACACCTTTGTATACAATATGCACACTTTTGCATGCCTTTTTGTTAAGCGCTATAAATATACTCTATCTTTGTCTATAACAATGAATAAATAAATATTAAGTATAATAATTTACTTGTTCTAAATCGTAAATCCTTTTTGCCCTATTTGCATACATCTAGTGAAAGTCTCTTTCACATCTATGATTCCACTTTTTATATTGAACATTTTATAATTATTTTGTGTGTATAATACTTTTAATATGAATGTTTAACAAACAAATTTATTACTTAATATTAATGAAGGTAAATATTAATTAAAATTAATGAAAGTAAATATTAGTTAAAATTAATGAGGGTAAATATGTCAATTTGATAATTTAGAGAAAAAAAAGAGTAAATTTTACCAAATAACCTAAATATTTAAAATACAAATTAATTAATGAATTTTAAGTCAAAAGCTTATGAATAATTTAACTCAAAGTCGACTTAACTCATTAAGTAATAAACATTAAATTTTACCAAATTCCACCTTATGCTAATAAATTTTAAAATAATGTCACTCCTAAAAGATAGCAAACTAACCAACCAAAACTAATCAACCTACCACTCTTAAAACATATGATCTAGATAATTTGAAAATTATCATCGACAGTATCCATAACAATTCTCCACTCTAAAATTTGTCTACTTTAAAATTTAAAAAAAAAAACTTGATGGCAATAGGCAAATCTTCCAAAACCACTCCTTTTTGCACCACATCAACATTCTTTCACACTGCAATAAAGTATCTTACCTCTTCTCTCCCTTGATTCATCTAGTCAACTTATTACTATTTGGTATAGGGCAATGATTTATCATGTAGAGGCTCTCTATTAGGTAAGATAGTTATCTCCTCCATGTTTGTTGTGTTTGGTTGAGGAACTGATATGGAGCCATACTTCTCTTCAATATCCTGTCCTACTCAGATGCTTGAGATCTTCTTTTTGTCTCAACCCAAAAAATGCATGGGTCTTTCATGTCTAGCCCTAATACCAAGTTGTTATGTGCAACTTAGATAAGTTGATCATCTTATGCCCTTTGTGAGCCAATTCTGTCAAATTTACCAAAATAGGAAATTATAGAAAAAAAATAATAACCGTTACTTTGAGGGAACCTTCCTCCAATAGAATTAAAAGGAATAAGCTTCTATGATCATTCATTTTATTAAAATTTAAGTTAAGAATAACTTATTTCTAAATGAATTAATAGGAATAACTTATTTTTAAGTTTGTGATAATACATCCTAAATGATAACAACTGACCAACCAACACTAATCATTTTATCACTCCTAAAATGTACCAATTAAATAATTTGAAAAACTGCGGTCTTACATTATTAATAACAATATAGCATACTCTATACCACCGCATGATGATACCTCATCTTTAATACTTTTTTTGGGAGAAACATGAGCAACATTTTGAAAACCCAATATTTTCAACTGTTGGACATTCACCAACAAAGTGGGCTAAACGGAAGGATTTTGAGAAACCAACCTTTTCGGCTGTTGGAAATTCACCAACACAGTTAGCCAAACCTTATCCACCCAAACCTTTTCAGCTGTTGGAAGTTCAGCTACAATTGAAAAGCACTTTCCTTTTGCAGCTTTCTCAAAAACAATATGATTAACTAAAAAAATACACAAAAATAACTCTTAAATTTTCACTCCAAGACTGCTTTAAAAATAAAGTCTAATCAACCCAAGGAAATTAAAGACATGCAATGATATCCCCAAGTACTTGTGGTATTATGTGACACTAACTTAAATAAGGGATCATGCAAATGAACTAAAATTGAGAGAGACTTTTACAATTGAAACAAAAGATAAACCTTTGCAAGTAACTTCGCCACCTCATGAGTATGTTGTTATTGAATGACAATAATCTCACAACTTATCACAAAATCTCCCTAATTCTTTACTTTGATGTGTTTGGGTAATTCTAGGAAGATTTATCACATTTTTTTCATGTAAAGACACCTCATCCAAATAGCAACTCATCATGGCTGTTGAAGCTTTCATAACATCAAGACAAACATATTAGAATTAGAATGTATTGTTCTCTCACCCATCATGAATGGCTTATCATGTTATAACATGGTAACCAAATAAATGGTTATCTCATAAAATAGGGCAACCGTCATTGTGACAGAAGCAATAAGTTATCCCCTGCAGTCAATGCTATAGCACTGGAGTGCAAGAAAGAGGAAGAGTAAATTAAGAAGCATGTACAACAGATTGATCGACCCCAAGGCAGTGAATATAAATGCTCACAGAGGAGCAAGAAATAGTCATTGAAGGAAGTTCAGATTGTATGTACCGTGTGGACAGGTGTCCAACGCTCACTTGCAAGCTCATAGCCATTCGGGTCCTCACCAGGCGGATGTAAAATTGATATGCAAACTCGTCCATCAGGATAAACTGCAGTTTAAGAAGTAGGTACAATTAGCATCAGAGAGTGCTCCAATGAGAATATATATGTATATGAGAGGCATAAGAAGTTAACCATTAGGATGCCACATATCCGAGGTAAACCTCACTGATGGAGGACTGTTGGGATAATTGGGTGGAAAACTCATAATAGCATTGAAAAAGCCCCCATCGCTGCAAGTAGACAATTTGTCAGTACAAAAGAGAGCAACAATGGCACATTTGGCATTAATAGGAGCATCAATTTTGTGAAAACAGCGATCTCATGTAAAATGTAAATCACCCCAGTATCTACAAATCAGATACAGCTTCTTATCCAACACTGCTGAAGAATTTAACAGATAAATCATGGAATTGAGGAAAACATAGATTCAGAAATCATCCCTGCATTAAGCAAATGAAAGGAAAGGGCAGTGACTGTGACAGAAAATGAACAAAATAAACACACCAAAGACACATGCACGCACTCGGCTTTGACAAAACAATAGTCTCGTAATTGTGGATGCCCACTGCCTCCTTACCACCTTGGCAGCAAGAAATGATCACAGCCCATCATATAATGGTTTTCATCTAGAATATCAAGTTGAAATGAGCCCGGTTAGTGTGCAATTATTTCAAAGATTTGAGCAAAATCAAATGATTAAAATCATCCAAATCTAGATTATTGAAGGTCACATGGGACTATTGTTATTCATCTCTTCTTAGAGCAGACATGGAAAGATTAGAGGGGTACTGGTCAGGCCAGACAGCAATATCACTTGAGAGGAACCAACCTACGACCCAACAAAAAGAAACGCACAAGCACACATATGAATCATGATAAAAGCTACAAAACCCCAAGCCAACAACAAACACAGACCCAGTAAATCAAAACCAAAGAGAAGGAACAGCAATCGGGACCAACGCAGTCTCAAAGACAGAAAAGAGTAAATGAATCCCAACGCAGAATCATCATGTATACAAGATGTTAGAAAAAGATCCAAACTTTAAAACCAAATCGGAAAGCAGACTCACTAAAGGGTATCAGGAGGTCCAATAATGGAGACGCTCCATTCAAACACATTGCTCTCATCAACCAGCCCTGCCGAGAAGCCGTCCACCGGTCTTTTGCAAAGATCTGAATCACATAAACAACCAAACATCAGAGAAACCAAACCCGACAAAAAAACGAAAAAGAAAGAAGTAAGAAAATCAATTAAGATCAAACCTCTGAGCTGCTTTTGAAGGAGAAGGCATGCTTGGGTGGTTGAGGCCATAGCAGAGGAGAGAGAGCACTCGCCTCAGATAGGAGGCCGAGAGACGAGGTTAGGGTGCAGAATGCTTAGCGAGCGCAGAGAGACAGAGAAAGGGTGGAGGGTGAGGTGGGTCGCGCCTTTTGTAGCCGACTGCGGTTCGCATCTGGACTCCAGGTGGCAGCATCGAGACCCGCGCGTTTGGATACTGTATCCACTCCCACAAGATTGACCCGATCCGAAACATCATACACAGACGAAAAAAACTAAAAAGAAAGAAAAAATCATAATTGGGTGGAGAGGTGGATTCGGGGCGGGTAGACTCGGTGAGAGCAGCGAGGGCCCAGTGGGCACATGCGATGATGGTGGTCAGGAGCGACTTTATCGTCAATCGCCATGTATGAATATGAGGGAGGGCGATGGGCCCACTAACATGGATGGCATTGACTGTCTTCTTCGATTGGATGAGGCGCTGGTCACACCCGCATCCACATTGGGTGGGGGTCGGCCCTTTAAGTCGGCTGCAATCCTCAACTTTTTAACGCACACCTTCAAATATACTAATTTTCAAATATTTGAAAAATCATAAGCTACATTTTGAAAATATAGAATAGGAAGGTATACCAAACGTTACAAAATGAGCTTTCACTGCATTAAAATTGGGAAAATAATTGTAGATGTGGTCAAAGATAATGCTAATTCTAGTAAAATCTTTAGGTGATATGATTCTAAGAAGTAATTAGGAAGAAATTTATTATTAGAATCTTCTGCAACGACTATTAAGTTTGTATCGACGACGAAATCCTTGTAGGGTGTATCATGTGTGAAGAAACGAATAAAAACTCCGCCTGCTTTTAGAATATTCTCGGCGTTGGTTTTTCAGATGGCTGATGGACGGTCTAGATTAATCGATCACTGTAAAGAAAGTATAGGAAGCATACACAGTATTTTTTCTACAACCGTATGGAAATTTCTCGAAACGACGAGAAGCGGGAAAAGAACCGCAAAAGCAAGGTCTTGTGTGAAAATATAGAAACAATTCTGCGCCGTCCATTTTCCAAAATCGGACGGCTGCGAATCTTTGAATTCGAACATTCTCGAACGCCACAACCAATGATATATACTCTCTCTCTCTTTTCCTTCATCCATGAACAATTTTCTAAACCCTAGCGCTGCAGAGTCTGTGTTTTTGAGATCTTAGAATTTCTATTTGGCGTTTATTCTGATACCATTGTATAAAGGCAGTAATGGCTGGAAAAGGTGAGGGTCCGGCGATCGGAATCGATCTCGGCACGACCTACTCGTGCGTGGGAGTGTGGCAACATGATCGTGTTGAGATCATTGCGAACGATCAAGGAAACAGGACGACGCCGTCTTATGTTGCGTTCACTGATACCGAGAGGTTGGTCGGTGATGCAGCTAAGAACCAGGTCGCCATGAACCCCATTAACACCGTCTTTGGTAAGATCCTACTTCTCTTATTCGGAATTATGGTTTTCACTTTTGAATCTGTAATGCAGCTCTAAATTTGTTTCTGATTGTGATCATGTTTTTATAGTTTAGATCCACGATTATGTTTTTGGAATTGGATTTTTTTTTTTTTTTAATTTGAGTTCTTATTTAAGTCGGTTTCATTGAAATGCGTATTCTGCTTGATAATCGTGTTGCTGTGGATGTCTACATGTGATTTGTTAGGTTTCAATTGAATTTCAGATGGATCTGTTTGTTTTAATGAAAAATAGTTTGTTGGGAAAAGTTTCCTTTTCTTTCCTTCCACTACCATTTCTAGACGAGCGATTTGGGTTTAAAAAAATATGATGCATTTTGCTTAAAAAATTCGAACGTGGTTGATTAGAGTGGACACAAATTGAATTTTGACCTCTGGTTCGGAGGTAAACTTCGGGCCAAAATCTGTATAAATCCTCTCTGTTTCTGGTGAAAATACCCTATATGAAAAGGTTCCACGAGCTTCCTGATGGGCCTTAATGATTTTTGCATGAGTTATTAGTAAACCCTTTGTAATATGCTTGGAGAGTGAAATATGTTATTGCTGTTGAAATTTATTTGCTAATGTTTTTGAGAGAACTCACCGGAGACTATTCATTTGTTATATAATTTTTTGTTATACGACCCATCAGCGTGAACAACTCTTGATTGAATTGGAATTGTTAGTGAGTTTACATGTTTGGATCTTAGCATGCTGTATTTATTAATTGGGCTTTGTTTTTATTCTTGTATTGCTCTTATGCAGACGCAAAGAGGTTGATTGGTAGAAGATTCAGTGATGCGACTGTCCAGAGTGACATCAAGTTGTGGCCATTCAAGGTTGTTGCTGGACCGGGTGACAAGCCCATGATTGTAGTTAACTACAAGGGCGAGGAGAAGCAGTTTGCTGCAGAGGAAATTTCTTCCATGGTTCTCATGAAGATGCGTGAGATTGCTGAGGCCTACTTGGGTTCTGCTGTGAAAAATGCTGTGGTCACTGTCCCTGCCTATTTCAATGATTCTCAGCGTCAAGCTACCAAGGATGCTGGTGTCATTGCTGGTCTCAATGTGATGCGTATCATCAATGAGCCCACTGCTGCTGCCATTGCCTATGGTCTTGACAAGAAGGCCACCAGTGTTGGTGAGAAGAATGTCTTGATCTTTGATCTTGGCGGGGGTACTTTTGATGTCTCTCTTCTCACCATTGAGGAGGGTATCTTTGAAGTGAAAGCTACAGCAGGAGACACCCACCTTGGAGGTGAAGATTTTGATAACAGAATGGTCAACCACTTTGTTCAGGAGTTCAAGAGGAAGCACAAGAAGGACATTAGTGGCAACCCCAGGGCTCTCAGGAGATTGAGAACTGCATGCGAGAGAGCTAAGAGGACCCTCTCATCCACTGCCCAGACCACCATTGAAATTGATTCTTTGTATGAAGGCGTTGATTTCTACACCACCATTACCCGTGCCAGATTCGAGGAGCTTAACATGGACCTCTTCAGGAAATGTATGGAGCCCGTTGAGAAGTGTCTAAGGGATGCAAAAATGGACAAGAGCAGTGTTCATGACGTTGTCCTAGTCGGTGGGTCTACCAGAATTCCCAAAGTCCAGCAGCTTTTACAGGACTTCTTCAATGGGAAGGAACTTTGCAAGAGCATCAACCCTGATGAGGCTGTTGCCTATGGTGCTGCCGTCCAAGCTGCCATTTTGAGTGGTGAGGGCAATGATAAGGTTCAGGACCTTCTGCTGCTGGATGTTACCCCTCTCTCCCTTGGGTTGGAAACTGCTGGCGGTGTCATGACTGTGCTGATTCCCAGGAACACTACCATTCCCACAAAGAAAGAGCAAGTCTTCTCCACTTTCTCTGACAACCAGCCCGGTGTATTGATCCAAGTGTATGAAGGAGAGAGAACGAGGACCAGAGACAACAACTTGCTTGGTAAGTTTGAGCTCTCTGGCATTCCTCCAGCTCCCAGGGGTGTTCCTCAGATCACAGTCTGCTTTGATATTGATGCCAATGGTATCCTGAATGTATCTGCTGAGGACAAAACCACTGGTCAGAAGAACAAGATCACTATTACCAATGACAAGGGAAGACTGTCGAAGGAGGAGATTGAGAAGATGGTACAAGAGGCTGAGAAGTATAAGTCAGAGGATGAAGAGCACAGGAAGAAGGTGGAGGCTAAAAATGCTTTGGAAAATTATGCTTACAACATGAGGAACACAGTGAAGGATGAGAAGATTGGAACCAAGCTCCCCCCAGCTGATAAGAAGAAGATTGAGGATGCCATTGAGCAAGCCATCCAGTGGCTGGATAACAACCAGCTGGCGGAGGCGGATGAATTTGAGGACAAGATGAAGGAGCTGGAAAGCATCTGCAACCCCATCATAGCAAAGATGTACCAGGGTGCTGGAGGACCTGACATGGGCGGGGGAATGGATGAAGATGGTCCCTCAGCTGGCGGAAGTGGTGCTGGTCCCAAGATTGAGGAAGTGGATTAAACTTTTGGATTGTGGCCCCCTTTTTTTTCTCTTTTGATTTATTTTTAAATTTCAAGCTTATAGTGTCATTTTTGGCTATGAAGTTATTACAAATTTCTTTAATAGCCAGACCAAAGCGTGTCATGTTCTCAGTAGTGTCCTCTCCAACACATTGTAATGTAATATGGATTTGACGCTCTTTTTTAAGCCTTCTTCTGACCCTATCTCATGAATGAAGCGGGAATATGAATTTTAAGAAGATTACAATGAAATAAGCCCCTTGGATGCAATGCATCGTTTTATGACAATGCAATTAGGCTTTATTAGCAGGAAATCATGATGCAGTCCCCCAATTAGCTAGGAAAACACACATAGATACCAGGTGTGCATGTTTATTCATAATTTTTCTGTTGCTAAGAAAGATACGCTGTAGTCCATTTGCTAAGCAAGCATGCCCCAGCTCGTTGCCAGAAAGCTGTACTCAGCGGCTTTGGGCAGATCTTTGTATTGTTAACTGGTAGAGACTAGAGAGAGTGCTCACTTGGGCTTCCAAATGCAAAACCAGTAAGGCCATGGAGGCTGAATAACCAATAATGTTCACCAGTTTTGGGGGTTTTATGCAAACGCTGATATAATGAACAAGTAGGAAAATTGACCATTTTTCATCCTCTTGAGCGGTTGCCTTCCTGGGATCTTACCTCAACCTCACCCACTGTCTTTGACGAAAATTACATCTCTTGTTCCCTCAGAGAGTCAGACATTCATCTCTCAAACCCTTCTGCCCTTGAAATTTACGTTGATTTTCTTCGTATCAGTTGAATTGAACTGCACAAATCTAATCTGTAAGGGCAGGGATATCCTATAGGCATTTTCAGAGCCAACAAAAAGCATCTAAGAATAGGGAACATACTTAAGATTTCCACGTTTGCCAGTGTATTACTAATACCAATCTTTTTCGTTAGACCTACAACAAAACCAGAAGGGCCCCATAATTTTCCGTCTCCGCAAGTGATGACGGATACTCTAGCTTCTCTCATCTCTCCGTGTGCACTGCAGTGGTTAGTTAGGCGTCAAACATTTAAAAAAAAATAATAATAAAAGGTGAGATCAGTTCCACACAAAAGAAAGGGAAATCCAGTCAACCAGACGCCATCCTTGACACATTATCATAAAAGTTGCCGACCTTGAATGGGGGCCTCTCAAGTCTCAAGTCTCACCGCACCCACCTGCACTCCACAAAAGACAACCCTTGACTCAGCCTCCAGTTCCACACTAGAAAAATAGGAAATGAAAAAGCGAAATGCTTATATAGCTCTTTTCAGTCTAAATATCATCCAACAGTCCATTCAGATAACGTTTCAAAGCGGCTAATGCCGTTGGCTCAAATAGGTTGTGGGCACGCCTGCTGAGAGACATATCATGGTTCAGGAATAAAATAAGATAACGCATACATATGTCGGATGGTGCTTTGTCTCAACATGTCAAATCACTTTTCACCCAACTTTTTCTCTTCAGGAACTTGTGATGGAGCTGCTCACTACTTGTTCCCTCCTGCAACCACAACATTTTGATCACCTATGGATCCACTCTTGGCAGCTTTCCCTCTCATAGCATAGGAGAACCAACACTGTACGGCTTAAAAATGAATAACCTGTTCTCAATTAAGATTTAAGATATTCCCATTGAGAATTGAAGAAGCTGGTAGCTTCTATACACGCATGAAACCCAAGGCCAGATACTGGGAAATAGGAACAATTTCGATATACAGTATCAACAAATATAAGAGAAAAACAGTTGCACATACTCCCATAAAACATGAGACCCCACATCCATAAGAGGCTCAATTCAAAATATAAACTACTGCCCTGAACTCAAAACAGCTAAACATAAGCCAGTAGAATAAATAATAAGTTCAAAAAAAAAAAAAATCATTACAGGAAAAACCTAAGTGTATGCATGGGAGCAAAAACCATAGCACTTGCTGAGCAAAAATTACAGTAAGATAAAAATGTGAGACACACATTTCATTTCATAGATTACATAGTACGATACAAGGTTAGTAAACAAAAGCACCAACCTTGGCACCACCACCCGTACAATTTCCTAATTAATGCCCCTTCCTCAAGTCAGCATCAGCTCATTGGCAGCAAGGTGAGGACGAAGGCAAACACGAACCTCATGTTCTTCTGGCCCCACACGGAGTTTTGGCACCAAAATCTCAAGCGTTGTTCCAGGCCCATCATAATATGCTTCAATGTTAGCATCTTCGGGAATTCGGGTTGAGAGTGGGATTTCTCTGATGAACTCCCCTGGAGGGCAATGCTCGGATGATGGATCTGTAAGCTTGAAAGTTCTGTCATGTCTCTTGATAAATGGCCTGCGAGATGTGCTCACACAAGACACTTTTATGATACCATGGGTGAGAGTATTCCTCCAAGATACTTTCACCCTCTGAAGATCCACAAAGGGCAAGCTGATAATGATCAAATAACCCTCTACATCCTCATAAATTGTTTTTGCAGCTGTGACAGGCCCATAAACATTCCTCATAACCCCACTAAAATCATTCAACCAGGGTGGCTCATTCGGGTGAATCTCCATATCTTGAACTCGATCAGAAGGAGGATTAACAGCCAAATAACAATCATCATCGTTCCCGTGCGGGAAGAAGTCCTTCCTCCTCTTGCTGCTAACAGGTGATAAGTCCATTCCATCACCATTGCTGTGGTTGGATGGCTGTGTTGACAAATTCAGCCCAGACCCATTCAACAATTTCTTTGAATGGGAATTCGAGTTACTCTTCACCGGAGGAGGTGGCCTTTCAAGCTCAAAGTCTGTGTTGGGAAGGTTCCTCCATGAACTGAAATCACTAGCCTCAGGTGGGATTGAAAAGTTCATATCCCTGCCTGTGAGTTCCATCCACCTTTTCCTCTCTTCTTCATCAACACCAATGAGATTTGGAGATGGAACAACTTCGATCCCATGAACACACTGAGGATTAGATAATCCCCTATAATGCTTGCGTTGCATCCTATGAGACCGAACAAACCCCTTATCAACACTAAAAGGAAACAACCGCTCTCCTTGGCGAGAATGCCCATTCATGTAACTCCTCAGCTGCATCTTACCCAATGCATTCTCAGGCCTTTCCTTGAAAACCCACATGTACATGTTCTCCATATCATGCTGAACCATAAAAACTTCAAGCTTGAGATCGGATTTATCAAACCCAGACACTCCATTGCTGTCCCTAATAATCTTTGCCTTGGACTTCTCATTCAAAGCAGGCTTAAAGTAGAAACTGAAGAAAAACCAAGCACCCCATATGCAATCTACCCGTTTGGCACATTTCCTTCCGGCCTTAGGGATAGTAAGGAAGCTCTCAGTCTCATAAATTTGAGGCGCAAGCCCCACTTCTAAAATGTCACACTGGTCAGAATTCCACGGCGGTGGGGGCGGGCTGCGCTCTGCCGACAGAGGTAAATTAATATCGGGTGGGCGAGTAAGTATGATTTGTCGATTCATCTCTAAATCCAGGTCTTCGTGCGATGAAGCACTTGAATCCATGGATAAGAGTGTGGATGGATGATGATTCTCCATTGAAAGGGCAGTGAGAAGTGAATCTCCCATTTCACCTCATCTCCTTTGTGATTGGGGTTACTATTTCTGGGGGGTTTGGAATTTTCATCCAAAAGAATTCAACAAAACAACCTATATAACCAACTTCTTCAAATCAATCCCCACAATAACCCCACTCCATCAAAACCCTAGCTTTCTATATCAAATTTGAATATGCCCCCACACCCACATTAAGATCAAATAAACAAGTCAAGATTCAAGACCCACAAAATCACCAGACCAATATAACCTAAAACTTTGACGAGAGATATTTGTAAGTCAAATCATTAAATATCTTTGATTTTTACCTATATATAGAGAAAATTAAAATCAACAAAAATCCAACCCTATCTTAATTAGAAAAAGGAAAAAAAATAAAATTGTGGATAAAACCCTAAACAAAAAAATAAAAATAAAAGAAGGGGAAAAAAATCTCTTCAATCTCTACCTACGGAGAGAGAGAAAGAGATGTAAGAAAACGCTAAAGGAAGACTATATCCAACCCCAGGCCCTGGAATCCTCCAAACACAGGTGGAAAACACAGAATCAGAACCATCAAATCCATCAAAATTACAAATTTCTTGAGAAAACAAAAAGGAAAAAAAAAAAAAAAACCAATCCTCAAAACCCCGACCCTAGAAGAAGAACCAAATCAAAGGGATCTTCAAAGGGAGTACCTTTTGGGAGAAGCTAGTTGGAATCCCCAAGAGGAGGGATGTGCAGAGGGCGTGATAATCCTCATCTTCACCATCGCCTTTTTTCCTCTCTGTGTGGTTTCCGTCAAACCAAACAAACAGAGCAGTGGAGTTGGGTGTTTTGTGTGTGGGAGAAAAACAGAGAGGTAGGGGAGTGCCGTTTAAAACCAGACCACCATAGAAGAGCCCTGCACCAGATAAAAACGTCCCTCCCACCACCAAAGTGGGGTTCCCGTCACTTAACGGTAACGGTGCAGTCAATGAGAGTGCCGCCACTGTATTGTCCTATCCTCTCCCCACTTCTTAATTCTAATAATCTGATCACACCTTTATCAGCTGATCTATCACTCTCCCTATTACTCCTTCTCCTCCAATCATATCACTCCCTTTTTAGTTTTTATTAGCAAATATCCTTAATTTTTTATTTTATTGGGTATTATTTTTCTTAATTATTCAACGTTCAACAACTCTCTCTTTCAATAAATATGAATATTCAATATAGAGAAATAAAAAATAAATTCAAATGGATTTGGTAGTATTCTCAATCACTCACAAAAGATTGAATTGGAGAAATTGGGTTGGTGGGGCATGTTTTGTAAGGATAGTTTTTAAAAATAAGTTTCACTTTTCTTTTGTTTTTAAAAATCAATAAAAATAAATCTTACTTTTTTAAAAAAAATTCTTTTTATTTTGTTTTATTTTTAAAATTTATTTTCAAAGAATAATAATCAACTAATATTAAAAAAATTATTTTTAAATCACACAATCAAACAAGTTCATAAAGTATCATAACAAAATATTTTTAAAAAATATATTAATTATTTTCACTTGTACTTTGGGTTATTTAAAAAATAATATATAAAAATAAAAAAAAATTATTGAAAATAAAATATTATAAGTAAAAGTTATTTAAAAAAAATCATATAAATATGAAAAATGATTAAAAATAAAATATTAAAGATAAAAAATATAGAAAAGTGATTTAAAACAATTCAGTTTTCAAATAGAATTTTATTATAAAAAAAATATCATAAGTTTTGAAAACCATTCATCTTTTTATTATTTACTATTTGAAACAACTTGAATAACTTGTTATTACTTTGAAACAACGTGAATAACTTGTGGAAGAGGCTAGGCACATCTTTATTCAATGTGTCACTTTCTTCACTAACAAAATCCAGAGTGTCAAATGCTAAAAAAGTGTGCCAAAAAAATAAGGAAAAAAAAAAAAAACTAGAGGGTAGTTATTGATGGTGCAATGAATCTCGAAAAGATAACAACATATTTTATTATTTTATTTGTATTTTATTATTATTAATTTTACTTTTCATTTTTGTTTATGAAATAAACTTTTAGTACTAAAGAATAGTGTTGTAATAGAATAGAATATATATATATCAATACGATTTTTAATAAAATATAATATTATTTAATTTTAAATTTAATGGATATGATATTATAAAGTAATATATTTGATAAGATATTATTATATTTTGTTTATATTTAATTTGTAAAATAAATAAAAAATAAAAGAAAATGTTTATTATGCTTCAATATTTAACATAAAAATTATATTGTATTCTAATATTTTTTTTATATATTAATATTATTTTACAATTTTTTAATCATAATTTAATTTTATAATAAAAATTTTATTTTGAACAATAAGTAACATAAAATAAATTAATTAATTAATTAATCAATGATATAGGAATGTTTCATTTTATTTAGAAATGACATGTTTTATAAAAAATAAATAAAAATAAAAATAAAAATCCAATAATATATCTCGTATCCTATCTTATGAATCACAGTTCATCATTAGACATGTTATTTTCTTTCTTATCTTATCTCATATGATAAATCATAAATTATGAGTTTATTTAATGTTATATTTATGAAATTGAGAGTACTTGCACAAAGTATATCGATTTGGTCGACACACCTGTATAAGTGGACTGTTTGGGGAAATCTTATACTTTCCTTTCAAATAAAATATCATTTATTGTTCTTTTTCCTCCACACCAATTTTAAAATAATTAAAAATCGTGGGAAAGAGCTCCCTCACAACTCCAAAAGAAGGAAAAAAGTAAAGAAAAGTGTTACCCCCAGTTGACGTCCCATGGGTGGTGGGTGGTGGGTGTGGAAACTATTACTCCTATCATCAAAGGGGCCTTACCAACACTGAACACACCCTAAAAATCCCTAATATAATGAAAAGTGGGCTTACTTTTTATAGTGTGGTGATGGGTAATCGATTCTTGAACCTGTGTTTTGGATACATGTAAGCAAAGATCTCGATTTTCCCCTACTAAAATATTGCTGCATCTAGATCAAGGCCAGCATGCCAGGGAATAAGGTTGCTTCAATTATCAGCATATTAAATGAGATAATTCTTACTTTTTGCTAGTACACTTAACCTTACTGCTTACTCATAATGGGGTCATATTTTATTGACCTAATTCAGTCATGGCCTCCTTGCTTTTGCTGATGTAATCATGGCTTCATAGTTGATCATGATCCGAATAGATAATACTCACGTGATGTATAAGATGAATTCTCTATATTTAAAAGTCATACAACATTAAAATAAAAATAAAAAAGATAATTCTTTAATAAATGTAAGATTTACATATATAATGGAAATATGGTATTCTATGATACGAAATCAAATAGATAAGCACTCCATATAAGATCGGAATAAATTATAATATCATTTATAATCATCTACTGTCTTTCATCTAAATATTATCTATTCTCAACCAATGAATTCTCATGGTTTGGATCCAGATGGCCAAGATGAATACATTACATATATACTAAAAGTTTCTTAGAAATTAATTAGACAGAAGGGTAAAAAACCGAGCCGAACAAGGGTCAGGCTCAATGCAGGATCTATCTTTTAGTAAAGTGCATGATAGGCTTTGCTTTAACTTTATAAAAAAGAAACAAGTTTAGATAGAAATCCCCATCTCTCAGCAATCAGCAAGGTAAAAGTGCAGTCTTACTAGGATAAACACTTACCCGACACTTGCTACATTATGTATGAGTAGAAAACTTGAAGGCAAAAGTTGGGCTATTGAAATTTTCTTTAATGGTTAGAAACACTCATTTGTATCTCAAATCAGATAATTTTTGGCTTTCCCTTAATGGGCTACGTCACTCAGGAATCACCTCCAGGCGTTTCTGTGACTGAAGATTATTAGTTTCTTCAAAGACATTTTCCAAGTAGTTTCTTTCTTAGGTGGAGATTGGTGGGAGGCGGGGGTGGGAAGGGGACCGCGGTAAGTAGTCCTTTTTATCATTATTGAGAATTGAATATTGGCTTGGCCTTGGATTCATGTGTCTCCTCAGTCCGCACATATATGTGTATAATATATATATATATATATATATATACCTATGATGGATTGGGTAATATATTTATTAATTGTTGAGTCCAGTGGGACAATACCTGATACCTCCCTGGTTTGCGTCCAAAAATCCAACAGAAGCTACCTCCCTTGCTAACTTACATGGACGGGAAGCTTCCTTGCTGCTCCCTCATCGGTCAAGACTGGTGGAGGTTGCCTCTGGTTTTTGTACGATCAGAGAAATACAGGATCAGGATAAGCATAGAGGAGAAAATAGAAATAGAATTTTTTTTTTTTTTTAAGACAGATTCATTTATCTTGAAAACAAAAGTAGAAATGAAAAAGAGCTTATACTTTTTTTGATAGGAGTTTGAATGAGATTCATAATTAAAAAGTCAATAAAAGCAGGGAAGAGGGGAGAATTTTCTGGGTTTCAACTCAATAATTCAACCAACCCACATACAGCCTTGATTGAGATCGCTGCCATTTGCGATCCTACTCGTATCACAGAGTAAATAAAAAAAAGATTAAAAGAAAGGGGGAGGGGGGAAAAAGGAGGAAAAGTGAAAGCAACATCTCATGTTGAAAGCTAAGTCCGAGTAGGAATCAAATCTCACATAACAAAGATTTTTGGAAGCATAGTCGAGATTAATTAGTGCGGGCTTCTGTGCTTTACAAGTCAATATTTGGAGATAAAAATGGGAAATTTATACACATGACCATTGCGGTACTTGACAACGTAAGAAGGCATATGATCTGATCAAAAGTGGTGTTGGTCTGGGTGCAGAATGCCGCCGGTTCTTTTTCTGCCACGTTGCCATAGAAAGTTGAAAACTAGTGGTGGCTGCTATTGGTTTCTGGATCTGCCGGGATTGTCGGATGGTGTTGTTTGCCTTTAAGGAAAAAGAAAACAGTATTATTAAGTGAAAGTAAATAAAACATGTGTATACCGTATACGTAAGTGATAGGATATTGATGAGGCGAATATGCGGGAAAAAGAGGAATTAAGTAAAGGGGTGGTGACTGGTGAGGTGAGTGCGGGCGTCGGGTCCGAGCCACCTGGATGTGGGTGACACTATGATTATTGAAGATTCATAATTCATCCTGGTCGCACCGCATGCTCCCTCCAATTAAAAATGAAATGAGATTCGACACCGGGGAAGTAAGTGGTCAGTGGTCGCCACTCACCACACCCAACATTAACAATAAAGCTACTACTCCTACGGCCCTAGCCTCGTCTTGGGTGGAGGCTCGTGGCTCATGCTTTTCAATTTTCACTCACTTTCGTCGGTGCTTGTCACATCACCCCTGCCCTCCAATTTCAGATTCCTTGCTTCATACCCTACATACATAAATCGTTCCCTTATTTCTTATTTTGTTGAATTGGATCGAATCAACCCACATAGAGCGGAAATCCAAGTCCAATTTTGCATTTGTTTTCAATTCCGCACCTCTACATACATTTAATAATGTGAGTATGATTGGCCACTTAACTCCATCGTGCCTACTCTGTTGGAGTGGAAAAGATGGATTGTAATTCCTAAGCACGAAAACAAGTGGAACAAGTAACAGGTGGAGACTTTGTCGTGGGTAATAGGCAACGTGGCCGACCACCGACAGGGCCTGAAGTTTAGTAGTCCATTATTTAAGGAAATCAGGGCCTTTGGATCCTCTATAACAGAACAGAAGGGAAGATCAGCTGTTGCAGCCGTTACTGTTAATTGCCGATGCAGAGTTTGTTTGTGACTTTGTGTGCATATGTCACTGCTCTGAATAAATAAATCTGTAGCTTGACCTCCGATGCAGCAGGATTTTGTGCCCCCATACTAAACCTGGCCAATATATTACTAGGAATGAATATTTTCGTGGGGGCGTTCACTTTATGACTACGTATGCACTTGTATTTGTTCTTGGCATCCTTCGGAAGATCGTGGAGCCAAGGAAGAACATTTTTTTTTATACAATGTTTGAATAATTAATTTTCCCAAAAGCCAAATTTATAGGATTTGATGTCATGCTTTTCAACAAAAAGTAATATTAAACATCCTTTAATAATATTAAAATAAAAAATTAATCATAACCAATATAAAATCTTTGATTTTAATCTATAGTATTATGTGTAATAAATTTATCATGTATGGGATGAGTTATTGCCATTTGTCAATCTATTTAGAGGGGTTAAAACTCATCTTCCTTTACTTAGTGAAGTGCCATAATTATTTCTTAGGCTAAAATCATTTAATGATTAAAAACCTAATTAACCGGTGTGTGGATCTCGCATTTTTCATTATGCGTTTCCCACTTAATGGTGAACTCGCTTTTCATTTGATGAAAAATATGATTTTTTTTTTATTAGAAAATACTTGGAGTCGTCACTTACTTTTTTTTATATTTAAAGGTAAAACAAAATAAGAAAAAAAAATTCTAAATTTGATTCCTTATTTTGAGAAAAAAAAACATATTTATAAAAATCGAGCTTGATTTCAAGGGTCAGATTACCTATTGGGAATATATGATAAAATATCGAAATACCCCTCTAAGTCCCTAAAAATGAGTCTTTACTAAATAAAGTGATGCAAATATGACGATTAACAAATAAATCAATTAATACTAATAAATAATCATATACGAAAGTCAATCATACATGGAAAATAATAAACAAAATAAAAGCGAAAGCGTACCTTAGCAGCGAATAATAATGTGCAAGCAATGCTCTCCTTAAGTAGGAGTTTGTTTGACTTCAAGCTAACTTTCTCTACTCAACTTAACCTCTTTGAATCTTTTTCTTTGAAACGCGCCTCACTCAGCTCACCACCCTCTTTTCTCTCACTGTTCTCTTTGTTTTACTCTTCGTCTCTCCCTCTATTTTGTTCCTCACCGCCCCCTCACTCTCTCAAATCACTCTCTTATATCATCCAATTCACCCCTTTGTTCTTGCTTCCCATCCAAGCCTCCACCAACTCTACTCCTCCCCGTCCAAAGACGTCTCCATCCTAACCACCACCATGCCAAGGTGGCAACGTCCTTTGCTACGCGTCCCATGTAACTTGCTCACTCGTAGAGGTCGTCCCCCACTCCTCCAAACGAAAATATCCAGCTCACCCCTGGTAGCCATCAAGCAGTGGCAAAAAAAGTCAAGATAATGCCCCATAAAATGCAATAAATAATAGTAAGCAGAAAACAAATGTTCTTGGTAAAAAAAAGAGTCTACTCAGTGTTTGGTGTTTATTTTTTTTACTAAGTAGTAGTTAAAATATTTGACCTTTTTTATTAACTTAAAAGTAATTTGTTAATATCAACTAATATAATTAAAATAAATTTATTATAATAAGTTCGATTTAATTATATTGATTAGTATTAAAAAGTTATTTTTAACTAAATTAATAAAGTGAAATATATTAACTTTTTTATATTTAAAAAAAAAAAAAACAAACACCGTTATTATTTAGTGACTTAAGTGAAATTGTTATTAAATTATTGCTTAAAACTTATTACTTATTTTTTTTAAGTGTTAATATTGTTTAGTAACATTAACTTAAAATTTATTTTAAACCATTAAATTATTATATTTACCCTTTTTAAATTTTAACTAATATAATGTCATTGATTTTAACTCAAAATTTTATATTAATTTGAAATAATAGATTTATTCATAAAATATCTACATTTAAAGTATTTTAGCTATATAGGACAAATTTAAAATAGTTGTTATAAAAAATGAATAATATATATGGGGTCATGATTGTTAAATATATTTCATTATACGTAGATAAATAAAATAAAAAATAGAATTAAGAATAAATGAATTATTTTGACTTAATACTTATACTCATTTTTAATTTTAAGTTATCATATTAAATTATTTTACTAAACATACTTAAATTTACTTAATAAGTTAAGTTTTATTAAGTCACTTTAATTCTTGAGTTGATCTACTAAACACCCTAAGGATCAAAACCCAATGATATAAATGATAATCTCTAAACCCAATTTTTTTCCTAAACTTTTTGTGGGGGCATGACACATGGGCTTAGGTCCTGGGCTTGGGCTAACAGGCTGAGCGGCCCAACTCATCCAACCAGTATGTACCCATCCCAAGTTTGGATTTAGATGATCCATGAAACTCGAATTCATATTAATCATTTATTTATTAACGTTGTTTTTAAATTTTGAATTTAAAAAGTAGGCGTTACAGGAAGGCTTCGAAATAATCATTTTCACCTTTTAAGGAATCTATTTGTATCTTAAGAATAAGATTAGTCCCCATTTTTAGTATATCAATCATTTCTAAAGACAATTTTTTTTTTATTATTAAAATATTTCAACCAACAAAAGTATGAATTATCACTTCCAAAATTTGCTCATCAAATCATGAAAATATTTTTCTCTTCCGGGGAGAAAGTTATAAATGCATTTCCATAATTCTACATACTCATTTTATTTTTATTTGTGTTTAATGGTCTTTGAAAAAAATGTATTTCCACACATTCATGTAAAAATAATTATAAAATATAAACTCTCTAAAAATAATTCAAATTTTATACATTCACTTATCAAATATTAAAAGATAATACTTGAATTATTAAAGATAATACTTTTGACAAAAAATATATGAAATGTTAATTATTTTTACATAACGGTTTAAAATTTGCGTTTTATAAACTTGAGTTTCTATTTTATGATTTTTTTTCCCATAAATTTAAATAAACTAAAACCCTATTTTAAAGTCAATTCATCAAATATAACAGATACGGATTTTCGTTGTTTATCATTGGTAAATTTGAAAAGTAGTGAATGATATCATTTTTTTCATTTGATATATTTGTTTAAGTTTTGGTTAAATACATTTAATTTTTATTAAATATATTTGTTTAACTCAAAATAAGAGAAGTATTTAATAAAATTTCAAACTAGGAAAACCTTAGAAAAGATAAATAAAATTAACCAATTTGATAAAGTAAATAAGTTTTATACGTTAATTATTTTATACAAGAAATAATGACAAAAAAACCCTAATATTTTACACAAAAAAAATCAAAGGACATGTAAAAATAAATAAAAAAAGAGTTGACAATAAAAATTTCAATAAATTTGACAATTTTCTTAAGAATATTATTTTTATAAGAATTATCAAAATTTCAAATATGGAAAACCTTAGGGAAGATAAGTAAAATTAATCATTTGACAAAATAAATAAGTTTTAGAACTTAATTATAAAAATAAAAAAAATATTGACAAAAAACCCTAAGATTTTACAAAAGAAAAAAAAGAAGAAGTAAAAATATAAAAAATATAGAAAAAAACTTCAACTTTTATAAATAGGTTTTATCTCCACTTATTTAAAAATATTTTAAATTATGTACACATTTTCACAACTCAAAATAATCATTTATTGAAATGATCCTTTTAAAGACACCCATTGACAATTTATTTTTAATATGAGAACTAATTTAAGATTAATAAAATATAAAAATTAAATATTAACTTTCATTTAATTAAGACACTAATGGAAAATATAGATATCAAGAAAGAGATGAAATATATAGTGGGAGAAAGTGTATATATTTTTTAATTTTAAAGTTTTTTTTTGTTTTTTATTGTAATTAATTTTTATGTATTTATTTTAAATTATAATTTTTATTTTTAAAATTTATTTATTTTATTGTTGATATCAACTAACAAAAATTTTATTCAATTTTATTAAAACAATACGAGAAGATAAAAGAATTTATATAATGCTAGATCTAAAATCATTATTAATAAGACAATTAAAAAGATTTTATTTATCACTTGAAAATCTTAAAAAAAAAATTCATAATAATTTGTATATCATATTATATAATAAAATTTTATAATATATTTATATGTAAAACATTTTTATCAAATTAAAATGATAAATTAATTATGAATAATTTTATTTAGTATTATATGGTAAAATGATATTTTAGGAAATAATTATTTGACTTATGAAAAAAATGTATGCATTTTAAAATATTTTTAAATAAATGAAGATAAAATTATTTTATAAAAAATGATTTTTTTCTATATTTTTTTAAAATTAGCGAATTAAAACCCATTTTTTTTATATAATTTAATTACAAATCAATTATTATTTAACTAAATATACAAAGGAAAAAAAAGAATTTCGAAGAGAAAATGCCTTAAAAATATTATTTAGTAAAATATTAAATACAAAATTTCCATAACTAAACGTAGTCATAAATGGGCATTGGATTTTCTA
Source organism: Vitis riparia (assembly GCF_004353265.1). NCBI lineage: Eukaryota > Viridiplantae > Streptophyta > Magnoliopsida > Vitales > Vitaceae > Vitis > Vitis riparia. The sequence goes on from NC_048438.1 coordinate 14,631,034, forward strand.
CTATCCAATGAAGCTCTGGATTAGAAAACCCCAGATTTGGGCAGGTCAGACACTTCAATTTTGACTCTAATAAATATTTTTACTTCCTTCATTCAAAAATTATTTTAATATTAATTTGTTGGATTAGACTATTTATTATTTAATCCTCGTTTTATTTACACGTGTCTTTTTTATTTGAAAGCCAAAGTGGAAATGAGTAGATTCACTGTTCACGTCATCCCTCTATGCACGAAACCACGGTCAAAACGTTGAAACGCAGCTGAAGACGGAAGTATCCCGGGTTTTTCTCAATAGTACGGTAATTTAAAAAAGTTATGCTTAAATTATTGTAGTAGAAGAAGTAATTACATATATATGGTAGTTTTTGCCATCTAGGAGAGAGGATTTGCCGGGAGAGAGGAGAGAGGGTGAACGGATAAATTTTTTTTTAAACCAAAATCATCATTTCAAAAGTCAAAAGGGAAATCGTCTCTTGAAGAGACGAGTTCCATGAAAAAAAAAATTAGTATTTAAAAAAATTCCCCATTTACAAGGGAACTCGTCTCTTGAAGAGACGAGTTCCATGAAAAAAAATATATATAAAAAAAAAAAAATTCCTCAAGGTATATATTTTTTAAAAAATTCCTTAAAAAAAAAAAAAAAAAATTCCACAAGGGGAACTCGTATCTTCAAGAGACGAGTTTCCCATGGGAAATTATTTTTTTTTTTTTAAAAAAATTCCCAAATTAAAAAAAAAAAACAATTCCACAAGGGGAACTCGTCTCTTCAAGAGACGAGTTTCCCATGGGAAAAAATATATTTTTTTTAAAAAAATTCCTAAATTAAAAAAAATAATAATAAAAATAAAAATTCCACAAGGGGAACTCGTCTCTTCAAGAGACGAGTTTCCCATGGGAATTTTTTTTTTTAAAAAAATTCTCAAATTATAAAAAAAAAAAAAAAAAAAAAAACAATTCCACGAGGGGAACTCGTCTCTTCAAGAGAAAAAAATAAATAAATTTGGGGAACTCGTCTCTTGAAGAGACGAGTTTCCCATGGGAAATTTTTTTTAAAATATTTTTTTTAAAAAATAATTCCCAAATTAAAAAAAAAAAAAAAAAAAAAACAATTCCACAAGGGGAAGGACGAGTTTCCCATGGGAATTTTTTTTTTTTAAATATATTTTTTTTAACAAAATTCCTAAATTAATAAAAATAAAAAATAAAAAAAACAATTCCTCAACCATGAAAAATAATATATATATATATTTTTTAAAAAATTCCCAAATTATTATTTAAAAAAAAAAAACAATTCCTCCAGGGAACTCGTCTGTTGAAGAGATGAGTTCCCGTGGAAAAAAAAAATATTTTTTTTAAAAAAATTTCCCAAATTAAAAAAAAAAAAAAAAAATTCCTCAAGGCAACTCGTCTTCAAAAGACAAGTTCCCATGGAAAAAAAAAAAAATTTTTGAAAAAAAAGTTCCCAATATTTTTTTTTATATATATTTTTTTTCATGGAACTCGTCTCTTGAAGATACGAGTTCCCTTGTAAATGGGGAATTTTTTTAAATACTAATTTTTTTTTTTCATGGAACTCGTCTCTTCAAGAGACAATTTCCCTTTTGACTTTTGAAATGATGATTTTGGTTTAAAAAAAAATTTATCCGTTCCCCCTCTCTCCTGGCAAATCCTTTCTCATAGGTGGCAAAAACTACCATATATATGTAATTACTTCTTCTACTACAATAATTTAAGCATAACTTTTTTAAATTATCGTACTATTGAGAAAAACCCGAAGTATCCCTCGCCTCGATTTATTCTTCTCTTTATGAACTATGAGATGGCCATTCTAACAACCGTGACACAACATGGCCATATTATGAGATGAATATAAGACTTCGTATATAAATAATCTGTCAGGAGTGGAAAATTGAAGGCCCACATGGGACCATGTGATCCATGCAGGCCACTATTTTGCAGAGGACCACAAGTGTCCATGTAACGTGCCCAAGACCGAGAAAACTATGGCATTCAAAATCTTAGAGTAAGTGACAAACTTGTAGCTTTCATGACACTGTGTGGTGTTTTGTTTTGCAATTTCACAGTTTCCTTCAATTATTATTCAGACCATGGCTTCTTACTTCTTCCTCTAAAACCAGTCTTTCCTTTCCTGTTTCTTGGAGGCTTACTATCCAAACGCATCCTTTGATATGGATAATAGCCCCGCACTCCTCAGCCCAAGTCCTCCCTTCCCGCCTCCTCCCAGCCGGAGCTCCGAATCCGATGGTTGGTCCGCACTTGAATACATAGTGTCGTTTCTGGCTCTAGTCACCATACCCACCTTGATTTACACGTTCTTTTTTTTCTTGAAGTGCCCTCCGATCCCGTCCCGGCGACACCACTGGCGATCAGAGGCATTCCTCGAGGAATTGAGCAGCAGCGGCGGTGGGAATACCGATAATGCGGAGGTGATTTCTGATATCAAGTACCGAAAGGATACCCACGTGATAGACATCGGAAGCGAGTGTCCGGTGTGTCTGTCGGAGTTCAACGACGGCGAAGAAGTCCGGCAGCTGATGTCGTGCAAGCACTTTTTCCACGCTCCTTGTATCGATTTATGGCTGCACTCCCACTCCAATTGTCCGATTTGCCGCGCTTCGGTTCCTCTCAAGCCCTCTAAAGTCTCGATGCCTTCCCGCGAGGAAGATCGCCGGGAGGCTTCGCCGGATTCAGCCAGATTGCCGTAACGGAAAAACTGGTTCCGGCATCTTCCCCCTCCTCTTCTTTTCTTTTTGCTCCTTGTTTGGGAGTTGGGTCTGGGGCTGTTGAAGAGTGAGGAAATCAGGCCCAAGTTGCCTGATGCTTTGGCCCAAAGTGAGTTACAATTGAAATGGGCCCCATCTATAGTTTGGAGCTTTTACTTTAACACATATATGTACACGGTCTGTTTCATGCGGTGTGAGTTGAGTGGTACTTTTAATTTCTATTTGCCTTGTACTGTCAATTTGCTAATAATTTTGGCGCTTTAGATCTACTGCATATTGATGAGTATAACGCCACCGGCGGAGGTTGCGGAGATGGAAAAAGGTTTCCCAGGTGCATTTTATTTTGATATTTGGAAAAACCAAAATAATAAGCCATTTTGAATCTTTAGAATGTTTTTTTATTTTTTATTTTTTTTTATTTTAATATTTTAATATGAAAATCATAAATAATCTGCTTTACAGAAAATGTTTTTTAAAATTATTACTAAAAGTACTTTTTGTAATATGTTTTTCAAAATTAAAATATAGCTTTCATCCAGGGTGGGCAGTATGGTACAACTGGCCATTTAGAAAAGTACTTTTGAACTTTTGGGGATATCAATTCCCACCTAAAAATATATGAAATTCCAGTTTATAGCATTTCAGTTTTACTGATTTACTAAACAGTCCCCACATGTCATGATGTGGCGTATGGTGATTGGAATATCAATGAATTAGGTTGAAGGCCAACGTCAACGGGTGCACCAGATAATAACCGACAATTTTTGAATTAAAAGATTTCCATCTTTCATTTCATTTTTCTCTCTGCAACCACTTCTACAGGACAGGGCATTCAGCTTCACATTCCAGGTTTTCCAGCTAGGGTTTTGTCGTTGCATCCCAAGGCATTGATCCAAAACCCTAGTCCTAGTTTACCAATGAAACGAACTCAACCTCGCATTTGTTTTGATCGGAAATGGTTCCCGCCTTTGATCTTCGGCTCCGTACTCTCTCTGATTCTACTCCTCTCAGTCTCTCTAGGCCGCGTCAAATCTTCCTCCAGCACTGATTTTTCAAGATTCGATCCGAAATCAACAGTTTATGAGTCGAATTTCGGTTCTGAGAGTCGGTCGGGGCTTCCCAAGCTGCCGAGGTTCGCTTACATGATATCGGGCACGAAAGGTGATGGTGCGCGTCTCCGGCGAGTTCTTCAGGCGGTGTATCACCCGAGGAATTACTATTTGTTGCATTTGGACCTCGAAGCTTCCGATGCTGAGCGCCTTGAACTTGCTAAGTATGCGAAGTCGGAGGCTGTGATTAAGGAATTCAAGAACGTGATGGTGGTTGGTAAGGCGAATTTGGTCACGTATAAAGGTCCGACGATGATTGCATCTACGCTTCACGCCATATCCATTTTCTTGAAGCAGGCAAAGGATTGGGACTGGTTTATAAATCTCAGCGCTTCAGATTATCCTCTCATGTCCCAGGATGGTTCGTTTTTTCTTCATATATATGTAGCTAGAATTATATTGTTCTTTGGGTTATTCTCTTTTGCTATCAATTTTGCTGGGGCTTCCACATTGTGGTGATTCAGTATTATATAGGATTTAATTATTGTACTGTTTGTATGAAAAATAATGTGGTTTTGATTGTGGGGTTTTCATAGTCCAATCCTATAGGGGTTAAGAAAAATGCTTCTCTTTCTGAGAACTTGTACAGAGAACTCATACTAACTGATGCAGATTTTTCATGTGGCTGCTCAAGAAAGTGGAAGGTTTTATTTACGCTATTCTGATATATCAAGTTTAACATGATATGAATAGTGGAAGTTCTATTACAGTAGGCAAAACATTTTAGTTTCTTATAGCTTGGATGGCACCATGCCAGGTCGAGGTTCTGTCATAATAAAATTTCTATTTGTGACACAAGTCTTTCAATCTTTAATGCATGAAGAGCAGAATGGTTTTGGAGTGAAGAAATCATTTAATATAGTAAATTGCTGCAACTTATGTCAGAACCTAAATAGATGCTCAAAACTTATTAGTTTTCTTTTTAGATCCTTTGAAAATGGTATAACAGTTTTTCTTTTGCTTGGAGAGATTCTAGGAAGCTATATTTCCCAATTACAGATGAACTTATAGATTTCCCATATGCATGTCCATGTATATGGCTTGGCTAGCTCTACAATTTTGAAAATTGCTGTATTTCACCACATAAAGCATATTGGTTTGGCTAACCTTTCTATGTATCTTCTTTTTCTCTTTATTCCAGATCTCCTGCACATTTTCTCATACTTGCCTAGGGATCTGAACTTCCTTGAGCACACAAGTAATATTGGTTGGAAAGAGTGAGGATGCAATTCATGCCATTGAACCTGTCTTCATACTGTTACCTCTTGTGTTTCTGGTTTCTTTATCTGCCTATACAGATGTAAACTTGTTATCAATTTTTCTTCTTACTGTATGTTTGCAGGTATCAAAGGGCAAGGCCTATCATTATAGATCCAGGTTTGTACCATTCAAAGAAATCTGGTGTATTTTGGGCTAAAGAGAAAAGGGTTATGCCTGCTTCTTTCAAGTTATTCATGGGTAATGTCTTCTCATTTGTTTTAGATTGCCAATTTGCTTTCTGTTCATTTTTTTTGTTTTCATTTGGTGGATTATTTCAGTGTTTTTATGCATTGTTTCATTACACTTTCATATATGCTTTCCAATTGAATTTGTGAACTCTTGAACCAAATATAGTGATTGATAATTGAATAAAAAATTGTTGGAATTTGCTCATCATTATGGGAAGTTGAACAAGGGAAGTGATTGCAGAGTTATTCTGCTTTAGTTTTGGGGCAGAAGATTGACAACATGATAACAGATTCCATTTTTATCCACAATGAAGGAAAACAATTAAAAAGTGGTTTCAGAAAATACCATGTATTCAGAACAATTTTCAAAAACCTATTTTGGGAACAAATGACAACCAAATGTGTTTTTATGTTTTTTTATTCTCCAAAATAGTTATTGAGAACAGTCCCCAAACATAGTCTTTGCTTTCCAATATTTTATGATAACTTCAATAATTTGTGGCTGTTCTAATTATGACTTAAGCCCCTTGATAACCAAGTAAGTTGGAAGACTATAAAGGCTGTAAGTTTATGGTACTGATCTTGAAAAGTGGAAATGCAAAGTGATCATTAGCAAGTTATGGTGCAGGAGTTTTTTCTTGCCTTGGCATAATACAACATAACTTGTTTGTCTCTCTTCAGTAGACAATGCAAGTTCAAGATATCCTTCAATAGCTGAATAAATACTGAAGGATGGGCAAATGAATTTTTTATTGTGAAGCTTAGTTTATGAAGACCAGTCAGGATTTTCTGTTGTAGATATTCGGGGTCATAAAGTAACATATGGTGCTACAGATTGTTTCTAAAAGAGAGATAAAGATATTAGGTTCTTCAAGCTTGTAGCCTCTTTCTTTGAGTTCACTTACATGTCAATCTAGCTTTTTAAATTTGATGCTTGGTGTTATTCAATGTCATCTGGTGTAAAAAGCTGCTGGTTTACAAATTGGTCAAGCTGCTTCTTGTTGGGTCGATCCCTTGATCATAAGCGATGGCCCTTCTAGTCCTCCCAGAAAACCTGATGCTTGTGGCGTGTCAGTCACTGCACCCAATAACATAGAAATTCAACCTTATCTAAAGTATGTTCTGTGGTTCTGTTCGCTTATTACCACAAAAATTTACCTTTGGTTTAGAGCAGGAAGGGCCATTTGGAGATGATGGACATGGAGTAGGTTGAATTACTTGGCTATCACTTTAAAATGAAACTGTCTTGCCTAAGCTTTTGCTTATTATTATTATACTGATGCTTTAAGTCCTTTCTGATACTGGATTTAATTTGAACTGTAAATTATTCATCTCCAGGTTCTGCTTGGGTGGTGCTGACAAAATCATTCCTTGAATTCTGTGTTTGGGGCTGGGATAATCTCCCCCGTACTCTCCTCATGTACTACACGAATGTCCTGTCATCACCTGAAGGCTACTTTCACACTGTTATCTGCAACCATAAAGATTACCAGAACACCACAGTCAACCATGACTTGCATTATATAAGGTGGGATAACCCTCCAAAACAACACCCTATTACTCTAACAGTGGAGCATTTCAACGATATGGTCAATAGTGGTGCCCCTTTTGCTCGTAAGTTTGCCAAGGATGACCCTGTTCTCAATAAGATTGATAAGGAGCTCTTGAAGAGATTGGATGGGCAATTTACTCCTGGGGGTTGGTGTGTTGGAAATTCTGCTAGTGTCAAAGATCCTTGTGTGGTTTATGGAAGTCCAAATTCCATTAAACCAACTGTAAATTCAAGGAGGCTTGAGAAACTGATAGTTAAGCTCCTTGATTTTGAAAATTTTAGGTCTAAACAGTGTAAATAGTTCTGTAATGCCCCAAATTGTGCCAAAAGTTTTCGTGCAATCATCCCTGGAACATGGTCCAGGCACCAACTCATGTAAAATCCACGGTTTCAAGAACATTCATGGTATAGCTGCATTTGTATAGCCTTCAGTTATGGGTTGAGATGATGTAGGAGTTAAACAACAGGGTGATCTACCATCATGTCACTGATAAACCTTCAATCAGAAATTTAAAAACAGGAATGCTAGTCTCTCCATCGTTTTTATTTTGGCATGTTTACATGAGAAATATTGATTGTCACTCGTCATGTAAGCTGCTAGTAAGTTGGATAGCAAGCTGATGAAGCTAGTAGTGAAAACATTGTGACAAAAGAGGTGGGAAGAATGATAATAGTCCTTTAAAAATGCCGAGCTCTTGCCAGGGATGAACACCCTGCCGCAAGAAACTAGCTCATGGGCTTGTGCGCAAGCTAACTCTGCAAGGGAGAGCAACCATGGGAAAGAGAATAAGACTCCGATTAAAGGGCCTTAACTTATCCCAGGCGGCATCCACCGAGCTTTCAGCTTTATTAGCATCTGACAGGCAAAGCAAAGACACAGAATGAGGGTCCGAAAGAAGAAGACAAAGGGCAAACCGAAGAAAGAGACGGAGCCAGTGAGAGTGTGGATCAGAAAGAAGCAGCATGAGAAAGTTCGCAATAACTGCAACCACACCATGGATACTTATGTCCCTAAGCTCCAATGGTAATGCATGCTATGAAAGGCCACTTCATCCATTTTCCATTCACTAAAAAACAGCCTCAAATTGCTCCTGACCCTGACTCCATTCTTTTTGAGTGCTCAAGAACTGCATTGTACATAACAGGAGAAAGCTTGTGGTTAGCTGATGGCCCATGGGCTTGGGCTGGGCTTAGACATCAGTTTCTTCCAGAAAGTTTAACACGTGGTCCAAACATGAAACTCAAGCGGAAATAAACAATAAAGCTAGGGGCAATTTCGTCTTTTAATCATAAGACCTCGGCTAGATCCGTTCGTATTTGGTAGATAGCGGGAACATCAAAATTGGTTGTTGTTCATTCGAAAACTCGCTCTTTCCCATTTTGAAGTTTCTTTCTTACAAATCATCAGCAACTTATTATTCTTCAGGTTTGTAACTCATCTCGTCTTCTTCCTCTTTCTTGTCCTCTTCATCATGATTGATTTTAAATTTGTGTCTAATAATTATATATAATCCTCTGTCTCTGCCATTTTATTTTCTTTCTTCCTTTTGTATTGATCTAAAGTGTCAGGGTTCCTCTTTCGACGTCCTAGATTCTCCATTTGGAGTCTCTAAGGTCTAGAATTTTTGTGACATGCTGTAATTTCTGTTCACTGAATGGAAAAATTAACCCTTTTTCTTTAGCATTTATCCGTTTGTGGGCTTTTTGGTCAGGATTTGTTTATGTCTTTATTTATTTGTGTTTTACTTTTAATTGTTTCGTTTCTCGAGCAATTTTGGTTAGGTTAATTTGTTGGGCTACTAATTGAGGTCTGGAAAATTAGAACGAATGCAGAGGCACTGAAGCTTGAGACTGCAAGCTAGGATGAATCACCTCTTCCATTAAATTGGGGTTTAAGATGTAGAAGCCTTTTGTGTTGTGTAGCAGATGGGTCAAAATGGGTTAGTAATCACAAGAAATATATATTGGGTGACTAAATTGCTTTTAGCGGTAATGAGTTAATTGATATTGACCATTTTGCTACAAATTAATGGTGTTGCTTGATTGAACCTTTTTACGTGAAGTTTATGGCAATGAAGAGTGTTGATTCACATGGGGAAACAAGCTTGGGTTGTGAACATGTCTGGTTTCAGGCATCTTAGGTGCATAAATGATTAGATGCTTCTATATTGGGAGTTAACGTAACTATTCTGCAATTCAAGTTCAGTAGACTTCTTTACAGTTCTGTTAGGTTACAAAGAAAAATGCAAGTTGCTCCAGTTGAGCTGATGCTGTCTTTTCTTACTGTAGACATTTAAAATTCGACTTTAGAAGACCAGTTATAGGTATCTTTTCTTTTGTTAATGAGTGGATCTCTCACATGTTTCCTCTGGTTTCCTTTCTGTGCAAGGATACTCTTCATTTTTTTGGGTGCTGTGAGTGATTGTGTCTTTGTTGGTCTTATGCTTCTCCTTTGTTTGCAAGGGTACTTTCCATTTGTTCGGATGCTATGAGAGATTGTATCTGTGTTGGTTTTATGCTTCTACTTTCTTTGAAAGGGTGCTCTCCATTTGTTCTAGTGCTTTGTATGTTTGTGCTTTTGTTCGTTTTATGTTTCTATTACTTTTTATTGTTATTGTGATCTGTCCATATGAGATTTTTCTATGGTTAACAGAGAGAGGCCCATTCGTTCCCACTAAAGAGGTACCAAAGTGCCTGGTTGATATACTAAAGTTTAACTAAAAGAAGAAATAATTGCAAACAGTTTTAGGGATGTTGGTGGGCTGAACAGCTATTTTATTATTTAGGAGGTCGTATTGGTTGGCTACATTAAGTTAAGGATCACTAAACCAGCAAAGAGGGCATGTGGAAATATGCAGGAAGTAAAATCAACACATCTGCCCTATAAAAGGGGGGAAAACTTAGACTAAGATCCCTTTCTAAGAAGGGAAGGACCAGCACTTGGAAGGAATCTGCTAATCAACAAAAAACTGATGCAATTATCCCTCTCAACCCAAATTTAGCTGGAGAATAAGTGCTGTTGATGTGTTATGGTCAATACTTTTGTTCACTTTTGGAACATAAGCCTCACTTTATTAATTATTATGAAGTTTTGCAGTTTAACTGAATTCTCATTGCTTGAGTCCTTGTTCTGTAACTTTGTCCACTCTGTCTCAGCCTCTAAATTAAGAATAAAAAGGAAGGCATTTTCTTTTTACTGGTGTATGTTTCCCTTTTAGCTAATATAAATATTAGTTGATTTAAGTAATACTTGATTTAGGAATACTCAGCTGTTGGGAAAATCAAAGTTTAAAGTTTACTTCTCCTTTTTGGCATGCGGAAAGTAGCTACTGGAACATGATGAGTGATAGACACCTGGGAGATATTCTTGGGGGCTTTGATCATAACCATACAGGCAAACAGAGCCCTTTCTCAGTTTCATCAAGCTACGACCATACTGCAACTGCTAGTGAGAATACACCAGAAGTGAACCATTTGGCTACTGATCATGAGAATAACAGCACTCCTCTATATGACAGGTGAACACAACTTGCTAATATGTTCTCTTTTCCATTTCTGATTAGAAGTGGCCAATCTGTAATGGTTAAGTCTATTATTAATTTTATTTTTTCCCTAAGCTAAATACTTTTTTCTTTTCCCAAAAAATAGTGCAGCAAAGAAAAAGAGAGTATCAAGAATCATCGGTGGGGGGCTGCGGCAGTTCAGTATCATAGGTTGAATATCCTTTTATATAAATTAGATTTATTGGTAGTGCTATCCGCATATGTGATATTGATGACATTAAGGCATTAGTATTACTATCTTTTTTCAGTTTCTCATGTGCTTCTATTGTACTTTTCCAATAGTACCATCACTAGGTCTTACTTGCTTGGTAAACATCTAATTTTAGTCTTTTTTTTTTTGTCAGTTTGTAAGAAGGTGGAGAACAAGAGGACAACCACATATAGTGAGGTATTTGTTTTATTATTAGTAACTATGAGGCTTGTTTTGCTGAAGGAAAAAAAAGAATGTTAGGTGAAAGACCCAATAGATTTATTGTGTTCTAAATGTTTCCTCTCGAGATATTATTTCTACTTGAATGTCATTTCTGGATATTTGATTTGAAGAACGGTGTAAAAGAGTTGTTGAGTCAAGTTGATAAATGTATTTCAAATGCTATTTGTGAAAGTCCAGATTCATGGTGTTATATTATCTAATTAGTGAGACTGTAACTGAAGGCATGCCTTTGAGCAGTCTAGAATGATTCGACATGCTTTTTGTTTTGACCTCAAGTTGTTGGGTGGAGGAATTGTGAATGATAATCACTTTGTGTTTCTTTTTTACCCCCTCTTTTTAGTGTTTCCTTTTTTTTTTTTTTTTTTTGTGCAAGGGTTTCAACATTGGTTCCTCTGTAGATCATGTGATTCCATTTCTTCAGAGGAAATGTGTTTTTCTCTGTTCCAAGTCTCCCCAAAATACAGCTAGATGATATTGGTCATTTATTATCATTAAGTTTATATTGATAGTATAACTAGGATCTTAATCATGCTTTTTTGGTTTTCATGTGCCTGAGATTCATAATCTGGTTCACTTGGTCCAGGTTGCAGATGAAATTATAGCAGAGTTTGCTGCAGCACACAGTAAAACAGCAGTATCTCTGGATGAGGTTTTGATCCAAATTTAAATTTTTAACTATTTATATTGTAATTAAATAGTGAAAGCTTCTTGAATATGTTTAAGAATGAATATGTCAGTTTGATGAGAAGAATATCCGGCGACGGGTGTATGATGCATTGAATGTCCTTATGGCACTGGATATCATCACAAGAGACAAAAAGGAAATCAGGTGGAAGGGACTTCCGACTGCAGATTGGAACGATATAGAAGAGATCAAGGTGTGTACCCTTGCTTAGTATTTACATTTTAATTAAAAACCATATTTTATTGTTTGACCTCTCTCTCTCTCTCTCTCCACACATCAGCACACACATTATGTGTCTATCCATGTATAAATTCTCATGCTGATGAAGCTAAGAAAATGGCTCTAACCTGATTATAGTTTCTTGTTTATTATGCTTGCAGGCACTACGTGTGAAGCTTATGACTAGGATGGAAAAGAAAACTGCCTACTTGAAAGATTTAGAAGATCAAGTAATATCATTTATCTTATTTCATATATAATTGTTTATATAAAATATCATAAGGTGATCATGTGGGTAATTCTTGGAGTCCAATTGTGCAGTAGTGTAGGAAATCAAAAGTTTTTCCACTTAAGAGTTATACTTGAAGGTTTTTTCCTTTACAGACTTAGTATAAGTTTTTTACTAAAGTAACTTGCATGATATTTTTTTTATAAGAGTTAGTTGCATGGAACGTTGAATCAACAAATCCAAAAAGCTATCAAAACAGATGGTTTTCAGTGTTATGTTTTATGGTATTAGATATAGGTATTGGGTATGGAAACCTGTAGAAATGTCCAATTTATTTACTTTTCTTTAATGTTGGCCAACATTTATCCCAACTATTGGCAAAGCAAATCCTGGGTGATATGGGTTTGCCCCTTTACCCTACTCCACTTAAATATTGGGAAGGCTTGAACTCAAGACTTTTGGTTTATTGCCAGATGATACTACCACTGAGTTACACTGCAAGGGCAAAATCCATAAAAACTGGGATATATGAATGTAGACAAGTATTCTTTTCACAAGATAATCTATCAGTTTAAAAAAATTAAGACATTTAACTATAAATTGATGATATTCTTGTAATAAGGTTGAAATATGACATGAAGGAAGTCCACATACTTCACAGTAAATATGTACATGCCATAGTGTCATATATTGTGTTTTCATAAATTTAAATGGCAAATGCACCATAGAATATGTTGTGTTAAGACAGGAGCATTGCACCTTATTATCTTTGAGTCTGCTGTCAGTTAACTTTATATATACTTAGCATTTGACTTTGTCAGGGTTCATCTGTGTTGTATGGATTCAAATATCTGGGTTCTGATGTGGGTATGTCCTAATAGTTGGTTTATTTCACCTCTTTGTCTTAAGGAATAGACCATGCATGGATATTTTCACATTTATGATTCACTAAACATAAAAATATAATCTTCATAAAATGCTAGCCATATTCAGATTCCATTTTCCCTTGCAAATATTGACAGATTTAGATATGAGAAAAAAATTATTAAGACCCAAACCAATACAAAAGTCCATGCACCTCATGACATGCATACCATGGCTCAGTCCATCAGAAAGAAAAAAAAAAATCAGGGAAAAAAAAAATTAGTTAGCATGACATGCATCCATTGTTAGTCATTGATAATTTGACATTTATCTATTTTCTTTTTAAAGAAGTGATTTTAATTGGTTTGTTTTCATTTTCCTAACTTTTTACTTTGAAAACAGATTGTAGGTCTCCAGAATCTGATGCTACGAAACCAGCAGTTGCTTAAGTCTGGAAATGTTCCTTCAGAAGGATTTCCTTTGCCATTTATATTGGTTCAAGTATTTACATCTTTTTCTCATCTGAAATGCATTTTATATGCCTTGCTTTGTTTTCTATTAGTTGGAAACAATTACAGTTTCATTTTTGTGTTCTCTTCATATTCTATTTTATAATGCATATGAAGACCCAACCAATCTGTTTGATAATTTTATAATGCAACTCATTCAATTTTATTTTTACCAAATTTAATTTACATTCTATCTTGGATAATCATTTTTTCTTCTAGCTCATAAACCAGTTTTAGGGTCCTAATGTGTACTTTTTCATCACAAGTTCTTTTCTGATTCTCTTACACTTTTTTTTCCCTCCCTTTTTGGTGTAATCTTATCATCAATATGTAGTCATATTCTTAGTACCAAGTTGTATTGAGCTGACTTGCGGATTGCCAAAACTAATATCCATGTTTCAAACATGTATACTAAAAAAATAATTCTGAGGTGATATGACATGGAATTGTACTGGTGTTTTACAATTACAAATTTTGTACAGATTCTGTCATTTGGGCAGTAGTGTACTTGTATAGTATTAACATTTTTTTCGCTCTCTCTGTCTTTAGACAAGTCCTCATGCTACAGTTGAGATTGAGATTTCTGAGGACATGCAGCTGGTGCACTTTGACTTCAACAGGTAAGGAATAAGGATACTCATTTGGTTGTTATAAAAAAACATTTATAGGGCACACTTTGAGTTAGGTTATTGATATATATATATATATATATACACATATGTTGCTGCAATGGAGGAGATCTTTATATTGCAGTAAAAGTTATGACCACTTCATACTTAGTGCTGTGGAGATTCCCTAATACAATATGGCTATCATCTTATTGGCAGTACACCCTTTTCCTTGCATGATGATGCTTACATTCTTAAGTTAATGCGGTGCTACCAACTGCCAGCTGAGAGTAGACATGTTTCTCAGAGTTCTTCAGTTCACTCAACTTCAAGCTCCGACATTGCATCTGGAAGCACCAAGCCCTTCTACTGGAACTCTGAGATGGACACACTGAAATGAGCATATTTTAGAATGTATAATTGGAACTGTGGTATAGGCTTATAGCTAGCTACAAAATTAATACATAGAAAATACATGTATCTATGGTAACTTGTATATCAGTATATGATTATACATCCTTCTATTGTTTAAATGGATCCAGGCTTTTCAGCAATAATTGATAACTTAATCACTTTGTAACTTCGATGATTCTGCCCTTTTAATCAATTGGTGGTCCAATTCAAGGTTGTCTAACGAGAAGTTAGAATACAGGTGTGGACTGAGTAAATTAATGGGCTGTTCTGATTCTATTGAAGATACCAGTGGAATTGAAGACTGGATTATAAATAATACAAATAAAAACCATCAATAGCCGGAGTAAAAATAAGGGTTCTAATTATAATAATGTTGATCGTTTAATCAGCGTAAGGGATGCTTTGGGTTATAGAGATTCTAATGATGAGGTGATAAGTGGTTTTTCAGATTACATTGTGGTTCCTAGCACTTTTGTTTATATTATCAAAAGGTAATAAATAACAAAAAATAAATAAAAAATTATGTTTGATTATTAAAAATCATAGAAAAAAATTTATATTAAAATTATCTTGGGTTCTTGGAAGTACAAAAGAAAAAGAAAATGTTAAGAATTATGGATTTCTTATGTTTGGTTTCACCCTTGCAAGGATATAAAAGGAAATAAAATATAATTAAAATTTATTGAAAATCTATATACTTTAAAATTATTTTATTTTTATATAATAGAAGGAAATAAGTAAAATGAGTATGAAAAAAGACATAAAATAATTTATTAAGTTTAAACTTATTTTTCATTTTCTTTCGTTTTTTTTTTTTTACTTTTTCTCTTTATTTTTTTTCTTTATATTTTCTTTTAAATTTTTCAAGAACCAAACATCGTCTAAAGAAAAATGATTTTCTAATATTTGATTTTACTATAAAAAAAATATGAAAAAATTAAATATAATTAAAACTAGTTAAAAGTTTATATATTTTAAAACTAATAATGGAAATGCATAAAAAAAAAAATGAGTTTTACCATCGAGTGAGAACACATCGAGCAAAATACGGGGTCCACGCTAATCTTTATATATAGAAGAAACAAAGGAAGTAAAATGAGTTATAACATATAAAAATAAATTATTGAATTTAAGTAGATTTTTTATTATCTCTCTAACTTCATTGTGGTAGTTATAAAGTCTATGTGAATAGGAATATTGTGGAAGTAAGGTCCAATAGGTGCACACAATCGTCCAGTGTTTTAACAACTGATGTAGCAAGTTAAAAAAGCAAATTGACAAAAAATAATTAAAGCCATGGATATGAGACATGAGCTGCCTTTTCCTCTATTTCTTTTGGAAAAGTTGAAAAAATAAATAAATAATAAAAACAGTGAATTTATTTTCCATATCGACTTTGTTATTCAAATATTTGGAAGAGTGTTATGATTGATTGTTTTTCAAGAGT